>NC_133344.1:8045465-8378798 GCF_030506205.2 Paramisgurnus dabryanus | reverse complement strand
TAATGGCGAGTAGCACCAACGTTAACCTTTTGCCACCTAACTCAATTTTCAATTTAAGCGTGCTTTATTGACATGACAAAACTGTACATTTGTATTGCCAAAGCATTTGCAGCTGGGCTGCATGCAGATAATAAAAATTAAAATAAACCGAAGCAGTCCAAAATGAAAAGTAAAATAGTAAGCTATAGAAAAAAAATAATAGTAAAAGCTAAACACACAAGTTAAATAACAGAATAAAGCAGTAATATACATCAAGTATCTACATATAATGGAGACATTAAGTCAAGTCAGACTGATTTTCTCTTATATTTTGAAATGCATAGACATATTGTTCTGTAAATACACTGCAATCCTTATGCTAATATATGAAGATGAAACTAAATCTATTTTAAATTCAAAAATATAGTTATTAAAGCTTTACTTTCTACGTATGTATTTAGCATTTAAAACATATATTGGGCATAGATTTACGTTTTTTTGCCGTAGCCTATGAGAGAAAAAGCTGCTCTTTCTCAATTTGGTTTTGGTGACAATGCAAACACAACCTTTCCTCCTGTGTCACCCTGTTTTTCTGTGTCTACCCATCACTATAGTGAGCTTGTGTCCAATGAGTCTGTATCTGGTCAAGGTGTATCTCAGTTTTTTATCTGTCTGTTCTGTAATCTCTCTTTAGGGTCAAATAACATTGCATTTTACTTTGTTGCTGTGTTTTAGTTTCCCAAGTGATGTAATTGTGTTTGATTTGTGTTATAATTTAGTGAACTTTAATAGGTTTATCAGTATTGTTTTGGTTCAGATCATCAGTGTGATGATGAGGATATCAGTACATGTTAATGAAACATCAGGATGGTAACTCCCTCTTGTTAAAAAGTATAGGAGCCACACCAATACAGTAGGTGGTGGTGATCATAGATATATGCACTAGATGTCGCCTTGGGGTTCTAAGCATCCATCAAAACTGCCGCCATCTTAGAACAGGGGTCTTGTCATAGGAAGTAGCTAGGTAAAGCTGCTATCTCCGCCTGTACTTCGAATTCATAGATGCCAGACTCTTGTGCTGCGTATGGATGTTAGGCCTACTAGCACTATCCATTATAGTTAGAAAAAGTATATTTTCATAATATCAAAACTTTTTTTTTTCTGGAGTCAATGCTAAATACATGTCTGACTGTTGAAACGAACCAAAAGAAAACCAAGAAAATTGCATTCATGATGATTTATGGTGATTTTATTTCCGTTACACCATTGCCTACTATGGCCCTGTCCCAAATGGCGCACTTCATGTGGACTTTCGGTCTCGTGGACTTAAATTCGCGTGCTCGCTTAGTCTACGAGTCCGTAGGGTGTCCCATCTGTCATTTTTACGCTTTGAAGTGTGCTCATCAGCGCCCCCTTTGCCCTCTTGATGCGGTCTCCGGCGAAGCCCACACTGCAGCAGGCTTCGCGCACTTTACCAACCCAGAAGTCCTTGCGAAAGAGCAATCAGACCAATCAGACGACAGAAGGGAGGACGGGCAACTTCTTTACCTATTTCGGATGTGATGCTCGAGTCTGTCCCAAAATACGACTCCGGTGCACTCACCTGGACTCACATCAAGGGTCCCTAAAGTCTGGACTTCATGATGTCATCAAAGTGTGGACACAAAGGAAGACCACAAGTCCAGAGTGTGCCATTTGGGACAGGGCCAATGACGCTGATGCGGGGCTCCCGTTTCAAAATGGCGGCTCTAGTTGACGCATTTGGTCCAATGAACTGCCGTAGCCAAGGCAACATAGTGTACATCTCTATGCGTGATGATAATAAAATGTACCTTACATAACTTAAAAAATCATATGTGAATTAATAGAAATGATGCAATTTTCTTATAAAGTAGTTCATATTTGAAATTACAGTAAATAGGTAAAAAAAATCCAAGTAATGCAGTGATGATAAAAAAAACTATATTGCAGTAAAAACATGCCGTTGTTCATTTATTGTAAATGAGAGTTCTAGTCCTCTATCTAGTATCTCTTTTGTCACAAGTTCAACATCTGATGACTTCAATGCATCTTGAAAAGTACTGTCTGAAATGTCTAATCCAACCCTGAGGAGAAATGTCCTCACACCCCACGTTCATTGTCTTTAGTAATGTCAATGTTACAATCTGACTTATATAAGAAAATGTCCTGAATCTTCCAAGCTTTATAAATAGAGTAAACCAGGCTGAAGATTTTGAAGCCCAAAAAGTGCATTCATCCTTCACAGAAGTAACCACACAGCAGTGTGTTTGATAAACACGTTCTGAGGTCCTATACGCTGATATTGCCACTAGGTTTATTATTGAGTTTTAAAACATGTTTTGTCCCTTATCCCAAAAACAGTGAAATAAAGAAACAATGGGAATGCTTTAATAAATAAACAATGTAAATGTTTTGTGACAAATGTAATATAATCATTGAGAAAAAGACTAATAAATGTGAAGCCTAAATAATTATTTTATTTGACTGCACTGGAAAAATAACATCATTGTTAATAAAGTTAGTAACATGCTGCATTGTAAGCTAATAATAAGCTCCCAGTTCAGCCTTTAAAATACACAATTTATTCAACAGTTTACAGGGTTAGTTCAAGATGTGCATGTGCAGGTTTGTATATTTATGATCATTGCAAGTAAATACAAATGTATGTTTTGATAAAAGAATGCCGATTTGTTAAGAATTATTTTACAATATTTTATTTACCCTTTAGTATATGATTAGTAAATATGAGACAAATAACAACACTTGTTTTGTGATCTCACATAATTTATTTACAACCATACTGAAACTGAACCTTTACTGTACAACAATTTTGGACAGGACTTACAGAAATGTTTTCTCATTAAATGACATTTAACTCTATACACTGTAAAAAAAATGTGTAGAAATTACAGCATTACTGGGTATTACTGGCAACTAGCTGCCAGTAACTTACTGTAGATTTTACATTTATGTTATTTACTGGCAACAGTTTGTTCAAAGTTAAATGAAAATGAAACATTTTCAGTCTTTATCTTCTACAGTAAGTTACTGGCAACCAGCTGCATAATTACAGCATATTTTTTTAAAGTGTAGTTTTACAATTAAAATGACAACATGATTTATTAGCGAACATAATTTTCAACTTTTTGTGTGTGAGTGTATGAGTAACTTTTCAGGTCAAATGTCATTTTTTCAGAACTCAAACCAGCAACCATTGTAGGCAAATACTCAGTCATCTCCAGTTGCTGTAACAAACATACATACACTCACTGGCCACTTTGTTAGGTTCACCTGTTCAATTGCTTGGTGAAGACAACTTGAAGTTCAAACCTAGCATCAGAATGGGTAAGAAAGGTGATTTAAGTTACATTGGTTGTAGCTTGGTAGCAGACGGGCTGGTCTGAATAGACCATTTCAAGAACTGCTGATCTACGGATTCACCTTCTGATACTTCCAGAGAGATAATGGACCTTGTAACAAATCTTCTCAGAACAATGTCCTTCACAATCACCAGATCTCAGTAAAGTAAATCTAGTATGTGATGGAACGAGATTCACATCTGGATTTGCAGCTGACAAATCTGCAGCAACTGTGTGATGCTATCATGTCAATATGGACCAAAATCTTTGAGGAATGTTTTCAACACCTTGTTAAATTCTATGCCATGAAGAATTAAGGCAGTACTGTAAGCAAAAGGGGTCCAACACAGTACTAGCATGTGTAGGGGAGAGCAGGTCACAAAGTAACACTTTTTGGCTCTATCAATAAATTTTTAGTTAGATTAATCATTTATAACACAATCAGAACACACTTCTCTTCTATAAAATGAATATTTAAAGTTTGTTTGTGGGACCTACGGTTATCGCACAATTACACCGAAAGTGACAGGAGTGCAAACATCACAACTCACCCCATAGGAGGTTTGTTGTAACACCTTCTAGAAAATGTTGTTTAACACAAATAATTCAATTAAATTCCATCTCTATACTAAAGGTGAATATTGTTTATATATTTGCCTTTATTACACGGCTCTCTGGAATGCTTGATTCTGATTGGTCAGTTGAGACATTTGCAGGTTCGTTCTTTTCGAATAATAACCGCTCCAAAATAATAACGCATAGCCGGTACTACTTTTACGAGTAAGATCGCTCCGCGCCAATAAAGATTACTGTTTGTTTGGCGCCATCTTGTGACAAACACTGGACAACCACGACAAGACACAGAGAGCTTACTGAGACTGAACTTGACAAAATAGAGCATGACAGCTACGAAGCCAACACACAAAAAAATACAGAATGGGCATTAAAACTTCTCAAAGACTGGCTAAAAGAGAAAAAAATGGAGACAGACAAGTATATGAAGCAGAGGATCTTAATAAGGTATTACGATCATTTTATGCATCTGTGCAAAGTTTCGCGGAAGGATAAAAATGTTAATTTAAAACAAATATGCCAATAAAATGTTTCAAATTCATATTCATGTCCAGTTTTTTTTTCTTATGTGACAAGTAGCCGTGTAATAAGCGGGATAATGTAGAGTCAGCCGGTAGTTATCGGGAAATAAGCCCCTTCAGTGTGATACAAGACCCTCCGCTTCGCGTCGGGTCCTGATCACACTGTCGGGGCTTATTTCCCGATAACTACCGGCTGCCTCTACATTATCCCTTACATAATAGATAGATATCCACACATTTATCCATCCATGATCCTTCACCTAACCATCCCTGTAGTATGCATCAATGCATTTAAATAGATTTTTTTAAAGAGCTGCACAATTAAGGCAAAAAAAATCATAATTTTGAGTTTTTTCTCCTGATATTGTATTAACAGTTATCATTTTGATTATTAGCATTTACATTGTTTTCATTTCATTATCAATGTAACACTGTGGGACAACTAACCCTGCTGTGTAAAATTTTTTTCAATCCCAGCTATCAGTTACTAGGAGTTGTTATGTTGTGTTGTTACCTACCATAAGACAGTGGTGACTTACACCCAACTCAGGAAGAATGCCTCTAAAACATTATTTATTCATTATCTTAACCAAAACACATCAAAACTTTACACAAATTACAGGAGATAATTTTCTGACAGTAAAAGAAAAACACCAAAAGCACACTGTAAAAAATACTTTGCTGCCTTAAAATTTTTTGTTAAATCAACTCAGATTTACAAGTCAAGTCAAAAGAGATGAGTTGTCACAACTTAGTTGAGAAAAGTCAACTTAATTTTATAAGTTATAACAACTCACCTGTAGTTATAACAACTCATCTCTAGTCAAGATAAATAATAGTAAGTTGAAATGACTTGTTAATCCGAATTGATTAAACAAAAAAATTTAAGGCAGCAAAGTATTTTTTTACAGTGCACAGATTGCTCGACCCTGTTGGAGTATGTAAAGTAGCCGCGTTACAATTAACCCTGCGTTAGTTTTGCCCCCGCTTACCCTTACCATATAAAGTGGACAGTGAGTTTGTATATGTATATGTATATAAACTGTAAACATAAACTGTATAAAACTGTATAAACTGTATAACTGTATAAACATATCTCATCTGAAAAGCAACACTGTTTCACAACAATACAACAATACCATCATAGGAGATCAAGGTGAATCAGGATGCAACAGTTCTTCATAAAGGCAGGGCTCCACCTCCTGAAGAATCAAGATTAATTTTTCTTTGGCAGCCGTACCAGCTGAATTCACAACAGAACAAATCTCTCTCATGCTATCCTGACTAGTTGACTTATTTATAATTTCTGAATATTTTTCATCTTGAATTATTTTCTCCTGTAGAAGTTTATCTGCAATAATCTTAAAATTTTTAACTCTTTTAACAAGATCTGGCATGTGGTTAGAAATAAAATTATCTATATCAATATCACTGTGTTGCTCTGACTCATTTTGAATTTGCCCAGAATTTATTTGTGCAAGTTCACTTTTCCAAACTGTCGCTTCCCACACACTAGCACCATCCTCTTTTCTAGTAAGAGTCATTTGTACATCACCGTCACAATTGATCTTAACCTTAAAGAAGTTTGGCTCAATATCTCTCCGAAAGGAAATTCCCTCGATGGGTTGTACACAAGCATCGGGAATCTCAAGAAGGTGAGGCGTTTTCATCCGAAAAGGTCTGTCTGGTCTGGGATGTCTGATCGGACGGCTTGATTTTTCTTTCTCCTCAACCTTTTCTTTTGAACAAGTATCATTCAATGGATAAAAGTAGACATGAAGTATGAGAGGATTTTGATATACCATGTAAAGAAGAAGATCGCAGTGTTCCTCGCAATTAGTAAATAAATTTGTGATTAGAGTTATAAGAGAGAAGGATGGATGGTCTATTTTGGCATGAAAGCGAGTCAACTCCACAGGTTGTAAAACTACACCTTCATCTTTTTGGTTGAGGACCTTCACAGCATCTTTAAGCAAGGGGTCAGATTTTCCTAAACAGACGTAATGAGGCAGATGCACCTCCTTTAGTTTGCCAGAGATCACCGTCACATCAAACACAGGACCAATTCGCTCACATTGCAGTCTCTCTAGCTCCGCAATAAGGGATCGTCCGTCCACTGGATGGTACTGTAGGGTGACATCACATTCACAAACCCATCGCATTCTGGTCCTAATGCACTCGTAATGACCCGGCGGAGTGCTGATCCTGAACTTTGACTCCCCATTATCTTTAAAGACTGATGGCTTAACCTGATCCCACTGATCAGAATCAACTATGTTAACACAGCACTGGCAGACAGAAGGTGAATCAAGATTCAGTTCAGAAAGTTCAGGGTTTAACCTACAGGGAAACAGAATGGGAGATATGCATTTAAAAGTGATGGAATTGATTTGTACATAAAAATACTTTCTATTAATCTTTATCCAATTATGTGCGGAATAATCAATAAACAACGCAAAGTCTGACATAAAAACACTCTAACACCAGGGGGTGGCCAATGGTGGCGATGGCCACCATGGACGTAATGGCATTTTAAAAACACGAAAATAACTTTTCAAACACTAAAGAAAGCCGATCATGTCAACGATAATGTTTGGACCGCTTGTTGTTTGTCGTTTCTACGATCACAAATACAGACATGGTTTCGTCTAATTGCACGTATGGTCAGATTCACGAATTATCATTTCCTTTGGTGTGTGAGTGTGTGTTTGTAAATGTTAAAGGTGCAGTGTGTAATTTTTAAAAGGATCACTTGACAGAAATGCTAAATAATATACAAAGCTATATTATCAGGGGTGTATAAAGACCTTTTAATAATGAACCATTATGTTTTTTTTACTAATTTGTCTTTGTCGATTACATGGTTTTCCGGTGGCGGCTACCGTAGCTTCTCTATGCGTTTCAAAAGCGAGGGAAGAGCAGTGGACTGAGCCATTGGTTGCAATTCACAACCTCACCACTAGGTGCCACTAAAATTTACACACTGCACCTTTAAAGGCGATTTTTGAGAAACGCTTTGGAAAAGGGAGTACCAAAACACACTTGTAGCCAATCAGCAAAGGGTACAATATGCAAAAGGTACCAAATGATGACATGAGTTATCGTTTCGAACGTAAATTTCTTTTCTTGGACTATAACAAACAGACAGATTGTAGGCAACAGTTTACTTCCTGGGCCGGATGACATGGACACGATTATCAGGCCCACCAGAACGTACAGATTAGCTGGCCAATCAGGGACACAGAGCTTTTGATAAGGTAGTAAAGACGATATTAACTCCTGACAGTATCTTCCAAATATGGTAAGGAGGTCACATTTCCGCCTGATGCAGGCCAATCAACGCGTTTCATGGATTCAGGACATAGAGAAGCAACAATAATGTACAGTATGCGGAAAATAATGTGTTTTTGAGCCATAAACCATGTGAACACATTGGATTCCACCAAATATACAAAATATCGTTGTTTTAGCAACTAGAAAATATTCCTTCTAACATTACTAACAGGACATACAAGAATATATTGGACTGCATCAGAATGTTATTTTAATAGTGCTATTAAAGTCCCCATGAAATCAAAATATAAGATCTGTATACTTTGTGATCCAATGATGTCATCATCCCATATCTCAACACTAGTCAGACACCACTATGTCACATTATAGCAACAACAACAACAACAACAACAACAATGGTGGACTACATGCTTGTGTTCGTGCTGCAGAATGTAGTGATCGTATTAGCTTTACTAAAGCAAAATCTTCTGCTGATTTACAGTAAACAACAACAAGGTTAATGTGCATGCTCTACGTCATCTCAGTTTTCAGAGCATTTCTGTCGCAGAATTATAGTGCCACATTGGACATTGGTCTTGCATTAGGCATGTTGCGATAGTCTGTGTTACCAGTGATAAATAGTGCTTTGCCTCACACCAATTAGATCAATCGCAGCACCGTCTTCCACCATCATTTTTATTTTTTTAGTAATAAAATAATTTAGTTCCGTTAGAGAGCAGACACTCCAATTAAAAACTGAATATGTTCAGTGCAAGCTAAATGCGTGTCAAGGCACACAGCAGCAGGTGTGAGAGTTCATTTATTACTTTCAGAGTGAGAGGCGAGCTGAGTGACCAGACGATGACAGAAGCCACATGCATATTCATTTTGTTAATAATTTTTTATATTTAATACAAGTGAGATCCTCATTGTTTTGTTGTCATGTTTTTCATAAAGAATAATAATGAACCCATCCGTAAAGCAGCGGTTTAAAAGTAAGCTATGTCAAATAATTATTAAAATAAGCTTCATGGTGTAACAAGACAATTAAAAATGATAAACATTTATTATCTCACTACTCTGCTTTGTGTTAAATCTTGTAATAGGACAGTCATTAACAAGGAGTAACTTCTCCCTACCAGTCACAATAGATACTGTAGCAGTCAGTCACAGGCAACTGTAGTCGTAATTTTCATCAATATATTTCTTGAACTATACTTTAATAATTGGTTGTGGCCTGCAATCTAGTGGCTACATTTTTGACACATTGCTAAACTTACTTGCAGACCTCTGTCTTAATGAACTGTATTGTTTTTATTACCTTAGAATTAATCGTTTTTATCTACATACTGCACACCGCAGGTCTCCTTACATGGAAGTCGCCGTCATGTTTTTACAGCAGAGCTAATCTGACAAACTTATCTACAGAGGGCATTTCATCCCTACGTTGTCTCAAAGGACAACATGTTTGTGCTGTAGATACTTCTGTAGCTTCTCAAGCATTTCTAAATTGAGGGATGAGCTGGTTGCAATTTGCAATCTCACTGCTAGATGCTGCTAAAAACCTACACTGTACCTTTAAAGTTGTTGAACTGTATGAAATTAATTTAAACATCATTTAAATGAGCTCTACTCACCGTACTGTCTCTAGTTTATAATGTGGATCATCTTTTAGATCAGAAATCAGCTTCACTTCTGAATCTGTAAGTTCATTAGAAGACAGATCCAGATCTCTCAGGTGTGAAGGGTTTGATCTCATATCTGAAGTCACATCAACATCTTCATCTGTGATATTACAACACTCCAACCTGTAGAGAACAATGACTTTATGTAAATTATGTAAAAGTTTGTAAATAAATATATAACATCCAACTCTTCTTGTAATGTTACTCTTTCAATCCCTTAGTAACTGAGACATGGTCTAGTAAATAAACTTATGCCGCAATAGTTAGCTTGTCTGGAACCGAGCACACATTCATACATTATACTATTCGACACTTGCATTACAAGTAAGCGGCCCCTACGCTAAAAGAATTGTGTTTTTCTTTCCCTGTCTTGTCCTTGAACCCGAGGACACTGAGACTAACAGACCCAGTTCCTGCTGCCGGGAAGCTCATCACAGCATTGATCTACTGGCCTCCCATCATCATGATGCCCAGTTGATGTCTGACCATCGACCACCGACAGCTTCACTTTAATTTCAATTTTTTTATTCTTATTACATTTATAGTATAGTATTTAATCGATATTGTAGTATTTTATTTTATTTTTTATATATAGTACTTAATATAAAGTATTTTTTTGCTACTGGATCGCCTAATCTGCCCAGCAACAACCAACTTGATTGAGTTTTTTGTTTGAGTTTATAGGTTTGCCTAAAGCTATATTCCATGTGTGACTATCAGAGAGATGATCTTACCCCAGTATCTTCAGTTTACAGGCAGGATTCTTCAGTACATCAGAGATCAGCTTCATTCCTGAATCTCCAATTTCATTATCAGACAGATTCAGATGTGTCAGATGTGATGGGTTTGATCTCAGAGCTGAAGTCAGTGCAACACAACCTTCAGCTGTGATATTACAACTCCACAACCTGTAGAGAACAATGACTTAATGCAGATTACTACAAAGTTTGTAGACCAATATATATAACATCTATCTCTTCATTTAATGTTACTCTTTTAATCTCTAAGTAACTGAGACACTGTGTGTTTAAATGTCAAATAAATCCATTACACAGGACTATTAGTGTTAGATGTCCTAAACCACATAAACAGTTCTTCATAAATCTATACTGAGTTCATGATTCACACTTGTAATTCTCATCAGGTATTAGACGAATTGGGAACCGCTTCGTGGAGACCTATCTGCTTCGAGAAACTATTAAAACGCTAATGAACTTGGCATGGAGATATTTGCATCTGCTGGCGCCACCCTGAAGCTCGGGTAATTAACGAGAGGCAGGTGCAGTTATCAAATCAGCTTTTATCACTGAGAAAGCCGAGCATCCAGTGTCTGGACAGTATCAGCAATGGAACAGCAACCTGTGGCGACCGGACGTGACGTCTCCGTTCCCTTCCATCAGGGAACAAGGGCTACATCCATAAACCGAGACTTACGGATGTAAGACTCCCTTTTAGTCTGTCACTATGACATCATGCCATGACCGATGAATTAGGAATCCCTACCAAAGTGCCACTGGAGCAGACCTTTCCAGTGCCTGTAAAAACCTTCCAACTTCAATCTAAAGAGGCGGAACCTGGGCTTACTGCAGAGAGGCCAGTCACTAAACACTAAACCACGAGCCAATGGCCAAGATGATGTCACACTCTTGTAGAGTGAGCTCTTAACCCTAAGGGGCATGGAATGGACATGGACTTTCATAAGCAAAGGCGATTGTGTCTACAATCCAATGAGACATCCTCTGTTAGACAAATGGAGGTTCCAAAGATCGGGACGAGGGTGTCATAATGTGCCTTCTTCTTGAGAAAAAAGTCCTTCCTCACTGGAATCTTCCAGGTAGGGGCTGTAGCGAGGAGTGCGAGTTTGGGTCCTGGTTGTCTAGTACGGCGCAACTAAGAGAATGCTCTCCTCGTCCTCACCGACTTTGCACAGTGTCTGTGCGAGAAGGCTCACTGGAGGGAACGCATATTTGCCTAGACCCCGCGGCCAGCTGTGCGCCAGTGCGTCCACAATGAGTGTTCCCTCGGTCAATGAATAAAACAGGCGACAATGGGTTGTCTCCGGAGATGCAAACAGATCTATCTGTGCTCTGCCGAATCGTTTCCAAATCAGCTGAACCGACTGGGGGGTGGAGTCGGCACTCACCGGGGTGCACTGCTAGTGAAGCGCATCTGGGGCTGTATTAACTTTTTCACCGCCATTGACGAGATAACTCGTCAATTAAGAGAAAACGCTTCCCTGCCAATGACAAGAATTTCTGGCCTTCCGCAATACCGCTATTTACTTTCACAATTTATACAACCCGGAAGTAGCACGTCACGTGAAAGAGAAAGAACTCTGTCTATGTTTAAAAGATTGCTCTGCATCTGATCTTTATAAAAAATGGAATTAGCTGAGCTTTTTGCACAAAATTGGGTGTTTTTGTAGAAACCTACCCATATTTGAGAGTTGATAAAAAGAGAACTAATGAAGGTAGAATGAAAGGTTTTTTTTTTTTTAAAGCAGAGGGTCTGTTCTTTAAACTTCATGAAAATCATGAAAAATGCTGACGCTTTTTTAAAAAACACTGGCGGGGAAGGAGTTAAGCAACCCGGATTTATGAATGGCACGAAGATACCTCAGATTCCTCTGACTCCAGATGAGGAGATGACGGGCAAGATGCGACAGGTAACGAGAACATAAACCGCCTTGGTGATTGATATACGCAACTGCCGCAATATTGTCGGTGCAGACTATACATTTTTGCCCTGGAGCTCGTTGCTGAAACAGGCGAGAGCAAGATGAGGAGGGGTGATTGTCAGTACGCTCTCTTCGGGCACACTGACAGAAGTGTTGTGTAGAGAAACACACCCGCTGGTGACAGAAGAAGAGGGCTTTGCGCCCGACCGTAGCTCCTAATATCCTCTGGATATCTGGAGATGGAAGAGAAATTCGGTCTTTTTGTGGGTTTGTGGGTGCCAGCTGAAAAGTAGTGGTGCCTTCACCATCTCCCAAAGAGCGATCCCCACCATCTCCAAGTCGCCCATCTGAGGGCCCCTTGGATTACCTTTTTCCTCCTCTTGTAGCGGGCGGCACGGACTACTGAAACGGTTCCTCGCTTCCCGGGGAGGAACTTTGGCGGCCGCAGCAGGACGGCCTCGGCGAAACGCAGACTGAGGGGCCGGCGTCAAGGGGCCAGGTGTTGGTTTCTTGTGACGCGGCATGATCTAAGCGATCGCCTCAGTCTGTTTTTGAGCGGCCGAGAACTGCTGGGCGAAGTTCTCGACAGTCTCGCCAAACAGGCCGGCCTGGAACACTGGATCGTTAAGGAGTTTTACTTTGTCCTGCTCCCGCATGTCGGCCAGACACAGCCAGAGATGGCCCTCCTGGACCACCAGGTTGGAGATCGCATGTCCAACAGCTTGTGCAGTGACCTTGGTCACTCGGAGTGCCAGGTCTTTAGCCGAACGTAGTTCTTGGAAAGCTGCCAAATCGGGACCTCCCTCATGCAGATGCCTTGGCCTGGTGGACCTGCAGCAATGCCATTGCATGCACTGCAGAGGTGGCCGGCCCACAAGCCCGGTAAGCACTCTCTGTCTCTCTGAAAAAATCTTTTCAGAAGTTGAGCTACAAAAAGGTTTGATTTTTCTAAAATTTCGGTGATAACACAACAAATATCTGCCCCAAATTAAAAAACTGGGCTGCAATATTTTTCCTAGGCCGGCACCTACTCAACTGTCGCTCATGCAAATTAATACTAAGGTATGTTTTCACTTTCAAATAATAAAAACATCATGAAATTAATGCTTTTTTTGTTTGTTGTGTGACTTTGCTTTTATTAGAGGTTATGTTTAGCTAAGTCTCAGTACATCTGTGACATCAGCGAGATGATCTTACTTCAGTTTCTGCAGTTTACAGTCAGGATTCTTCAGTACATCACAGATCAGCTTCACTCCTGAATCTCCAAAATTATTCTCAGACAGATTCAGATCTGTTATGTGGGACGGGTTTGATGTCAGAGCTGAAGACAGAGCAACACAACCTTCATCTGTGATATTACAATCACTCAACCTGTACAGAACAATGACACACACTTCAGTTTCTCGGTTCACAAATTGACAGGAATCTTAAAACATTGGTACATTTAAAAGGACATTAAAGGTGGGGTAAGCGTTTTCTTGTAAGAGTTGTTGATATTTCAAATCACCAAAACACATCCCTACCAACAAAAAGATCTGAACATCATTTGATAGCCCTGCCCCACACATATGTATGCAAGGGCTGCATAATGATTAATCGTTTGCAGGATAAAAGTTTTTGTTTACATCAGGGTTGCAACACATTCTCACTCCCCAAGGCGTCAAAATCTAAAACATGTTCAAACGCATTCAGCATCAGTATGAAGACGTGAAGGGTGCCCCTATGCGTCACTATATCGATGAAATGGGAACTCCGTTGCTTTCATGCTAATCCCTCAGTGTAGGATATAGACGAAAGGGCATCCCGCAAGGTGATGCCGTCACGTTATGCGACATCAACGTATGCGACGATCGGCAGGATCATGCCACTTCTGGACAGTAACTCCTCTATTTTTAAACCATTGTCGCTTGGTGTTGGGGTTAGAATTCAGGTTTGGATGTCAGTTTAAGTATTGGTTTATAATTTTTGTGTTCAGATTTTTAAACCATTGTTGCTTGGGGTTAGAGTTCGGGAATGGGTTAGGCTGTCTGTATTGGTTTATACTTTTTGTCTCCTGATTTTTAAACCATTGTCGCTTGGGGTTGGGTTGGAGTTGGTTTTGGGTTAGGATGTAATTTTATATAACAAAGTCTTTCCAACCCCAAGCGACAATGGTAAAATATTTGGAACAAAAATTGAGTAGTTAACATCCAGAGATATAAATACACACAAATGCACGCATATATTTAAGAAATATTTACATGTTTATATACACATTTTTTATATTTATATATAATTTATGTTTACTTATATACTTATACTCTAAACCCAGGCAACACCAAGAGCATGATGTCGTAAATGAGTGAAAGTAAGTAGACACGCTTCTAACTGCAGATTGGTTACAAGTGTGTTTTGGTACTCAGTCCGACACACTTTTCCAAATTGTTTTTCAAATATAAAGCTTACCCCACCATTATATACAAATAAAATAAACAGCACATTTGTTTTTGTGATTGATACTTATTTTTAGGTTACTTAATTATTATTACATTTTAATCACCCTGAATTTTTTTTAATCTAATATAAAACATCATAGATGTTTATAGAACCATTTGTAAAAGTAAGAGACCTTACCACAGTTTCTCCAGTTTACATTGAGGATTCTTCAGTACATCAGAGATAATCTTCACTCCACAATCTCCAAGATCATTATCAGACAGATTCAGTTCTCTCAGGTGTGATGGGTTTGATGTCAGAGCTGAAGTCAGAGCAGCCCAACCTTCAGGTGTGATATTACAATCACACAACCTGTAGAGGACAAAAACATATAACACACACATCAGATCAACATAAAATTTATTTTGTTAGTTTAATCATCATTTATTGTTTTCACCTAAAGGATTATTGGGAACACCTGTTGAATTTCTCATTAATGCAATTATCTAATTAACCAATCACATGGCAGTTGCTTCAATGCATTTAGGAGTGTGATCCTGGTCAAGACAATCTCCTGAACTCCAAACTGAATGTCAGAATGGAAAAGAAAGGTGATTTAAGCTATTTTGAGGGTGGCATGGTTGTTGGTGCCAGACGGGCCGGTCTGATCTGCTCAGTATGGGATTTTCACTCACATCCAATTTCTAGGGTTTACTAAGAATGGTGTGAAAAGGGAAAACATCCACTATGCAGCAGTCCTGTGGGCAAAAATGCCTTGTTGATGCTAGAGGTCAGAGGAGAATGGGCCGACTGATTCAAGCCGATAGAAGAGCAACTTTGACTGAAATAACTACTCGTTACAACCGAGGTATGCAGTAGTTTTTCATGTTTTTTTTTACTCTTCAGGTTGTTTATCACACAACTATAATGATATTCAACCTTGTAAGTGTTGCACAAAAGATTATAATTTTGTTATAAGGGCTGTATTATATTGCTACACTGTAAAAAAATTGCTGTAATTGTGCAGCTGGTTGCCAGTAACTTACTGTAGCAGATAAAGACTGAAAATGTTTCATGTTCATTTAACTTTGAACAAACTGTTGCCAGTAAATAACATATATGTAAAATCTACAGTCCGTTACTGGCAGCTAGTTGACAGTAATACCCCAGTAATACTGTAATTTATACAGAAATTGTTTACAATGTAAGCATTGATCTTGTTTTCTCTATGAGGGGGAAATGAGAATCTTAAAATTATGTTACAGTTTTGTTTTGGTGTAGAGCCCTCAAAGTCACTGAACCTGATAATTTGAGCTGAAATTATTTCACTGAACCATCAGTGGGGTTTAAAACACATTATACTTTCATTATCATTATAAATTCTTATTTTAAATCATTGTTAGAGATGACCTTACTCCACTTTCTCCAGTTTATATCGAGGATTCTTCAGTACAACAGAGAGCAGCTTCACTACTGAATCTCCTACATTATTATTAAACTGATTCAGTTTGGTCACGTGTAAGAGGTTTGAAGTCAGAGCAGCACCACCTTCAGCTGTGATATTAAAACCCCACAACCTGTAGAGAACAGAGACACACACTTCAGTCTCACAGATCACGACACAGAAATCTGCAGGAATCCCTCAAAACTCAAAAAAGGCTTTACCTTATTTTCTCCAGTTTACAGCGAGAATTCTTCAGTACATCAGAGATCAGCATCACTCCTGAATATCTTAGTTTATTATAAGTCAGATTCAGATCTTTCAGATGTGATGGGTTTGATCTCAGAGCTAAAGTCAGAGCAACACAACCTTCATCTGTGATATTACAACACTCCAACCTGTGGAGAACAATGACTATAAGCAAACTACAAAGTTTGTACATAAATATATAACATGCAGCTAAATGAGACACATGTGTTTAAATGTCAAATAAATTCATCACACAGGACTACCAGTAGCTGTGTCCAAAACCGCTCCCTATCCACTATATAGTGCACTATATCGGATGTCAGCCGTTTTGTAGTGGTGTCCGAAACCTGAGTGAACAACTTCATTCCCTACATTAGTTCACTAATTTTTACACACAATGCACTCTGATTTTGAGGGTACATTTGATGTACACTCACTAATATTTCCCATGATGCAACGGGAGACGAACGCATAAGTGGAATCAGCTAAAGGATACTGACAGCAAACACTAAAGATTTACGTTTATAGACGGTTTCAGCAGTAACAACATAAACACGTGGCTTTCGTGGTCATCACGTAACTTTCGGTAAACTCTGCGAAGAATAAATAACAACAAAGTCCTTTTAAAGTATTTTATTTATATAACAAGCAAAATAAACAACACGCAGATTACATAGGAACCCAAAACATTTGTTATTTTTCGACGAGGCATTTGTTTAAGAGTTCAGTTTCAGCAACTAGTCAGACCATTAAACAAACAGAAACCCGAAGTAAAGTTCGGACCAGACGCTTTTCGTGTCACTGCACGTGCGCCCAATGAAACGGTCTATACGCAATTTTTTAATTCTTGTTGTCAGTTATTTTCTACTTTTTTAAAATAAACAAATAACAAATAACAAATAAATGCTATATATTTTTTTATATAATAAATATTTGTATTTGTTCATACATAAACAGCAGTAAATAAATATAACAAGCAGTTGTTTTGTTCTCCTTATTATTAACTAATATAACTAATATAATAATGACCAATGATGTGACAAACAAAGTAAACCTTACCATTGCACAGTACAATCAATAAAGCCGCAAAGGTGTAAGGGTTTATGACAAATCTCTGTGACAGCTCTCCGACGCATGGTATTTACATCAGTATCCGAAATCGCTCGCTCATTTTTTGTTCCCTTCCTCCAATATAGTGGACTCAATTGTCATGTGCTATATAGGGAATTGTCATGACTGCTGGGTGATCGATGGCTGTGTGATCTGTGTGTGTGTGTTGTTTACCTGTGGTGCCGGTTCCTCGTGTGTTCACTAACTCCGCCCCCTTGTTTCAGTTGATTGTTCACCGGTGGTGTCTCGTTTACCTTTCCCTTTATATTGCACTTAGTCCTGTCCTTTGTTGCGCGCTCATTGTTTTATCACAGTCCTGCTGCCTTGCCTTGCCTTGCCTTGCCTTGCCTTGCCAGTCGCTCTCTGTCTTCTCCTTTGTTACCCCAGGTTTGGTTTTGGCGTTCGGGGACGCGTCTTCACCCGGACCGCTCGCTTGTAGGAGCATTGGATTATACTGACTTTGTTTGTCTCTCGATACAGCTGGTTCGCTTCGTTTCTAGGCGGTATACCAGCTGTCTCCCTCTCTCCGGTTTGCATCATCACCCGCGGTGACCAGTGGTTTCCGGGTGGTCCTTCTACATCTGGATTACACAGTGGATTATCCGTCTGAGAACTTGGACTTCCATCTCCGCCTGTCATCCACCTTCAGGGCGGCGTGTTTCATCCCTCTGTTGCGTGTGGTGACAGTGCTGGCGTTCTCGACGGAGCGCGTGGGTGGCTCTCTCTTCCTTTGGATCTGTACTGAATTATTGTGTAGCGCCGACTCACTCTCCCCTACTGTGGGAGTGATTCATTCCCACAGTAGTGTTTCCATCGGAGTGAGTCAACGGGTGTACGCCGTGTGTGGATCTACCAGTGACTTGCTCTCCTGTTTTCTATATTATTCTAAATAAACTATTTAACTTGCACTTGACTCTGAGTCCGTTTCCTGACAGGGAATAGTGAATGAGTGAACGAGGTAGGAGGTTTCTGACGCAGCTAGTGTTTGATGTCCAACTGTATACCCATTTTAAAAGACAGATGATATGACTCATGATTCATCTCATCACTACTTTAATTGTGATTAACAAAATCGATTCTTTAAGGTCGATGATTTGTCTCAAAACATCAGTTTTTTCTTCTTTTTTGTACTGTTAATTATCAGGTATGAAAATAAAGTGGTCGTCTAAGGATGACTCTTCATTAGTTTGTAATTAGTAGATGCCTTGGCTAACAGTGTTGGGGGTAACACATTACAAAGTAACGCGCATAACGTAATATTACTTTTCTGAAGTAACGAGTAAAGTAACACATTACTTTATAAATGTACACATTAATATTTGAGTAACTTTTTTAAAAAAGTAATGTGAGTTACTTTTCAGTTTAATTAATTCAATTTAAAAATAAAATAATGTACTGAATTAAACTGAACATATTAACGTAGAATTACGCACTCTGTGCACCTGAGTGGTAACAGTTTGAGTCAGAAACGGAGATGGCAGGCCAGAGCTTGACATTTTTGCAATCATAAAAAACACCTGCAAGGCCTGAAAGAGATCAAGCCTCAGCCAAGTAAGAAAAAGTAATGCAAAAGTAACTTAAAAGTAACGTAAGCATTACTTTCTATGAAAAGTAACTAAGTAACGCAATTAGTTACTTTTTTGGGGAGTAACTTAATATTGTAATGCATTACTTTTAAAAGTAACTTTCCCCAACCCTGTTGGCTAATCATTAGTTCATATTTAAAGATGCTGCGAATTTGGGGTCCTCATTTCTTCCATCCTTGATGTACCTTAAGACTATGGGCCCTATTTTAACGATCTGAAACGCAAGTGAGAAGCGCAAGTGACTTTGTGGGCGGATCTTGGGCGCTGTTGCTACTTTCCCGGCGGGAGAAATAACTCTTGCGCCAGGCGCAAATCAATAAGGGGTTGTTCTGAAGTAGGTTCATTATTCATAGGTGTGGTTTGGGCGTAACGTCAAATAAACCAATCAGAACGCTATCCAACATTCCCTTTAAACGCAAGGGCGCAAGTTCCATGGCGGGTTGCTATTATTATGACGGATTTACCAGGCGCACGCCAGGAGTGGTTCACACCCGAGGAGACCCACGTTCAGCGTCGGTTAAACAGGCGTGAGAGGAAATAGCCACAATTGTCTCATCAGCTGGTATCCCCATCGTTGCGCCAAGCGCTACAATGATGTCAGGAGACGGGGGAATCCCAAGCTTGCCAGCATAAATCGGGCACGCCGTGTAATGGGTGGTGGATCTGCCTCTACACAGGACCTGACGCCAGCAGAGGACATTGCTGCGTCCACCCTCACCGAAGGTTTGGGGGCTTTGAAATCGGACCCAAGAAACGCAAGCAAGCTCCAACCCTAAAGTACACTTACAAATCAAGTTCATATACATTAAAGCTCTACTGTGTACTTTATTGAGTTAATTCTTAACAAAAACCCATGTTTTCTTTCAAAAGTATGTGCATTCATGTGTAATTACTTCCCACCCACTAATCAAAGTATTCTCGTAAGTGTAGAATCTGCTATTTAAAATGCATACCGTCGAAGCGCTCTCTGGTTGAATCCATGTTGTGCCTCCATCTTTGAAATACATTCGCCGACGAGGGACATTCCTGAAATTCAAGCTCCACCTTTCGCGCTTTCACTCTACACTCACGCTGGCTGCTGGCTGAAGCCTTCGGAGGTTGCATGTGTAGGCGGTATACGTCATCAAGACAGTCTTATTTCAGAATATTAACAATTATAAAGCTGACAATTATTCTTAGTTAATTGTAAATTGATGTAATATGCGTATGACTTGCGAATGTAATGCTCAGTTGATTTAAATAAACCAGCCTGTGACCTGCGTAGCTGAATCCTTCGGATTTTACAACAACCGCACACCGTCATGAACCTGCGATCTAATGCTTTGATTTGAAAGCCTGTTGAAGACATATTCTCGAGGACATTAAAACAAATCGCCAAGGATGCGAAACGGGGATTTTAAACGACAACGTGACAGGAAAAACATCAAGACCAAAGTCAATATTGGAGTTAGTTTTCCAAGAGGGGGCTCAAGGGACACTGAAGTTGCACTTTCTATATTCTCCACAGGTAATTCAGCATATTCGTTTGCATCTATACAGTCCATGTTGTAAACTTGAAGTTTTATAGTTCCTTGGCTAACTTTAGCATGATTATGCATAACACTTGTTAGTGTAAACATGCATGTGGTTTAATGTGTTCGAACAGACACACGCCGTCTCTCCACCCATTTATGTAATCTGAGGTACTGAGATAAATGTTTTTCATCTTTTCTGACCTCTAGCACAAACACACGGTGACAGCGCTATTTTTAGCCTGTCATTGATAAATGCGCGTCTTTCGTTTCATTTTACAAGCGTGTGAAAGTTGCGCGATCTTTTTTCACCAATATGAGAGAAAGCTCTTACATATACACGGACATGTAACGTTTACTTAAAACATAAGCATTGTACTCTGACATAATGTCTGACATAATACTCTGATAAAAGCGTCTGATCTGCGCGTATTTCGTTTCATTTTACAAGCGTGTGAAAGTTGCGCGATCTTTTTTCACCAATATGAGAGAAAGCTCTTACATATACACGGACATGTAACGTTTACTTAAAACATAAGCATTGTACTTTGACATAATATTAGTTTGCGTCCATTTAAACCCGTCATGGTTGCTTTTTGTTTGTGATTTTAAGTGGACATATCATGACAATCAGACTTTTTTCATGTTAAACATAAATCTGTGTGCTTTGATGGATCACAGGCAAAGGACATTTCAAATTGTTCATTTTTTTCTCATTGCTTTTGCTTTGTAGCTACTGGAAGCCATGTTAACCTTGGCATGACACGGCCGGGCCACCGTACGAGTTAAAACGCGTTCCGAATGGGGGGGCTAGAAAGTATTATTCAGTTGCTTGTCATATAGACTTTCAACGCTAGATGGGAGTAGATCTTACACAGTGGAGCTTTAAGGTTTCTTATGAAAACATTTTAATAATTATTTACATAAAATAAACCTAATACAGCCACACAACAAACTTATGAAAATATTTTAATCGTTATTTGCATGAGAATTTTTTAACGCAGCCACACAATAAATAAAAACTATCACCACAATGCTCACCACTATGATTTCCCTTATCTCATGTATTAATATTTTTTTATTGTAACAATTTATGATTTGCAAAAATAACTGTTGCATCTGTGTAGATTAGATAAGCAAAGTGTGTCATTCCCTAGTTTGCCGACGTGCGTCTGTGGAGGGAAAAACCCGCTGTACGCCGGTGCAAAATACGAATGATACATGCGTCACTGACAAAGTCAATTGCGCTGAGTGCAAGATAGGGTCCCATGAGTTCATGTTACTTTCGCCCATCCACACAAGTCTGAAGAACATGTCCAGCTGCTGATTTCTCAAGTTTGTCATTAAATGTGATCTGATATTCATCTAAGTCAAGGGTATTGACAAACATAATGGGCGCAACATGTTTTTTGTTATTTAATGAGCGTGTTAGTAATATTCGCCTATAAACGGGACACAATGCAGGTTTGCTTATCACACACATGGATGCGTAGCAGCACAAAAGCATTTTAAATATGAAAAATTAAAGCATTCAAACGTAAGAGATTATTATTGAGTCTCTTGGACATAAATGAGGACCGATTATGAGACGTTAGAAGGCATAAGAGCTGCTTCACCTGCAGCCTGGTAAGTAAATAAATGCTTTGCTTTAAACAAATGCATCTGTTTTAAAAAAAATTTAAGTGGTACCCCAGGGATTTATTGTATATGATGACTCTGTACCTGTGGATATGGTGAGATGAAGGAGAAACATTTTTAAGTAATGCTTTAAAAAAAGTCACGCTGCTGTCCGAGTGCTGAAACGTGCGGAGAGCCGTTTGTAAATTCTTTATCTCCTGTTTGTTACAAATAAAGTATTTTTACAGAACAAACCTTTTCTCACATACTTGTACATTTGCCACACATTTACAGCAATTAAAAGGCTGCTATTTCGAAGCCTCAGTACACATGTGACTATCAGAGAGATGATCTTACTCTAGCTTCTCCAGTTTACATTGAGGATTTTTCAGTACATCAGAGATCAGCTTCACTCCTAAATCTCCAAGATCATTCTCAGTAAGATACAGTTCTCTTAGGTGTGATGGGTTTGATGTCAGAGCTGAGGACAGAGCAAGACAACCTTCAGCTGTGATATTACAATCATACAACCTGTAGAGAAATGAAGAAAACCAACATGTGAGTTTGGAACAACATGAGTAAATTACAAATTTACACATACTGTATGATACAGAAATTTAAACTAGGTACTATAAACTATTTTATAATTGAGATAAAATATCTCTGTTACACAAAACTTTAAAATGTTTTAAAATAATTTAGGATTACATTTAAACCATAATTTTGATCAATGTTTTAATTTGACAATAACCATGCACTCCTCATCTCTCATGTATGCTCCAGTCAAAAGCTGCAGGTCAGGAGAACGAACAGATGCAGCGCTGCTTCATGACAAATCTCTCTTCATGTTGAGTTTTATTACATTAACTCTGTAATGTATGCTGTCACATTAATCCACAGATTTATTTTTTGTTTTATGAAATGTGTTTATGGTTGATCAATTCATTATAGTAATGATTTATCTAGTGGTTTAAAACAGAGTTCCTACTACAGTAAATGACAGAAACCAGCTTCGGAAAAAAGATAATTGAAGTGTAATTAAATTGTTAAGTTGGTCTCAAGTCCCATTGAATAACATGGGGGAGGCGGAGTTTATGACCTATACTAGGACCAGTCACTGCGGGGCGATCGAGACGCTTTGGCTTCACTTTTCAGGGCTTGTGCGGCACGCTTGATAGATACCTGCGTTACTGTAATTCCACTACTTTTAGCAGTAACGAGCATGTAACAATTTTTTTTTTTAATTCAAGTAACGCAATTACAATTACTGTAAGTGCACTATATATTTGAACCTTTATTTTGTAATTTGAGTATTCACTTCCGGGTCATGGTATTTCACTGGTTTCACCCGTATAAGTATTTCACTCCATTTCCTTTTTGTTAGTGTGTGTATTGGAACAGGGGGGAAGTAAGCGGGAAAGCTTACTTTCTGTTGACCGTTAAACTTATCGTACCGTACCGTACCGTAAAACCTGAACTTTATATTGGTTTATTTTATTGTGGCTTTACATGGAGTTCATCATCATCATTTAAAAGTATGTCTTTAGTGTTTTGCATCATCATATGCGTTTTTGTTTATGAGTTTGTTGTTTTCGTTTGTTTGTATACATGAATGTCTCAACAATAAATATCATCAAAGAACAACGGGAACGCTTTAGCAAATGCTTCTTCCGGATACTTCGCCCCTGAGCGGTTATTGGTTGCCGCTATAATTACTGAAATTTAAATGAGTTTGTTACTTGCATTACTCTATTTTGTAAAAAAAAATAACACTTCCGGACAAGACATTTCTGATCTAACGTCGCAGGACTGTGGAGGGCGGCGCAATAAATCAATTAACTTCATCATGGCCGACAGTGCGTATAGAATGAACATGAATCTAAATACCAAATAACTTTGTTTAAAAATTGTGCGTGAGTCATAATCCATCCGGTCTCATGTTTGTAAATTATCTTTGCCAAGCAAGTATGAGATCAACTTGCATTTGTAGTCCACAAAAGTAATAAATCTGAGAAATGTTAATATATTCTTAGATGTTTACATCGCCCTTCATGGAAGAGAACGATCTGCTTTTGTTGTTTCCAGTAAAATATGCAACCTGCGCTAGGGGTGTAAAAGTACGCAAAAATCGCGGTTCGGTGCGTACTCCGGTTTTGAAGCCACGGTTCGGTTCGTTTTCGGTACAGTAAGTGAAAAATGCAAACATTAAACTGCAGGTTGTTTATTACTATAAACTTTTTTTACATTTTGTTTACACTTTTTTAAACACTTTTTATTAAAATATTATATATAAAATGTATATAAAATGAAAAAATAATAAATAAAATACTACTGCAAAGTTCTTTTTTACATTATTTTATAAAAGTAGGTAACTCTTTTCTTAACCTTCTCTTAAACTTTTTCTACTTAAACCTTGCACTAAACTAACAAATTCCATTCCTGAATACATTTATGAACTATTAGCCTACATCTTTGCCACCAAACATTTTCTGTTTTGATTTATTTTGGATTGTTTAACTCACAGTATTGAATTGGCTATGTACCATCTCTGTATAAAAATAATATTACTGCTCTATGTGTAACTTCATATTAAGCAACATGATGATATACTTGTTATACACTCATATTAAGATGATTGAGTTGCATATGCTACATAACATGCGCTTTTAGACACGACACGTAAACGTTTACATCAATAAACAAACGAATATACAACTAAATAAAACAAGTAAATAAAAATCTTTCTGCGGGCCGAATTATGTTATATGTTTGACAGAAGACTTGCGCTGAACGCGGAGACTTCCGACACTTAATATGTCCGTGTGGAAACGCACGTATTATGTTCCGCACAGGCGCACACAAAAGATTGCATTCAGCCTTTTCGGTGCACGTGTGCACTGTGCCGAAAGCCCTGAACCGAAACGGTCCGGTACGAATACACGTACCGTTACACCCCTACCCTGCGCTGTACACCCGTGTTAAAACTCCATAGTATGTGTGAGTGCGCATTTAGTTTTGGTTTCACTCGCTCCGTACCTGACAAAACAATGCACTCGCTCTGTGTCTGACAAAACAATCCACGTGCTCTGTTTTCTGATTAAATATCTTCCTTTAATCTTGCTTATCATTTAAATCAAACATAAAAAAATATACAAACAATATATGATCTTATATCTTAAATATCACGGATGCAGTAAAGAGAACTAGTAACTAAATACTTCTAATATACAGCAACTATATCTGGTAATATACTGGTAGAGTAATTCAATAACTTTTAAGAGAAGTAACTAGTAACTGTAACTAATTACTAATTTTCAGTAACTTTCCCAACACTGCTGCCCATATAAAACACTTCAGAAAGGAGCCCCTCACTGCCATAAATGCGTTCTGTGTGACCTGCCCCTTATATTCCATCTCCTGCTTTTGATTTACTCTTTAAACAACAATGACAACATTGTTGTTGTTTAGTCACACCGCTGCATACACCATGGCAGACAAAGTTAATCATAGCTGAAAAATCTAAGTGGTCAAACACAACATGAATTAAAATAAAACTGTGATCAACAAACCCTAGATTATCTCTAAACTCTTCATTTAATTCTGAAATTCTTATTGGTGTAAACCACCCTTTTCCTTTAAGTTGTTAACTTCGAGAAACTTGTAAAATCCCAAGGAGCGTGCACCTTCCTTCCGTTGCTGCGCACCAGTAAGATGGCGGTTGCAAAGCTTTGGAAGGACGATGCTGGAAAATCACCATGCTGACTAGGCCAGCTGGTACGTCCTCGGGCACTCAGATTCTTGACCAGTCGGCAGTTGGCTTGGAGTGGACTCAACCTCCCCCACACGAACCGTCCCACCTAGATGATTGGTTTCTCGGAGCTGCTCGTGCTGCATTGCTGCAGTCACCGCACAGGCTATCGGTCATGCAATGTCCACCCTGGTGGTCCAGGAATGCCATCTCTGTAAGGCGGACATGAAGGATGGCAACAAGAACCGTCTCCTGAATGCTCAGATCTCCCAGATCGACCTCTTTGGCGATGCGGTTGAGAACTTTGCCCAACAGTTCTCAGCTGCCCAAAAGCAAACTGAGACAATCTCCCACATCATACCATGTCAGAAGCCAGCTGCCTCTTCCAGACCATCTATGTTGGCGCCTCAGCCTGCTGCTCACTGAGGGCGTCCTGCTGCGGCCGCCTCCGTCTCTACACCACATACTCTATTCAGGCAGCACCGAGGAACCGGAGCAGGCTGCCCCATCAGCTCACTACATGGGGAAGAAAAATGAAGTGTAAGCGACACTGAGACAGGCAACCTGGAAATGGAGGGGATTGCTGTTCAGGAGATGGTCACCGCACCACTCCCCCCCCCAAAGGAGGGCCGTATGGAAAATCCTCGGCTTCTTTTTGTTTCTGTTCCCCTGCCTTCTCCAGGTCTTCAACCACCCGTTCTCCTATTCATCTATCACCAGGGCGTGTCCTTGGAGCTTGGGTACCCCACATCGGAGTCCCACCTACCCAGCCGCTCATCAGTGGAGACAGGTGAGTGTTACACCACACAACGCCTTTACTCGTGTAGCCACAGCACACACAGCCTCGATCACCTCCGCTCTACTGTCCCACTGTGAGTACATTGGCAGGGCCTTTAATTCCCCTTGCACGGTCTCTGAGAACCTGGCAACAGCTTCCCAGCCTGTCACGTTGGCTTTTACACAAGATGGGACTCGGCTACGCAATTCAGTTCGCCCGGCGTCCCCCTAACTTTTTGGGTATCCGCTTCACTATGGTGAAACATACCGACGCACACATTCTACATGCAGAGATTGCGGTTCTACTGCCGAAAGACACAATAGAGCTGATTCCTCTAGCCAAAATGAGGTCAGAGTATTACAGTCCAGTACCCAAGAAAGGCAGTGGGTTATGTACGAAGGGCATGCAGTCTCAAGGATTTGGAGGGCACCCCAGCTACACTGTGTATCTTGCACTTGATTGCCTCAAAGATGAACTTTGAGGAAAGGATGTCTTAGTCCTCACTGACAACACTGCAACTGTTGTGAACATCAACTGCCAAGGTGGGTTACGCTCTCGGCACCTGTCGCATCTCACCCGTCAGCTCCTCCTGTGGAGTCGGAAGCTTCTGAGGTCCCTTCGTGCTGTTCACATCCCGGGTTTGCTTAATGTAGCGGCTGACGTGCTATAATGAGCAGCACGCCCTGGCAAATAACGACTCCACCCCCAGTTGTTCCAGCTGATTTGGAGACATTTCGGTGAGGTGCATATGGACCCGTTTGTCTCCCCAGAGACGATCCACTGTCACTTTGTTGTATTCTTTAACCAACAGAACAGTTGGTTTGGATGCACTGGCACACAGCTGGTCTCAGTAAAGAGGGTAGGGGATCAGGTGGCACCAGAGGAGGCAGACCCAGCCCTGGCTTTGTTATGTCCTGTACGCGCACTGCAGTTGTACGTAGACCGAGCTCAAAGCTTTAGGACCTCAGACCAGCTCTTTGTCTGTTACGGTGGACAGCAGAAAGGGAAAGCTGCCAACAAACAGAGCATGTCCCACTGGATAGTAGAAACCATCGCCCTTGCTTATCGGATGCCGAGCATGCATACCCGTTTAACTTGAGAGCGCACTCCACGAGAAGTGTAGCCTTCTGTTTGGCATTGGCTTGCAGTTCCTTGACAGACATCTATACACCTAACACGCTCACTAGATTTTATAGTGTTTGTGTTGAGCAGGTTACCACTCATGTACTCTCCTCAAATCGGTGAAACACTGTGAAATCATCTTGTGCATCGGCTTGCCATGCCATATGGCGCTACATTAGTGCCTTAAAGGAGCATTTCACCCGTATAAACATTAATCTTTATTGAAATTGCATCATATTTGTAGTCGAAATGTAACATACATTTCGATTTTGGTGCCTATTTGACCAAGAAAAGGGGTGTTTGTAGTCTCACTCCCTCAACAAAGATATAGCACTTCCTTCTTTCAATGATGCAAAATGATGATTTTTACATCATTGAAAGTAGGAAGTGCAACACTGAAATCTGTATTTCTCCTTTCTCAGTGGCAACTGAGGAAATGATGCATGACCATTCAAAAACATGACTGGGGTTTTAACTATACAAAGCTTAATGCAAATGGGTGAAGTGTCCCTTTAAATCTTTTTTACGAAAAGAAGATTTTGGTACTCCTCCATCGCCCTTCGCAGTCGGGCCTGTGTTAAGGCCTGGCGTCCGTATGAGCATCCCTACACGGGGTTCCCATATGTGTATATTTCATGGGAATAATACAACTAACCCACGTTTTCCCTTAGCCCGCTCTGCGTCTCTGTCAGGTATGTGATACTACTCATAGACTTGTGAACATGTGAAAACCTCTGCGTTTGTTTTATATTATATTATGCCAACCATCGAAACCTCATAGGAGGTGGTTTCCACAGTGTTCCTACTTAGCCTAGACAGGTTCACTTCTCAGTCTGCCTAGATCACTATCGTGGGTTAAGGAACAAACCTGGGCTCATCAAGCCCATGTTCCGCCTTTTCAGATCTAAAGACAGAAGGTTTATGCAGGCACCGGAAGGGGAAGCCCCATGGCGCTTTGGTCGTAGTGACAGACTGAAAGGGAACGTCTGTAACCCTCGTTCCCTGAAGGAAGGGAACGAAGATGTCACGTTCTATTGCCATGGCTTTGCTGTACCATTGCTGATATTTGCCGGACTCTGCTTTCTCAGCAAAAATAGCTGATTTGGTATTGCACCTGCCTCTGGTTTTATACTTGTGCCGTGGGGTAGTGCCAGCAGATGCAAATACTGCATGCCAATGTTCATTGGCATTTTACAAGTTTCTCAAAGTTGATTGGTCCCGCAAAGTGTGTTTCTGCTCAGTTCCCTTCCCTTAGGGAATGAGTGTTACATACATAACCGAGACATTCTCCATCTAGTGACTTTGTTTTAATGCTTGAAGAATTTTGACTGTTTGAATAAATACAGACACATACAACACATCAAACACACTGAACACTGTAAGATTAAAAATATAGGAATTTATAACTTCATCACAACCCCCATTTCCATACTGTACCATCTGCATTCCTGTGCTTACTGATAGTGATCACAGACTATTGTCACAGCTGTTTATTCAATACAGTGGGGGTTAAAGGTGTGGTCTTCTGATTGGTCAGTTTGAATGTATGATGTTAGGTTTAGTCACACGGTCAAGGGATAGAGAATATAGGTCTTGGTTTTCATGAGCTCTGGGCTTTTGCCTTTTGGCATTTGCCTTTTGCTTTCTGCCCTCTGCTTTTCTTCTTTACCTGAGTTCTTGGGTTTAGGCCATTAGGCCAAGATTCCAGTTCTTAATGGTGATTCTCTTTCTTCTAAACTTTCTTTCTTTCTCTCTATCTTATCAGGTAATATCTCACATACATTGGAAACAGTCAATTGTTTGTATTAAGTACCATTTCATGCATTTATAGTGTAACCATTTGAATTGTAACTTTAAGTCAGTACTGTTATTAAACCTTTTCATTTTCAAATCTGTTGTTTAGTTTTGATTTAGTGTTAATACTTAAACGCTACATATTGCAATTCAATATATTTATATTCTAGCAATGCTCTCCCACATATTTTGCTATTATAACTGCACTTATTTCCGTCGTTGGTATAGGTAGCACAAGGGTGATAATTGACCAGAAATACACAGTTTTATAATATCTTGCTGTTAACATTTCTCAGTCATTTCGGCGTTCCTACAGACTGAACCACTGTAGTGAATCCACCCTTACAACATTAATCCCTCTATGACATCTCCAACACTGAATATTTGTAAAGTTTTTCTTCATTAATAATGTTTTAAGAGTGAAGTGACTGTTCACACTTACTGAACTGATCTGGATTCACAAATCACAGGAGACAGCTCCTGAAGAACTTTCAGTGTTTCAGCTTTGTTTCCAGTATTCACAAACTTCTTCAAATTGAACCCCGGCTTCTGTTCTGATGTTAACAACAAAAAAACTACAACCGACCACTGAATTGACGAGAGTTTGGTTTCTCTAAATGTTTTATATTTCAGATGATGTTGGATTTCCTCCACTAGTGAATGATCACCCAGTTCATTCAGACAGTGAAACAGATTGATGGATTTCTCTGGAGATTGAGTGCTCCTGATCTTCTTCTTGATATACTCAACTGTTTTCTCATTGCTGTGAGAACTGTGATCTGTCTGTGTCATCAAACCTCGTATGAGATTCTGATTTGACTCCACTGACAAACCCAGAAGAAAACGAAGAAAAAGATCCAGATGTCCATTTTTACTGTCTAAAGCCACATCCACAGCCTTCTGATGCAGGTCAAACAAAGTAAACTGAAAAAAATTATTGGAGAACAGATGTATGCAATCTTTTATAAAAGAGAGGTGCACATAAAGAGCTGCTATATATTCCTGAATGCTCAGATGAACAAAGCTGTAAACTTTCCTCTGACAGAAACCAAACTCCCCTCTGAAGATCTGAGTACACAATCCTGAGTACACTGATGCTTCTGCTACATCAATGCCACAATCTCTCAGGTCTTCATCATAGAAGATCAGATTGCCTTTAACAAGCTGCTCAAAAGCCAGTTTCCCCAGTTTGAAGATCATCTCTTCATCCTTCACTTTCTTCTCATAGTCCTTCTGATGTTTGATGTTTGTCTGAATGATCAGGAAGTGTGTGTACATTTGAGTGAGAGTCTTGGGGATCTCTCTTCTCTCTGCTTCACTCAATATTCTCTCTAGAACAGTGACTGAAATCCAGCAGAACACTGGGATGTGACACATGATGTAGAGACTCCTGGATGACTTCAGGTGTGAGATGATTTGATCAGACAGACTCTTATCACTGATTCTCTTCCTGAAGTATTCCTCCTTCTGTTTATCACTGAAGCCTCGTACCTCTGTGACTCGATCAACACACATAGAGGGGATGAGATCAGCTGCTGCTGGTCTGGAGGTGATCCAGATGCGAGCAGAGGGAAACAGATTCCCCTTGATGAGGTTTGTCAGCATCACGTCCACTGAGGTTGATTCATTTACATCACACAACCTCACACTGCTGTGAAAATCCAGAGACAGACGACACTCATCCAAACCATCAAAGATGAACAACACTTTATATTTATCACTGAAGATTTCCATTTCTTTTGTCTCTGGGAAGAAATGATGAAGAAGATCTAAAAGACTGAGTGTTTTGCCCTTCATCAAATTGATCTCTCTGAAAGGAAGTGGAAATATGAGCTGGACGTCCTGATTCTCTTTCTCTTCAGCCCAGTCCAGAATGAACTTCTGTACAGAGACTGTTTTTCCAATGCCAGCGACTCCCTTTGTCAGCACACTTCTGATGTGTTTGTCTTGTTCAGGTAAAGGTTTAAAGATGTCATTACATTTGATTGGTGTCTCCTCTGTTGTTGTTCTTCTGGATTGTATCTCAATCTGTCTCACCTCATGTTCATTACTGATCTCTCCACTTTCACTCTCTGTGATGTAGAGCTCTGTGTAGATCTCATTCAGTAGTGTTGGGTTTCCCTGCTTGGATATTCCCTCATACAAATCCTCAAACTTCTTCCTCAGATTTGACCTAAATCCGTTGAAGACTTCAGCAAGATCAGACTTGTGGCTATAAAATAAAATAAAAAACAGATTAATACACAAATATGAAAAAATGTTTTTTGCTCCATACATCTTTTTGTAGCATACAACATAATACATTTATTAGATTACTAGGGTTTATGGATGTTTTATTTATTTATTAAGTGTTTAAGCATTACGTGGTAAGTTTTTATAGCATCTAAAACAAACACAATAAAATCTTATGATTTACCTAAAATCAGGGCACATATTTTCAATTAAGTCCTGTGGTTGATATTCAGACTGCTCAATCTTCCTCCTCTTACACTCGGGTTCTGTTACATCTGGTCTGGGCAACACGATTGAGAACCAAGTATCAGAAACATTTATATCAGTGCTTTTTGTTTCTCGTGAATTTAAATATTTTACACCATTGATATAAAATTAACTTACTTATACTTACTTACTTACATATTTTTTCACGCGGCATCACCTGTCCGGCAGGCATGCTTTAATAACCTGTGCATTTTTGGCCCTTTTATCCCAAATAAGAGGATAAATGTGTCTATCTTTATAGCGTTTTTGTCCAAAGACCCAATTCATATTATAAATAAATATTCAATAGAAGTCACCTGTCAGCTGGAGTGCCCAAGTACTCCAACAGAGGGCACTCCCTAGATCATTGACATATTAATTACTTATTCTTAAAGGACAAGTTGGGTATTTTACACTTAAAGCCCTGTTTTCAGATTGTTTATGATGAAATAGAACGGTTTTGACTGAAATTTGGAAATATGATGCTGGCCCGAGAATTTTCGGGTGTTTATTGTATCACCTCCCACCTCTACAATGGGTGTATAGGTGCCCAGGAACAATCCTTCCTAAAATGCATTAAACTTTCGTTTACTGATATGCTCACACAAAAATTGGGTAGGGCAATTTTACATCTGCAGTTTACCTAACATGCACTTAAACTCAAGAGTTTATAATAACAAACAAGTCCTGCACTTTATTTTCCCATTCTTATATGTTCCTTTTAAAACCGAAATCAAAACGTCCAGTTTAGTGCTTTGCTTCTGATGGATGGACATTAGAGAGCATGGGTCACTTCAGTGTTTCCCACAGGATTTGAGAGACTGTGGAGGTGATGACGTCACACTCTAATTAGCATATATATCGGCGACTATCAAATTTGACTATCTACTTTTTCAACACAGCTACCAGATCCGCATACTATAGTGGAGTGGATAGAAGATGTTAGTAGATGCCCAAATATAAAGTGGCCAGATTCATATATACATATATTAGTATATATATATATATATATATATATATATATATATATATATATATATATATATATAGAAGCACTGGGGAACAACACCACTTCCGTTGCCAAAATGCGCACGCAGGCTATTTGATCACGTGCGCTGTAAAAGGGTCTATAAATACATTTTAAATTGTGTTTTAGACAATCCTATAAACACACAGTGGAACACATATTGTAATAAACACTACAGAAATAATCAAATGCACATTACAAGCATGTAAAAATATTAAAACAGAATTATGCATATTTTATTACCATATTTGGCCAAACATATCAAATGCAAATAAAGTCAAGCACACCCTGGCTTCAGTAAGGGACATGACTAGGAATGAAAACACAAATGCAACTTTTGGTCATTCCTTTCCTGCGCCAGAGCATCATGCATGGGGCTCTGTAAAATCACAGGATCTTTATCTTGTGGCAAATTTGTACAAACTTCTCATTGACACTATGTTAATATAAAGACTATTATTTAAATTGAGTGCTTAGTTTGGAGACAGAGTGCACCCACACACAGCTTTCTTCTCATTTTCTCTCTGCAATCAACATCATCACTCATTAATTACATTAAATGATCAAATAAAGCTTTAGCAAGAAAAAAGTTAAAAATGTAGGAAAACCCCAGTATTTATATAAAGAGATAAATACAATATATGTGAATAAATGTCAACCAGATCCGCATACTATAGTGGAGTCGTATGTTGAATAGATAATTTGTACCTGCATGCAGGCCTGTTTTCACAATGTTGAAACTTTGGTGGATCCACTGACTGGTCACTCCTCATGGACACACAGCTGGGCTCTGGATCTGATATCTTCTTATGAACTGAACTATAGCACACAACACATTACAGTTAATCCTGTGAATTTCAACAAAAAATATTCATTTATCATATAAAAGCAGTTATATTTTCTTCATGTTCAAAGAAAAAGTGTATGTTGAACTGTTAATGTGTCGAAAAATATGTAAAAATTAAATATTACATATTTGTGTCATGACCTCTTTCTCTTTTCTGATTTTCTGTCCCGTGCGAGTTTGTCATAAATTTTTGCCTTGCCTAGTTTATCTTGTCTTATCTAGTTTCAGTCCTAGTTTCAATTTCAGTTTTATCCGCAATATTTTGTAGTTTTTTATTTGTTAGTTTACCTTGTTCTCTGCTGCTCCTGTTCTTTGCCAGGCTCTTCCTCTCTGCCACAAGAACTTTTTTCCTTCTGATTTGTATTTCGCTGCCGCAATTCAACAAAGCTCAATGGCCTTCAGATCAGCACCCTTCATTGCTGCTTTTCTACTGATCTCCCTGGCATCGTCCTGTGGTCTTCCCTCTCCCTGGTATCGTCCTGTGATCGACTCTCACCCTGGCATTGTCCTGAGGTTATCTCTCTCTCCCAGGCATCATCTTGTGGTTTTATTTATTAATATAAACTACCATTTGCAACTGGATTCCTGTCTCAGACTATTCATTCCTGACAGACAAACTCACCATACATGAATCCAGCAGATGCCATCGCACAGCAGGGAGCGTGGATTGGGCAGCATGATTCACAACTCTCTTCCACCTCCCGTGAGGTGAACATCTCGCCTCCCGACTCACGGAGCTCAACATCCAGATGGAACAGATGCGTCAAGAGGTTAACAGTGATCTACGTCGCTTATTGGAACTTGAACCCCATGCCACCACCGCCATCTTTGATGGCGACCCCAACTCCTGCTTATCTTTTCTCTCTCAATGCTCCCTTAATTTCGCTCTTCAGGCGCCCAGGTATGCTACTGAGGAGACCAGAATTGCATTCATCATCACCTTGCTGACTGGCAGAGCGCGAGAATGGGGAACGGCGGTTTGGGATGCCCGAGCTTCGTGCTGTCAGAAATTCAAGGATTTTAGAGCGGAGATGTTAAAACTGTTCGATCGGTCTGTTCAGGGGGATGCGGCTGCCGCATGTCTGGTTCGTTTCGTTAAGGGGAACTCTTCTGTCACTGATTTTGCCATTAGTCTCTGGTCAATGACGTGCTGAGAGACATGATAAATAAGTTTGTCTTTGTGTACCTCAATGACATTCTCATTTTTTCTCCCTCTATGTAGGTGCACTCTCAGCACGTTCGCAGGGTCTTACAGCGGCTCTTAGAGAATAAGTTATTTGTTAAGGTGGAAAAGTGTGAGTTCCATAAGAAGTCGGTTTCGTTTCTGGGCTTTGTTATTGCCGCCGGGGAGATTTGTCTTGATCCCGCCATGATTAAAGTGGCGCCAAGTGGCCAGTCTCAAACTCTAGTAAGAAGTTACCGCGGTTTCTGGGCTTCATCAATTTTTACAGCCGATTCATCAGAAACTTCAGTCAGATTGACAAACCTCTTAGTGCTGTCACATCCAATAAAGAATGTTTCCGTTGGAATATTAAAGGCCTCCTGAGCCATGCTAAGTTTAAGTCCCGGTTTATCTCTGCTCCTGTTCTTTCTAATCCAGACCCGGCATCCCAGTTTATAGTGAAGGTGGATGTTTCGGATGTCGGGGTAGGCACCGTTTTGTCACAGCGGTCACTTAAGCCCAACAGAACGTACCTACGGCATTGGTAAACGGGAGTTGCTGGCGGTCAGACTGGCCTTGGGTGAGTGGCTTCACTGGTTGGAGGGGACCTCGAGCCCTTCCTGGACGGACCACAAAAATTTGGGATATGTTTGTTCAGCCAGGAGGTTAACATCAAGGCAGGCTCTCTGGGCACTCTTCTTCGACCGATTTAACTTCATCCTCTCGTACCGGCCAGGCTCTAAGAATACCAAGCCTGACGCCCTCTCTTGCTTGTTCGGTGACCCTAGTGCTGAGAGGATTGAAACCATCCTCCCGGACGGGCGGGTGGTGGGAGCCTTCCGCTCTGGGATCGAGCAGCGAGTGAGGGAGGCTGGGCGGGGGATGGAGGTCCCGAGGGGATGCCCGGGGGGTCAGCTATGGGTTCCTGCTGCACTTCACTGAGGTCATCCAGTGGGGTCATGAGTCGGACGCGTCTGTCACTTTGGCGCTACTCCCCTCCCTCGTCTCATCTCATTCACCCGCCCTCCTCACCTGATCCTGATTTTCTACTCATTCGTTTGAATATTTAGTTTCACCTGTTCCATGCGAGTTCGTCATTAATTTTTGCCTTGCCTAGTTTCAGTTTTATCCGCATTCTTTTGTAGTTTGTTAATTGTTAGTTACCACATGACCAGAAGTAAAGAGAGATCATTCCTGACAATGTCTCTGTGTGTGACCAAACACTGTGTTAAAAATACCTAAAAATAAAGCTCTTCTACTAAATACATAATATGCCAAATATAATCTTCTACCAAATATAATATAAAAATGTTAAATGAAATCATGTTTTATAGACTTTTTACATTTAAGCATTTGACAGATGCTTTTATATAAAGCAACATTATGTTCCCTGGCAATCGAAGCCACCTTACATACCTAGCAGTAGTATCTCCGCTCCTAAACTTTAATGGTTGATCCATAAACCTGTCACTCTTCATAGACACACAGCCGGAATCTGTATCTGATCTCTTCTGATGAACTGAACTATAACACACAACACATTACAGTTAATCCTGTTAATTAATACAGTTAACAAATAATATTTATTTACTCTTTTCATTATGCCCATACAAAAAGTGTACATTGAATTGTTTAACGTGTCCAAGGGTAAAATGATAAAATATTACAGATGTGTCTCTCTGTGTTGTGTTAAAAACACCTAAGAATAAATCTCTTGTACAAAATACACCATAATATAAAAATGTTAAATGAAATCATGTTTTATGGATTTTTACATTTATGCATTTGACGGATGCTTTTATACAAAGTGACTTAAACCAAGTAAGTCTTATGGTGTGTTCACATGAAAACGCGGAAAAAATGGTAAACGTGAGTGATTTACATGTTAACTCAATGCAAAGACGTGATCAGACATCCTGCGACATGATACGCGTGAATGAAAAAGTTAACTCAAAATGTTCAAGCGGCCAACTACGCTTGAACAGCACAATTTTTCCGCTTCATCCGCTTCTGGTGTGAACACACACTTTTCTTCGATTATTTGTATCTACTAAGGGGCAACCTTACGATCTCTCTGATAAAGCCACTATGGAAGTGACTTAAACTGCAATTCATTGACTGGCCGCTACAGGCTGGCCCCAAAAGGGAGTCAATCCCCATGGACCCTCATGTTAAAATACCCATCTTTAGAGCAGAAAAAAATATGTTTACAGCCTGGTACAAATTTTTTTTTGTCTGTATAACAAATTTTGCCCTTCATGACAAATGTGAGGTGAATTTTTTTTTGTAACTCATCCGTTTAAATTATATTTAGATTTAAAGTTCTGCATAATTAAGGGCGTGGCCAATTGAGTGATGGATAAACAGCCACTGCTGTTACTAGAGTCGAGCTAGCCAGGCATACGCCTACTATTGGCTTCAAAAATGATCTTCAGAAACCTATGGGTGATGTCATGGATACTACGTCAATCTTTTTTGCAGTCTATGGTATATACCCAGCAGTATCTTCACTCTTAAACTTGAATGGTGGATTTATAGACTGATTACTTTAGACACACAGCTGATCTCTGAATCTGATCTCTTCTGGTGAATTTAATATAAGACAGAGATCTGATTTAATCTTTAATTTATAGTATTAACTTTTTATAATGTGAACCATACATTTTTGTTTTATCCAAACCATGTTAAAAAGACTTTTATTAAAGTCGCCATTAAACAGAAAAAGCGATTGTCTTATTTTCCCTGTGATGACCTACACTCACCTAAAGGATTATTAGGAACACCATACTAATACTGTTTTTGACCCCCTTTCACCTTCAGAACTGCCTTAATTCTATGTGGCATTGATTCAACAAGGTGCTGAAAGCATTCTTTAGAAATGTTGGCCCATATTGATAGGATAGCATCTTGTAGTTGATGGAGATTTGTGGGATGCACATCCAGGGCACGAAGCTCTCGTTCCACCACATCCCAAAGATGCTTTATTGGGGGTTAAGATCTGGTAACTGTGGGGGCCATTTTAGTACAGTGACTTATTGTCATGTTCAAGAAACCACTTTGAAATGATTCGAGCTTTGTGACATGGTGCATTATCCTGCTGGAAGTAGCCAGCAGAGGATAGGTACATGGTGGATATAAAGGGATGGACATCAGAAACAATGCTCAGGTAGGCCGTGGCATTTAAACGAGGCACAATTGGCACTAAGGGGCCTAAAGTGTGCCAAGAAAACATCCCCCACACCATTACACCACCACCACCAGCCTGCACAGTGGTTACAAGGCATGATGGATCCATGTTCTCATTCTGTTTATGCCAAATTCTGACTCTACCATCTGAATATCTCACCAGAAATTGAGACTCATCAGACCAGGCAACATTTTTCCAGTCTTCAACTGTCCAATTTTTGTGAGCTCGTGCAAATTGTAGCCTCTTTTTCCTATTTGTAGTGGAGATGAGTGGAACCCGGTGGGGTCTTCTGCTGTTGTAGCCCATCCGCCTCAAGGTTGTGCGTGTTGTGGCTTCACAAATGCTTTGCTGCATACCTCGGTTGTAAAGAGTGGTTATTTCAGTAAAAGTTGCTCTTCTATCAGCTTGAATCAGTCGCCCATTTTTCCCTTTTCACACAATTCTATGTAAACCCAGTAACTTTGCAGATCGTGAAATACTCAGACTGGCCCGTCTGGCACCAACAACCCTGCCACGTTTAAAATTGCTTAAATCACCTTTCCCATTCTGACAATCAGTTTGGAGTTCAGGAGATTGTCTTGACCAGGACCACACCCCTAAATGCATTGAAGCAAAGCAACAGTCATGTGATTGGTGGATTAGATAATTGCATTAATGATAAATTATACAGGTGTTCCTAATAATTCTTTAGGTGAGTGTATATTCAAGTGAAACAGCATTTAATATAAAATAAAAGGGAAGGGCTGGACTTGAATTCGTCCATTGAGAACTGACTGTTCTATTTGTTCCTATTTGCTAATTGATGCAATCGTTTCCAGGGACCCTTTTAAATAATGAAGCACACAGACAAGTCATTTGTTAAAAAAATACCACATTTATACCAAAACAAATTAAAATTTTTCATTTCAATTTCATTGCAACTTTAAGTATTTAAATTCTAATTATAATACAAAGACAATGGAAGGGTCTAAAAAAATTGTTATTTCTTTTTACTGGGGATGTAACCGTATTTAAAAACCCACGGTACGGTAGTATTTCGGTATGAGGTCCACGGTACGGTAATTATTGGAACATTTACAGGAAGGAAAAAACTAATGAAGACTTGGAAAAAACTGCCATAAGTGATTATTAAACAAGACCGAACATTACAAGGTACAAAGTGTTGTGTTGTATAAATTTTTTTACAGAGGACAAAAATAATTAGACCATGTAATAAAATAAATAAATAAAGTTTCAAAAATGAAAATAGCAGCTTACTTATTGTAGCTGGACCTAGAGCTGAGGTCAGCTCACTCAATACATGGGTGCGTTTCCCAATCGGAAGTCTCCAGCCTCTATAGGTCGCATTTGTTTGCTGCATACGTTATGAAGACCGTCTTATTTCAGAATATTAAAATTTTTCAAGTTGACTATTATTCTTATTTAACTGTATATTGTTGTAACACGCTTATGAATTGCAAATGTAATACTCAGTTAAATTATATACACCAGGCGTGTAATGAAAGATGCAGCCTGCATGCGACCTAAGGAGGCCGCAGCTTTCCAATTGAGAAACGGCATACACGCTCTCCCCATTCACGGATTTACTCACACTCGTTTTTTGTATGTCCATCATGCATGGGATTATGGGAATTGTAGTTCCCGCGTCCCTCCACACGGTCCACTTGGCCGGAAAAAAACTACATGTGTTGCCCGGAAGATCTAACGTTTTATCGAATTATGTGACCACGGTGGTACCGGGAAAATTTGATATCGCAATACCACAGAATGTATAATACCATTACATCCATAGTTTTTACATAAAGTACCTGCATCCGGGAGAAAAATCCCCATCTTTTGATGTTTGGTCCATGATGCAGCTGCAGAGGTAAATCTGATCAACCTGATCTCCACAACTGACACTGAATAAAAAATAACATTCAAACACAAAATCAAAGTAAATATTAATAAATAAATCCTGAGTGTTGAAGAAACAAAAGCATCAACTCAATTACACAATGTTACTCATATTCAAAGGTATCTTGAAGCAATCTTATTTAAGTGGTCACACAGTTCAGGGCTCGAGACTAACTTTTTTCACTAGTTGCACTGGTGCGCCTAACTCAGGAGTGGGGAACCCTGGGTCCTGGCGGGAGTTCCAACCCTAATCAAACACACCTGAATTTCATTTCCAAGTAATCCTGAAGACTTTAATTTGATTTTTCAGGAGTGTTTACTTAGAGTTAGAACTAAACTCTGCAGGACAGTGGCCCTCCAGGACCAGAGTTCCCCACCCCTGGCCTATAGGGCTGGACCAGAATATTCGAATATTCGTTCCGTGGGTTGACATTTGATTTTCAGTTTTGAGATTCCAATATATATATATAAATATTTTACAGCGTTAATGCAGAGCTTTTGCCAAGCAGGAAGTGCGCTTCACGCTCCCGCTCAATAGGTGGCGCAGAGAGACCAACATCCATAGCCAATAGCCACCAAACGCCACCAGTAGAAGAGATCGCCTCGAATGTAAAGCACGTTTCCTGCTTTGGCATTCACGCTAATAGTGTTGTAAATAACGTTCAGTTTCTTGCAAAAACTGATTGATTTGCTTCACAAGACGTCAATATGTCACACGGAGTTATGGGGGATTACTGTTGTATTAGATATATATGCTTTAGCTCTTAAAGTGTGCAGATCGGTTGACTTGCATGACGGAGCACTGGGGTTTCTGCAAAATATCTTCTTTATTGTTCTTCTGATGAAAAAACATATTGGATGGTGTAAGTGTTATAAATAAACTTGATTTTGAAAGTATGCTACCGTTTTATTACAGTTTGTTGAACTTCGTTCATTTATTTTCGTCGCTTTATTTAAATAGCCTACCCTTTACGTTGTCAGTGATTACTGTGCTGTTAATTTCTGATACAGGAATGTTTATTTGTTAGAAAAATGTTAGGCTACCTTATTAAAAGTAATGCTCTTGTGTTTTGTTTCACTAATGCTGTTCTCGCAGGACGCGTGACAGGCACGCCGCTTCCGGCTTGCGCTGTTCTGTAGTATTTTTAAAGTTTATTAATTCTAAACGTGTCACATGTCCATATTGCATGAAAAAAAGGCACTACACTCCCTTGGGTCCGCAGCAACACATCCGCCACATAATAAAACTGTAGACAGCCAGACACACACGCATACACACACACACAGAGATTCCTGCCTTTATTAAAGAGAAAAATATGTTTAGCCCCTCCTTCCGAAGCTTCGAATATTCGATTTGATTTCTACTAGAGCTTCGAAGCTCAAAAAATGGTATTCGGAACAGCCCTACTGGCCTAACTTATTTTCTTAGGTGCACCAGAACAAAAGTTAGGTGCACCCAAATTTTTGACCACATCACATTTAATGGCACAGATTTACAAGCACCCAATCCTGTTTACCCGCACAAGGACACTGGCATCCTAAAGAGTTCTTTATTTACATTAATTCCAAGTTACTCTTAGTTTAAATGTACTTACGTAAAAAAAACTATATGGCATTAAAAAGCGTTAAGACTTAAGATTCAGTTTTTGACCTTTATTTTATTCAGAAAATCCTATAGTTACAGTAATGTCTTCATTTTTGTCAGGAGTTATGAATTTGTATTTAATTTTTAAGTATGACCCTCAGTCGCTGTCATTGAGAAAAATCATCCTGCATGGTTGTCATGAAAGCACTCAACAACTTAATGTTCATTATGGGGCTTTTTTATTCAAAGTGTGCATATTTGGAGAAATATTTATTCCATTTAAAACATTTACTTTAAATTTCTGCAGGGATGGGTCATATATTTAATACTTATTTATTCCATCCACGGCAATGGCTTCAGCCATTCACACTCTGTTTATCTGTTTTATTCATATGTGAAGCTTGAGGGCGCTCCTGATAGACAGTCTCATTATGACAACTTAATAAAGAAGATGTAGTGTCACGTGGAGTTTGCAGTTTTATTCCATAACAGGCAAATGAAGATGTTGTGATGTTTTAAAGCATGGAGACAATAAACAAGATTTAGATGATATATTGTTTATCTGTGTTCTTTAAGCTATGTCAGGTATTTTATAACAATACTGTATTTATAATGCTATGCTAATCGAGCATAATAGCGTAAAATTTTCATACTATTTCATCTCTAGTTCGTACTTTGTTTACTTTTGCACTTTAATGCTGCTTCTGCCACCTTATGACAACGGATTTACACTTTGAATTAGGTAGTCTGTCATCAATGACAGCTAATTGTAAATTTCCCTTCTTTTACCATAATTTTTTATATAGTCATAAATATCATTACTACAAAAATTCTTAAAATATCATGATATAATTTTGAGGCTGTATAGACGGTTTCAGCAATAATAACATAAACAAGCGGCTGTCGCGGTCCGCACGTAACTTCCGGTAAACTCCGCTAATAATACATAACAACAAAGTACTTTAAACGTAGTTTATTTATATAACAAGCAAAAAAACAACACATAGATTACCTAGGAAACCAAAACATGTGTTATTTTCGACGAGGCATTTGTTCAAGAGATCAGTTTAGCAACTAGTCAAAACGAAACCGGAAGTAAGGTTCGGATCCAGACGTGTATCACGTGCATCAGATGAAACCGTCTATTGCCCACCCCTATCAGCCACCATCTTTATGCTAAGCTAAGCTAACAGATGTTGTGGAGCGAGCCAGACTTCATGTTACAATAATAGCGGAAGGTAATCGATATGATATGGAAGAGGGTGATTTCACAAGCATGATGCTCTAATCCGCTGTTCATGGCACATTTATAAGCCACAATACAGCAAAGAACTGAGGCAGATGGAGGAACAGAAGCCCGATGAGGAGGCCAGAGCCTGGGCTTTGGCTGCGTAGAGGAGTCCGCGGAAGACGCCGCAACCCTCGGCCTCTGCTCCATAGAGAAGCCCGGACTGGCTCGAGCTTGGACGGACTAGTAGTGGCTGTACTCTCACTGTGTGCTTTTTGCATCAGATCAGGATATGGACGTCTCAATGGTCCCGGGCAAGAAGAGGTACTTTGCGTGTGTTTATTTCACAGATGTGTTTCGGCTTACGAGCACAAGCGCTGAGCCAGCGCATCTGTGGAGTATTGTGCAGTGGACGCGCTTGTGTTCTCAGGATGCGGCATTTTCTTCTTTGGGAATATAAATGTTTGGCCAAGCACTCTCAAAAATAAATCAGAAACTGAATGAAGCTTGCTCCTACCCAAGCTTCGTACCGTAAATGGACAGCGGCGTCCTTGATATATATTTTAGAATCCTAAACTGGAAGCGACAGCCAAAGCCTGCAGGGAAAAACGGACGTCTGACTATAAAGTGAGTGTTTCTATTTTCATTGTTATCCTAACGTGGCATTTATGTACACAATAGCATATCTGAGCGGTGTTCTGATTAATGGAAGTGGCTTGCAGAGCTGTGCATTGTGGGAGTTGTAGTTTTCCATACAAATGTGCCCTAAAGTCACGTTCTGTCTTTTCTCGGTAAAATAAGCACAAAATTCTAAATTTATGTTACATTTCGACTACAAATATGACCCACTTTCAATAAAGATTAATGATTCTATTGATTAAATTTCCCCTTTAAAAATGTAAATATGTAAAAAGGGAAGGCATAATAGTTTATATCTTTTTATTTGATATATTTATTAATAAAGCACAGCATTTGTCTGAGTATATAATATAGTATATACTGTATATTTTTTATATAATTTTTCTAAATGTAGTAATTGTGAAAATGTAGTCTGTGAGTGGCATGTTTTTTATGTAACCAGTGTCAATCATAGACTGTAAAAAAAGATAGACGTAGTGTCCGTGACGTCACCCATAGGTTTCTGAAGATCATTTTTGAAGCTTAAAGTGCCCATCTTATGACTGCTTTTCCACAAGTTAAATAGGTGTATGAGTTCCATAAAACATGTTTCAAAACTTGTTTGCTCGAAATAGCTTGTAGGAAAAGATTCATTACATATTTATGAGCTGCTGCTCCTTTGGCCACGCCCCACTGATAACGTCATGTGCGCATGCGCAATGGTATCGCGAGCAGTACAGACTGTATTATTTTTATATATTTTATATTATTATTAACGGTTTATGTATTGCCAACAGACAAATCAAGCAAAAAGTATCAAGCAATAATGACACATGATGTACTATTCTCAACAATACACTCGTTTTGCCCTGGACAACGCTAACATATTTCCGTTATAAAACATTTTTGAAAGCATTATTTTCGCAAATTACAGAAATGCAGGCCCGGCGGGGGAAGCATACTGCTTGTGGACAGCATGCTAATTGCTAGAAGCTAGCAGGAGGTCGGCCTTATCTTGGGAAAAGCCGGGTCGGTAATGCCCGGTCTTGGTTAGTTTGGCAAAACACTTTTAGTTTGACAAAACACCATTACTTAGTAAGGTCATGTAGAGTTGTAAAATTAAGCAGTTAAAAATTTCTTTTAACTTTTGAAAAGTATGGTAGCTGGTCACTGGCTTTGCAGGAGAAACCACGCTGCAAACTAACTAGCATAGCGGTTAGCCACATCGTCGTTCTCAATGGCAAATGCCTGCTAAAACACACACACACACACAAGTTCACTCCCTCGACCATGCAATTTATGAAGGTTGTTACTGATGTTTGTGCAGTTTTCTTGTACTTATTGAGTCTGTATGTTTTTATATATTTTTCTGTAAATATGTTTCTTTCTTGTTTTTTGTGTATTGACGAGCTCCGATAGAAAATCCAGTTTACAAAAGATAAATTTCCTTTATTTTATGCATTTCAATCGATCTAAATGTTGGCTACAATATGTTTTAAGAAGGCGTTAGTTTTTTTACTTCAATCTCGTCTTTCATGTAAAGAGTAACTAATGCTGCGTCCGAAACCGCCCACTTCATACTATATAGTACGCGAAAAGCAGTAAGCGAGGCGAGTAATATGTCCGAATACATAGTATTCGAAAAACAGTATGAGAAAAGCGGATGACCTACTACTTCCGGTTAGATTTTGCAGTGTGCATACAATGGACACTTTACTATCCCATGATGCCCCGGGAGAGGAGTTATCCAATGAAGAAGAAGAGGCATGCGGCTGTTTTCGCGCTGAAATGACATGACGTGATGACGACGTATGTCACGTGATGTAGCAGCAACATGGCGAATTTAGTACGTCCGAATCTCATTCATACTACCAGGATTCATACTATACAGTACCTACTGTTTTAACGGCAAGTAGGTACTTCATCTTATTCAGTACCTACTATACAGTATGCGGTTTTCGGACCCAGCCTAAATCCCTGGTCAGAGCCTGACTCCACACACTGGCAATATTTGTAAAATGCAAGAAAAGTGGGCAGATCCAAACGGAGATAGAGGGGACGAACTAAGCTCGTACCAAGTGTGTGGTGAGATCGTAACAAGGGTGTGGTGAGCTTGAACTGGCTTACGTCACAAGGTATTTTTTGGACCCAACATCCAATAGAAAAATTCAACTGCTATAGCCACTGTTCAACCTGAAGAGGGCAGCACCCAGACGTTTTTACACCGTATATTGTAGTATTGAAACACTTTATATCCAAATGTCAAAAAACTTACTAAAATCAATGAACAGCACTAATAAAGCCCCATTCTTACAGATCATTAACTATAAAAGTTGGTTTAGGGTTTAGTTACTCTTTAAGGATTATTTTTCCTTACTTATGCATTTCCATTTTAAATATTTAAATATTGTGATCAATCCCTTATGAACGAGCGTCAAGATAGCTCTCGATTCATTTCACGCATTCAGTTGCCTGAAACACCACACAGTCGAAAAGGACACAAAAAATAATTTGTGTTACAATTAAATTAACATATAGCAGCAGCATGCGCAAGTTATTCTCGCATCTGTTATTACATATAATGCCGCCTCCAGAGTTGTATAGTACTTAAGTATTTTTACTTTCTACATAAAAGTAAATTTTCAATTATTCATATTTTAGTAGTGTTTTTCTTTGGAAAACATACATTCCAAAACATATTATCATAATTTTTACTCCACTACATTTCATAATTTTAAGTTTTTGGTTTATATTTAATATTTAAGTACGTTAAACATCAAAAAAAATTCATACTTTTACTCAAGAAAGTATATTACAATTTTTATGTAATTAGGCATTAAATACATTTTAATATGCAATATATAATGAATACACAGTATAATTCTATGCTTTAGAATGTAGTGAACATTTTTTAGGAAAGAAAAGTTATTTTTTTCCCAAGACAAACACTCTGATAAAGCACAGATGCTTGGAAAATGTCACTAAAATACTTAAGTATTATACACCTCTGCTCTTGGAATTATCTACAGGATACCTTAAAGCTTACCACGTTACCGCCACTAAATGAGCTTAAGCTACTTTAAACAAATTACATGTTTTATCCTTTGTTAAATTGTTATTGTGATTTATGAGTGTGTTTTTATGTTTTGTTGTATATTGTATACTTTTACTATTTGTTGCTGCCTTTCTTGGCCAGGTAACTCTTGTAAAAGAGATTTTAATCTCAATGAGTTTTAGCCTGGTTAAATAAAAGAACTGAAACACAGTGGCATGAGCAACTGGACACCGGAAGTGCCACTCGACGAGCCAAACCGGAAGTGCCACTAAACGTAGTGGCAAGTGCCCCTGGCTTCTGTGCGTAAGATGCCATGCCACTTACTGTTAAAACACATTCTCAAAAAACAGCATACCAGCAAGACAAGCATGTGTTGTGTTTTGGTGCTGGTTTGCTGGTGAGCAACAGCATAGACCAGAACTAAACCAGCATGCAAACGATGCATGCTGTTTTTCAGCAGGGAGATGATAACGCCATAACATAATAACACAAATGAAGTTTTGAAGAATCACAGACAGCAAAAACAAGAAACAACGTTTTTTTTAAAGTAATTAAATAATTAATTCAATCTTTAAAGAAACCAAACCATGAATGAGGAAGAGAAAATCATCTCGTCTCACCTGAACTTTCAAAGTCATCACAATCTGACTGGACTCACATTCTCACCATCCTCCAACTTATACATCAATAACATCCACGAAAAAACAGCATACACGTTTCTATTAAATATTTGACTAAAAAAAAAACTGCAAAACTTTGCAAATAGCCCGGCTGTTAAAAATAGCGGATGGCGCGTTTATGCTGTGTCTGCACTTCATGCGGATATTGCCAACCCACCTAAAACACGGAAGTTAACGTCTGTAATGGCAAACAAGTTGGATATCTGACATCTGGGCAAATCGATCAACCGAAATTCGAGTTGTCTGCAACCAAGCGTACTTTCACTTTTCATGTTTGAGCTTTCATGTTTAAAATGTCCCCATCTGGAGTCCCCTCAGTGAATTGCAGCCATCCCACCACTGCTTATTATAGTTGACATCTCTGACCATTGAAAATCATTAATGTTACATTTCAAATGAAACAAACTTTGCTTAAAAGTTTTCTTTTGAAGTAACTGTTTATAATTGACAATAGAAAACAAATCACTCAAAACTAAAATAATATTTTTACATAAATTGTCTTGGTCATGACTCATGGTCCATTTATTTTCTTCTGTTGAGGGTGAAAAAACTTTTAACATGAATAGCTTAACATATATTAATATTATGTCTTATGTCTTACAAATATATAACATTGAACACATAAATATATTACACATGCTCTTGTAAATTATTATACAGATGTTAGTTGGTACTTACATCTCACAAACTCCCTACAGTTCCCTCATTAACATATAGTTTGGAAAACAGGTACATTAAAATATTAAAAAACTTTTACTGTTATTACAGTTGGAATATTTGATCACAATAAGAACATCAGAAATAATGCAAAGTCACATTGAATGATTAGAGTATCTTGACGTTTCTGCCCATTATGCTGACTGACGTCTCTGTTCCTCATTTTCTCCATTAGCAGAAGATCAGACAGACTGATGTCTAAAAGCTGTTAAAACACACAAACTGTTCTCAAATCTGTTCATAAGATTAATATCAGAACAACATTAAGCACAAAGAAATAGTTTATATGAACAAAATGAAATACAGTTTAACATAAAGAAATCTACAGACCCTACTGAAAAACATCTTAAAGCTTGCTTTAGCTGGTTTCAGGTAGCTTTAGCTGGTTTTGGCTGGTCTCCCAGACTGGCAAAGCTGGTGGGACCAGCTTAAAAAGTAACCAAAACACAACAAGACCAGCTTGCTATACCAGATGAAACCAGGCTGATAGACCACTAAAACCAGCTCACCAGCTTTTGCAGTTTTATTTACAGTAGGGAAAGCTTATCAGTTAATGTTCTTCAAACTTCACACAAATTAACTTGATCTAACTTGATGTATGGCATGTAAAGGGTAATTATTTGACTATTACTCACTGTATTGTCTTCAGATTATAAAGTGGATCATCCTTCAGATCAGAGATCAGCTTCATTCTTGAATCTCCGAATTTATTTCGAGACAGATACAGATGTGTCAGGTGTGTGTCAGGGTTTGATAGAGCTGAGATCAGAGCATCACAACCTTCATTTCTGATATTGCAACCACACAACCTGTAAATAACAATAACACTCTTCAATACGATGTGTGTCCACTCAATGTCCTCATGTCTGTGGTATGTTTAAAGGTTTCATAAAGCTTTGACTTTGTGTTCTGAAGATATTTGCCAACTGAGTGAAATTTTTTATAAAGTAAAGTACTGTCCTCAAATTGGACTCAGTGTGCAAGTTTCTATACATGATGAATTTGTAGAATGACGAATATAGAAAAAAGCATACAACAATTACAGACTTTAGTGTGCAAGTATCATAAGAATGATGTGAATTATCAAAGCAGATAAGTTGATCCTGAGCCGGTTATGGACAACATGTGATGAAAAGTAAAAATAAATTAAAATCAGTGCAGAGATTAAATCATTAAAATATTGAAATTATGATTCAAACACTCATTTAGTCTTATTATAAACTGTCTTGTTGAAAATCACATCATGGGCCCTATTTTAACGATCTGAAACGCAAGTGCGATGCGCAATGCGCAAGTGACTTTGTGGGTGGGTCTTGGGCGCTGTTGCTATTTTCCCGGCGTGAGAAATAACTCTTGAGCCGGGCGCAAATTAATAAGGGGTTGGTCTGAAATAGGTTCATTATTCATAGGTGTGGTTTGGGCGTAACGTCAAATAAACCAATCAGAACGCTATCCAACATTCCCTTTAAACGCAAGGGCGCAAGTTCAGTGGCAGGTTGCTTTTATTATGACGGATTTACCAGGCGCACGCCAGGAGCGGTTTACAGCCAAGGAGACCCAGGTTCTTGTAAGAGCAGTCAAAGACAGAAAAGTTGTTTTGTATGGGGATAGGAGAAACCTGCCCAAATCAGCGTTGGTTAAACAGGCGTGAGAGGAAATAGCCACAGTCTCATCAGCTGGCAGCATCGTTGCGCCAAGCGCTACAATGATGTCAGGAGACGGGGAATCCCAAGCTTGCCAGCATAAATCGGGCACGCCGTGTAACGGGAGGTGGATCTGCCTCTACACAGACGCCAGCACAGAGGACATCGCTGCGTCCACCTTCACCGCTGAAAGGGTTTGGGGGCTTTGAAATCGGACCCAAGAAACGCAACCAAGGTCCAACCCCAAAGTACTCTTACAAATCAAGTTCATATACATTAAGGTTTCTTATGAAAACATTCTAATTATTATTGACATAAAATAAACGTAATACAGCCACACAACAAACTTATGAAAATATTTTAATCGTTATTTGCATGAGAATTTTTTAACGCAGCCACACAATAAATAAAAACTATCACCACAATGCTCACCACTATGATTCCCCTTATCTCGTGTATTAATATTTTTTAGTGTAACAATTTATGATTTTCAAAAATAACTGTTGCATCTGTGTAGATTAGATGCAAAGTGTATGCGCGTTGTGCACGCTATACATTATGGTCAAGCATGCGCCCTTAAAATAGCATAATAAACAACGCGCAACGCGCCACTGACTTTAAACTTTTTTTTCTGGTCAGTGGCGCAATTGTTTTTTGAAACTGCAAAATAGCATCAGGGATGGTTTGCGCCAGAACACGCCTCTTTTTTTGCGCTGAACCGCCCAGGGAGCGCAAGTTCATTCCCTAGTTTGCCGACGTGCGTCTGTGGAGGGAAAAAACCCGCTGTGTGCCGGTGCAAAATACGAATGATACATGCGTCACTGACAAAGTCAATTGCGCTGGGTGCAAGATAGGGCCCCATGTGTGACTATCAGAGAGATGATCTTACTTAAGTATCTCCAGTTTACAATCAGGATTTTTCAGTACATCAGAGATCTCCTCCACTCCTAAATCTCCAATTTTATTATCAGACAGATTCAGTTCTCTCAGGTGTGATGGGTTTGATGTCAGATCTGAAGTCAGAGCAACACAACCTTCAGCTGTGATATTACAACTCCAAAACCTGTAGAGAACAATGGCACACACTTTACTCACAACACACTTCAATGATTTCACTTGTAACATCCAAAATTTCCTTACTAGCGCATTTCAATCATTTTATGTGAAAGCTGTTGGTAACAGTTAGTTAATTTTTTACAACAGTACAGCTAATTTTTATCTCATTTTCAGTTTAATCATTAACAGAATCTTTACAACTGCTCATGTGTGACTATCAGAGAGATGATCTCACTCCAGTTTCTGTAGTTTACAGTCAGGATTTTTCAGTACATCAGAGATCAGCTTCATTCCTGAATCTCCAAGTTTATTTTCAGACAGATTCAGTTCTCTCAGGTGTGATGGATTTGATCTCAGAGCTGAAGTCAGAGCAACACAACCTTTATCTGTGATCTTACAACAAATCATCCTGTGGAGAACAGATTAACACAGTTTACTCTTTAGCAAGTTAGCCTACCAATAATTGCATCAAACACTAATGTTAAATTTAAAGTGAATTAAACATTATTAAAAAACACATGCCTAAGCAACACATAAATATTTTTCACTGCCCAATTCTGCAAAGCAGATACCAAACTACATATATATGTATTATTGGTGACCAGTGGCGGCCGGTGACTTCTTTTTCGAGGACGCACAATGCAAAGCTCTTCACACATGTATTTAGCCCATCATGTGTGTGGTTTGTCATTTCAAAAATGTGTTTGGCGCGTCATGTGAATGCTTCAAAGGGATAAAAAGTGACACACGCGTTTGCCAGATACTCGCTTAATCTCATTTCTAATCAGAGTTTTATGTTCATTTAGTGTATTGCGAGTATTTTGTGAACGTGGCACATATTTTGACATAATAATAGTGAAATGACCTCTTGTAAGAAATAGAAACACTGCTAAAGTTTGCACAGCCTACACATGCTGATTGCTCTTTTAAAATTGGTTGACTACACGGTTCATAGTTTACTTCTTTAAAGAGGGAGAAAGAGCTTTGAAGAGCAGGTTTAAATTTTCCTTATAGAACTCTTGACCGTGTCGACATGACTGTTAAAGCTAGAATGGGTCAATGAACCATGAACGGGGTCTTTATAGTAGAACCAACCTATTCTTCAAAGTAAAAATGATCTTACTTTAGTTTCTCCAGTTTACAGTCAGGATTCTCCAGTACAGCAGAGATCAGTTTCACTCCTGAATCTCCAACATTATTTTTCACTCCTGAATCTCCAAGAATAATCCCAGTCAGATTCAGTTCTCTCAGGCGTGAAGGGTTTGATCTCAGAGCTGAAGCCAAAATAGCACAACCTTCAGCTGTGATATTACAAGAACTCAACCTGTAGAGAAAGAAAAATGTCACATGGGACAAGAAAATGGTCACATTTCAACATGTCAACATGATATTTTTCATCTAGTGTCGTTGTTTCAATGCTTGAAGAATTCTTATGGGGGCGTACACACCAAACACGAATTCCACGATTTGCATGAGTAGATTACAGTTTTTTTCAATTGCTAAACAACAGTGAGCACAACTGCAGCGACATGTGCAAAACTCTAACTACAGTCTGCACTACCAAAAGTCACATGAGCACAACTTTTAACACATGGCTCAAAACAGCTCATTGCAGCCAAACACTAAACATAACCCTCACTGAGATAACACACACTGTCACTCACAACACACTGAGAGGAAAAACACTAACAGCAAACACCAATACACAAAATACAAACTTTTTATCTTTACAGTTTCAACAATTTCAGTGATGTCACACAAAGTAATGTTTTCTTCAAATAATGATTTATTTATTGATTTATCACATGATTTATAATTTTTTTTTCAGAACATCATAATTCTTTAAGGTAAATGAAAATTAGCAGTTTGCTTCAGTAGTCCGCAGTAATTTACGGAATTACAGTAATGAGAAAATAAAGGTAGAAACTAAAAGTACATGAAAGGTAATATTTTATATATATAAAATATATATATGAAATTGCAATCAGCAGTGTTTCAAAAAGGCACAATGCTGAAATCAATTCTGTTTTGAATGTGTGGTTGACAGTTTTGACAGCAGTGTGTTAGCATTTGAACAAAGTGCTGTAAATCCACAGTGTTGTGCAGGTTGTGGTTAAAGTCATGGGATAAGTGTGTAAAGTTTTGAAAACTGTGTTCAAGTAATGAAAAACGAACTAGAGTTTGGTCCACATGAACTGCTGCTGTGCAGACTGTAGTTAGAGTTTTGCATATGTGACTCCAGTTGTGCCCACTGTCGTTTAGCAATCGAAAAAAACTGTAATGCAAAGTCAATGCAAAGACGCGAATAGACATGAATTAGGCATTGCAAACCCATCTCCACAAGTTAAAAATATATAACTTAAGCGAAAAATTTGCATGACATGAAGTTAAATCCTGCCAGTAATCTAGAGCAAGAAACGCAAGGCCTCGCATTTGGTGTGAACGCAGCATTAGTGTGTGAATAAATGAAGCTCTCTTCAAACACACTGAACACTAAACTCTGTATGACATCTGCAGTACTGAAGATTTGTGAGGTTTTTCTTCATTAATAATGTTTTAAGAGTAAAATGACTGTTCACACTTACTGAACTGATCTGGATTCACAAATCACAGGAGACAACTTCTTAAGAACTTTAAGTGGTTCAGCTTTGTTTTCTTTAACAAATTTATTCAGATTAAACTCATCCAGATCTGATGTTAATAACACAAAAACTATAGCTGACCACTGAGATGAAGAAAGTTTGACTCCATTTAATGTTCCAGATTTCAGATAATGTTGGATTTCCTCCACTAGTGAATGATCACCCAGTTCATACAAACAATGAAACAGATTGATGGATTTCTCTGGTGAAGGATTCTCCCTGATCTTCTGTTTGATGTATTTGATTGTTTTCTGACTTCTATGAGAGCTGTGATCTGTCTTTGTCATCAGACCTCGTATAAGATTCTGATTCGACTCCACTGACAAACCCAGAAGAAAACGAAGAAAATGGTCAAAACGTCCATTTGTACTCTGTAAAGCCTCATGTATAGCTCTCTGGTACACATAAGGTATTAAAACCTTATCTACAGCTCTGTGATACAGGTCAGGTTTTGCAATCTTCTCTCCATGAGTTGTTTTAATTTTATTAAACACATTTTTGTTGTTTACAAAGGAGATGTGAGCATAAAGAGCTGCTAGATATTCTTGAATGCTCAGATGAACGAAGCTGTAAACTTTCCTGTGATAGAAACCAAACTCCTTTCTGAACATCTGAGTACACAATCCTGAGTACACTGATGCTTCTGCTACATCAATGCCACACTCTCTCAGGTCTTCATCATAGAAGATCACATTGCCTTTCACAAGCTGCTCAAAAGCCAGTTTCCCAAGTTTGAAGATCATGTCTTCATCTTTCTTCTCATAGTCCTTCTGATGTTTGATGTTTGTCTGAATGATCAGGAAGTGTGTGTACATTTGTGTGAGAGTCTTGGGGATCTCTCTTCTCTCTGCTTCACTCAATATTCTCTCTAGAACAGTGACTGAAATCCAGCAGAACACTGGGATGTGACACATGATGTAGAGACTCCTGGATGACTTCAGGTGTGAGATGATTTGATCAGACAGACTCTCATCACTGATTCTCTTCCTGAAGTATTCCTCCTTCTGTGGATCACTGAAGCCTCGTACCTCTGTGACTCGATCAACACACTCAGAGGGGATGAGATCAGCTGCTGCTGGTCTGGAGGTGATCCAGATGAGAGCAGAGGGAAACAGATTCCCCTTGATGAGGTTTGTCAGCATCACGTCCACTGAGGTTGATTCATTTACATCACACAACCTCACACTGCTGTGAAAATCCAGAGACAGACGACACTCATCCAAACCATCAAAGATGAACAACACTTTATATTCATCACTGAAGATTTCCATTTCTTTTGTCTCTGGGAAGAAAAGATGAAGAAGATCTAAAAGACTGAGTGTTTTGTCCTTCATCAAATTGATCTCTCTGAAAGGAAGTGGAAATATGAGGTGGACGTCCTGATTCTCTTTCTCTTCAGCCCAGTCCAGAATGAACTTCTGTACAGAGACTGTTTTTCCAATGCCAGCGATTCCCTTTGTCAGCACACTTCTGATGTGTTTGTGTTGTTCAGGTAAAGGTTTAAAGATGTCATTACATTTGATTGGTGTCTCCTCTGTTGTTGTTCTTCTGGATTTTTTCTCAATCTGTCTCACCTCATGTTCATTACTGATCTCTCCACTTTCACTCTCTGTAATGTAGAGCTCTGTGTAGATCTCATTCAGAAGTGTTGGGTTTCTCTTATTTGATGTTACCTCATACAAACACTCAAACTTCTCTCTCAGATTTAATTTGAAGATCTCCTCCTTATTTGGCTTCTGAGTCTTTATGTATTCACAAACAGCCTCTGTTTGGTTAGATCTAGAAATATTCGTAAAAAATAAAGATCAATAATTTATTTATTTTCTAAAAAACTATTCCAAGATGGTTACTCTGTTTTCACGGTATATCTAGCTTACAGATCTATAAAAAACCAGTACTGTTAATAAAAGATCAGCTTTTCTGTAGCTCAACTGATACACACAAATACAGTATACAGTTTTTCTATAGACCTCATTATTTGTAATGAGATCAGCTTAATTTCTGTTCAGCAAGAATTATAACATAAACCATAACTTTACCTGTGAGCATCATTTAAATCTATAAACTCATCTATAGGCTGATCTCTCTTCATGAACACAGAGTCTGATGGATGATGCTGGACTGGACCTCTGAAAAACAGAGATGTGAAAATGATCATGAATCCACATATGAATTGATAAGCTCATGATCTGCATGGTATTTTTCTGGTATTGAAAGATTTTATAAGTACAACATTTTGTATGCTGAAGTTTGATAGAAGATTTGTATGCTAATTGATTTGTATAGTAATTTCACATGTGGTAAATTTTTTTGACATTTTCAAACCTTACTAATGTAGTAAAAGAAAGAAACTAAAGCATACATTTTTCTACAGGGCACAAATACTCGTTCACTAGTTGATTGTTTTAATCTAGAAACAATACAGTACAGATCACATTCACTTTTCACTTGCTATTAAATTTTTTATTGAGAGAAAACTGTGAGATGGAAAGTTCCTCAAGAGACATGGGCTTCAAGGCCAGATTATACGGGCAGCAAGATTATGATTATGATAAATCATATACTGTATATACAGTATATGCAGCAAAACCTCTCTATAGCCAATGAGGCGCCAAAGCACAGCAACCCCTAACAGCCCCCGCCACGCCTGCAACCGTATTATAAAAAATTTAAGATGTAAAATAACTATTTGGTGTCCCCAGAGTGCAAATGCAAAGTTTTATCTCAAAATTATACCCCATAGATTATTTATTTATATTTTGCAGTAAATGGCAGTGCCGTGGTTGAATAGTGCAGATTAAGAGGCGGTATTATTGTACTTGCTACCTACCTCACAAAACAGCTAAATCTGATCAACCTAATTTCTTGCATGCTTGCAGAGAATGGTTTACCAAAACTAATTTACTGTGTTGTTCTGTTTCATGTTTTTTAGTCTGATAGAAGCACTGGGGACCCAATTATAGCACTTAAACATAAAAGTGAACAAGTCTTTTATCAAAGTCAAAAAAGTCATATTTTCACCAAATGATTTTGATGAATTTGAAGGGTTAGATATGGTCATTAAAAACTAAAATACTTGGAAAATATTTTCCTAATATTAAATACAGTAAATGGATGTCAGCGAACTACAAAAAATGTAATAAGTAAAAATTCAGATGATCATTTACATTATAATGTTGGGATCATTGATCATCTTACAGTATAGCCAGGAAGAATTATTACACAATCTCAGACTTTACCTGTGAGCATTCTTGAACTCTGGGACATGATCCATAGACCAGTCACTCTTCATAGACACAAAACTGGGCTCTGTTGGGTCTGATGTCTGATGTTCGACTGGACTTCTGAAGAACAGAGACATTAAAATTGCCATATTATGAGAACTCACATTTTTCTTGCTACACTATATGAGCTGAAAACTGTGAAATACTCTGAACATTTTTATTTCTGAAAATGTATACCCAGCTCCAATGGATGTCAGTAAATAAAAAAAAATTAATGAATAAATGTATACACAATTCAGATATGATCATTTACATTATAATGTTGGGATCATTGATCATCTTATAGTCAGGAAAAATTATTTCACAATTTTAGACTTTACCTGTGAGTATTCTTGAACTCTGGGACATGATCCATAGACCAGTCACTCTTCATAGACACACAGCTGGGCTCCGTTGGGTCTGATGTCTGATGCTCGACTGGACTTCTGAAAAACAGAAACATTACAATTTCAATATCATGAGAAATTACATTTTTCTTGCTACAGTAAATGAGCTAAAAACCTTGAAATAGTCATCTTTAGATCTGAAAGGTCAGACTCAGTTTAAAAGCATTTATTAAAGCAACACTATTATACTCCAGAAACTTTATAACGGCACACATTCGAATGAAGGATCTGCATGTATACACATCAGTGATGCTTTTTGTGAGATCAGAGGTTTGAACCTTCCTGTAACAATGAGATAACATGGAGAAAGCTGAACAGAATTAATATTATTTTTTGTTAAAAAGGTTTGCCTGAGATTATTAACTACTGTATTAGCATATTTATTTATCTGAAATAATAAACAAAATCTGAACTTTTTTCTGAACACATTTAAATTTGTTTCCTAAGGGCACAGCAGAAATTTGAAGGGTGAGTGGGTGAACAATGGTGATGTAAGACTAAATTACAGAGTCACATTTTGGCAGACAAATATTTCCTAATATTATACATTACAATGAATCTTAGCAAAATAACAAAAAATGTAAGAAAATGTAAGCCTACAATATTAAATTCAGATATGATTCATAATATTGGGATCATTAATCAGCTAAGCTTCTGTCCGGAAAGATTTATTACAGAAGACTTTACCTGTTATCATCCTTGAACTCTACTATATGATCCATAGACCATTTACTCTTCATGGAGACACAGCTGGGCTCCATTGGGTCTGATGTCTGATGATTTACTGGACTAGATTTTCAGAAAATAAATCATTTCGAAATATTTTATTTAGCCACAACAATGATATTCACATGATGTTTTTATATAATTTTGTGTTACTTGATCTGTTGATTGTTGGAGTAAGAACCTCCATCCACCTGACCTTCATCAACACTCATCCTTTACTTTCATTACAACTAAAGTGAAAACAAAATATCACCATCACAATCTCTCACAATCAAAAACAGGTTTTTCTGGATTAGTAACATGATTTACTTGGACTACTGAGGGACAAAAACAACACCACAATCAATATACGAAAACCTTAATTTTAAAAATAATTAATCTGTGTTTAATAAGAGGAACAACTTGAATTATTCATCAAAATATACAAAGTAAACTCTTATCTGCTGTAAAGAGTAATATTTACAAACTTTAGTATCCTTTAAAATACCAAATCAGCTCATATTGATTTTTATATGAAGAACATAAGATGATGAGACAAAGTAGAAGTGACTCTCAAGATGTATTTATTTAGATTTTAGAGAAATGTAACAATGCAGAGAAATGTATTCCATCACTCAAATCCCTTAAACATTAAATCAGTTCATCAGTTCATAAACAAAACCCCCGAAAACAACAAACAAACAATCCAGTATTAAATCATACTTACAGTTTACTCTCTGTATTAATGTGTTGTGTTTTTAACCTTCATGGAAGATCACAAAACACTTTCAGTTTAACTAAACTTATGCATTGTCTAAAGTATGTCTCACCCATCAGGTTTCTGGATTAGTCACGTGATTTTCTCTGATAAACTCACATCAGTTAACCCTGGGAGTGTCGTGTTACTGGTTCAGAAGAACATTTAGATGTGTGTTTTATTAAATTAATTTACAGAATTTACAGATGACCAAGGTAGGCATAGTCAAAATAACACAACAATACATTGAATACAATACATAAACATTACACAAATATATTAAAAGGTTCACATATTACATACGTTTTAGTTGCTTTCTTATTACTTGAGAAACACATTGTCTATATATACTTTTTAATTTATTTTAATTTATTTATTCCAGAACCATAAACAAAGGTTTACCTCTAAAATATATGCATTTATAAATATAAATATAACATTTTGCATAAATTAAAATAAAGTTTATACTTCTTTTATTTATATGGCTTCTTTTATTTATTAATCATTCACTTTTTTAATCAATTATTTAGCTAGGTGGTTTACCTTTACGATATATGCATTTATGAATATAAATATAACATTTTGAATAAATTAAAATAAAGTTAAAATATTCTTTCCTCTTATTGGAGGGGACCTTTGTAAAACCAAACACAACATTTTCTAAATATAAAGAAATGGTGGGGTCAATAAGTTCATTTATAAATCTATTTACATAACTATTTATTCACATTATTCACAGAAATAGCACGAGAAGACTTCCAGGGTTGTGCAGTACAACGCCCCCTAGAGGGAAATATTGCAGGTTGTTTTGACTGAGTTTGAAATTCAGATTTAGAAGTTTAAATAAATACATAGAAAATGCACACAGTTATGATAAGTTATGTCTTTCTTTTATTTTAGTTCATATAATAACATCTCCATGCATCTTTCACTAATTAAATGTTTCATTAAATGTCAAACTAACTTTATCTCGGTCTCTCAGAGAACCCTCAACACAATCTGACTAGATTCACATCGCAAAAATCCTCCAGCTTTTACATAAACTAGATACATATTAAAAGAATATATAGAATTTTACATCAAAGCATATAATTATGTATTATGAAAATAATATTAATAAAGATTTTGAATACATTGTTAAGTTACTAATATTGCTGACAAAATTTTATGTATATAAGCAAAAATGTGTACATGTTTAAACTAAAGTATAATTGATTTATCATATAACAATGATTGGTACAGATTGGTTGTATGACAAAATGTTTTCTATATTTTTTGGCAGATTTTTATTCCGGTAGATGCTATTTACACTAAGTAAAAAACAAATATTTTCTAATTATACTTTAATAAATAAAATAATAAAATTTGCTATAATTGTAAATAGTAATTAAATTTTCAACTCAGTATTTTTATGATCCAATAATTTACATACAGTGCAAATAATTACATTTATTAAAATTATAAAATGATTGCTGCATTATTGAGAGAATAAAAACTCTCCCTTACACCGCCCCCTAACCCCACCCCAAAAATGCTTTAACTTTAGTAATAAACTTTAGCGCTCCAACAGCCTTTGGTGGGCGGAGCTAGTGTAAATGACGTTTGCCAACAAGGGACAGAAGGCTGCAGCCTCCGGAGGTCACATATGTGGGCTGCATACATCATCAAAACTGTCTTATTTCAAAATATTAACAATCATAAAGTTTACTATCATTCTTAGTTAGTTGTAATTGTTGTAAAATGCTTAGAACTTGCAAATGTAATGCTCAGTTAACTTAAATAAACCAGGTTTGATGACGTATGCAGCCTGCATACGCGACCTTCGGAGGCTGCAGCCTTCGGATTATGATTTTTCGGCAGTTAAAGTAGCTGTTCCGCATTACAGCAGAGGGCAATGTTGACCGTACAAATAAAGGTTTGAGTTTTTTTGTAACGCTTTAAACATTAAAAAAAATAGGAAACATCACAACATTTTTATTTTCATTCCAATATGTTGAGACAAAAATAGTACACGTTTCTCCTTAATAATATTTGTAAAAACTTGTATAATATTAATAATACATTTAAAGTAGGGTAAATATTAGTAAAGTCAGCATTTCGTAAAGAAAAAGTCTACGACTTTATTATTTGCTTTATGTCTGCCATACGCCACATGAAACCTACAGTAGCCTATGCGCGCACTCGCGCACCGCCCTCCCCACCCAGGACGCGCCAGCCTGGATGAGAGTGAGCGCGCGAGAGTGAATTACAACAGTCAAGCCGCAGCGAGAGCGTGAGAGAGAGAGAGAGAAAGAGAGAGAGAGCGATAGAGAGAGAGAGAGAGAGATAGAGAGAGAGAAGCAGGACAACCAGGACGGTTTTCAATTAATTGCAGAGCAGCAACATGCGCTCACAGCCACGCCTGCCCTGAAGAACACAACATCACACTAGGATACAAGGTAAGACAATCTCAATTATTTTCTATTTTTGCCGCGAATCTGTTCATGCACATCAACGCCTGTGGATTAGAAGTTAAAGAGAAACTCTAAACAAACAAAATATGAAGTCTTTACTGTTATTACCTTAACTTGTTTCTCTTGAGAATATATAAGCACCTGCTTCATTCAGTTGATGCTTTCGTGAAATATTGCAATTAGGTTTATTAAATCAGTGGCGGCGTTTCACGAAAACCTAGGGTATGGCAAAAATTCTTCGTACAAGGCGGCCATTCAAATAACGAATCTATGAAACCACATTATACCCATATGTTTACATACTCCACCAACCTGTATAAAATCATACTATGGCCCTGTCCCAAATGGCACACTCCGGACTTGTGGTCCTCCTCAGAGTCCACACTTTGATGACATCACGTAGTCCAGACTTTAGGGACCCTTGATGCGAGTCCACGTGGGTGCACCGGAGTCGTATTTTGGGACAGACTCTAGCATCACACCGGAAAATAGGTAGAGAAGTTGCCCGTCAGTGTGAACTCCTCCCTTCCGTCGTCTGATTGGTTCGATTGCCCTTTCGCAAGGACTTCTGGGTTGGCAAAGTGCGCGAAGCCTGCTGCAGTGCGGGCTTCGCTGAAGACCGCATCAAGGGGGCAAAGGAGGCGCTGATGAGCACACTTCAAAGCGTAAAAATGACAGATGGGACACCCTACGGACTCGTAGACTAAGCGAGAACGCGCAATTTAAGGCCACGAGACCGAAAGTCCACATGAAGTGCGCCATTTGGGACAGGGCCTATGATTGCACGGATGTACACTTACTGACAACAATACGGAAGCAATACAAATGAAAAACAAAAACAGAAATCATGGTTGTTTAAAATTCTTTTCAAATGTTGTCATTCTTAACTAAGTGGAACTCCAGCAACAGATAAAACTAAATCAAGATAATATCAAAACATACTGTAACATCTCTTCACAAATCTTGTCATGACAGCCGCCAATAAACACTTATAAAATCCAATAAATACTTTTAATGATGTGATAGAGCACACGTAGTTAACCCAGCCAGCTAACCAACTAAGACTAAAACACTAAATAAAACTCTTGGTAAAACAGGGCTAAATGCAAAAATAAGTCTTACCTTTTGTCGTCGTGCAGTTTTTATTCCACAAGTCGCCATATTCAAAAACGCGCGCAAATAATTAATACAATTCACTTCGACTGCGCTACAATTTCCCAGTGTAAGAGTCTATTTATCCACAGAGAACAAATCGAATTGAAATTGCATTGAAATTGAATTGAACAAATCATTTTACTTCTTGAATAATGTATGCAATATGCATTGCGCGAGTTAATGTTAAAACAAAAAAAGGAGTTTACTTGCGAAAATAAAGATTATAACAACAGCGGTCATCATGAAACCTCCTGCACAATTCAATCTGCGCTGCAAGAACGACAGGGTGATGACATCAAAGTACCGCGAGGGTGAGGCGAGAAATAATAGGAAGAGTTTGCTTTCAAACCGCTCTCGCGGCACGTTGATGTCATCCACATGTCGGTTCCTGTATTAAAGCATGAAGTCGAGCACACGTGTAAATTATCCATATTAGTGATGTACCAATGTTCAGATATGTTCTACTTAAAATATGTAACATTATTTTTAATGAGCTTCATTATAGCCTGTTGATTTCTGGTGTTTTGTCTGAATGATAGGGTATGGCAACTGCCATACCCTGCCATACGCAAACGCCGCCCCTGGCTATATTGTGTATTTTATAGCCGTTTATGTTTGCATAACACATGCATATATGACTGCTGCAGAACTCTTATAGTCTTTTCTGCACCATTTGTTGTTTCTTTCTTTCAGTTCAAGCATCGGTCCACTCTCCTCATTTATTTTTCGTGATCTGTCGTAAAAAAAAATCCATCCTAATATCCCCTTTTTGTCGTGTTTTAGTTAGTTGTAAACCACTGTCCCGGTTACATAAACGATGTTATTGCAGTACCTATTGCAAAATGGTATGCTTATGGGTGACTTTAACCCCATCATTGTTTTAAATGTTGCTGATGATGATATTAATAATCAAGTGCGCTCAGTAGGGTAGAAGTTAAAGGGGTTTTAACGGATGTAAGCCACTCGTGGCGTGTTTCTCGGGACGTGACGGGGATGCACCACACAGGCGGGGTTTCCTCTGCTGTTTTGCAGATGGAGGTTCCCTTCTCCCCTCCCATTTTACACGAGACATGTGGGTACGTACAAAATGTAATAGGTCTACTGCATAGTGTGTGGCTTAGTGTTTGAAAGGTGCTTTATTTTGAATACAATTTATTTGTCTTACTACCTGACAGAAATTAAATACATTTCATCAAAATGTGCACGTGGTTCTGGAGCAGCGTCAGGTGGAGGCGTGTCTTTGAAGAGTTAAAAACCGTAATTGATAACAAAACGAAATTAAATTCCCATTTAAAGGCATAGTTCACCCAAAAATGAAAATTCTGTCACAATTTACTCACTCTCATCTCTTGTTGTTACAAACCTGTTTAAATTCATCTGATGAACACGAAGGAAGATATTTTAAAGAATGTTTGTAGCCAAGCAGATCTGGGGCACCATCAGGGTGACCATACGTGCCATCCTTCCCAGACGCGTCCTGGCCAGGATTGCGGTGCGTCTTCTGGAAGTCATATTTGTTGACCGCATACGCCATTCAGTTAAAAACATAAGACATACAATCGTAGTTTCATTCTTGCTTTTCTGTAATAATAATAATCCTATATGTATGTCGACAAATACGACTTTGGGAGAACGCACACGAAATCCTGTCCAGGATGCGTCCGGGAAGAATGGCACGTATGGTCACCCTCGGCACAATTGATTTCCATATTAGGAAGAATAATATGGAAGTGAATGGGGCTCACAAACAGTTTGGTTACAAACATTCCTTAAAATATCTTCATTCGTGTTCATCAGAACAAAGAAATTTGTGTGTGGTTCCTTTTTTCAAAATGTGTGTTCTGCGTAGGGGTGTGCCGGTTTCAGAATTGGTGATGACGGTTATGACGTGAGTCAAATGTGACGGTTCATAACATAACCGTCTGTGGGGGGCGTTTTGCTCGTTTAAATGTTTGTGGATTGACGCGAAAGTGTCATTTTACCATAAAATCATGAATGTGATGCCAAGTGTGTTTTAAACAGTAATGACTTTAAGCAATTTAACAGAAAGCAATGAAATATTTAAAAACACACTGTTGACAGAAGACTGCGCTGTCACTCTCTGCTCAGAATAAATGAATCCTCTCTCATCTAACGTTATTTTGATAATCTTCAGAGAAACAGATTTAATTGTGTCTATATCTGTCATTACATGGACCAGAATGTGGGTTAAAAAGCGTCTTGAAGAGGTTTTGCTCATAAATGCATGTAAAGTAAAGTAATATGACCTTGAGATTTTTATACTGTTATTAAACTGCACAGTATGCGCAGCAAACGCAGCTGACAATGGCCACGCGCGGCAAACGCTCTCCACATACAGTACGCGCAGTTCAGTTCTCACACTTGCGAAGTAAACCGGCGTTTGAATAAACAAGACACTGATTAGCTACTCTACGTTTATTTAAAATTAACAGCAAGACAAGCAGTGAATGTGCTTTCAGGAGAGTTAGTAGATTAGCATGGGAGAATTTGAACTTGAAAAGCGGAGTGTACTGACGTCTTTCCGCGGTTAAAACAACATTCCTTCTTATGGTCATTCATGTTTATTTGATGCTATAAATTAACTAGAAGGAAGAGATGATTTGAAAGGTGAGACTTTGTTTAATATGTTTAATCTCAAAAGTAACCGAAAAGTAACCTGGTCTGTCCTGTATGGCAGCACGTTGTCAGTGTCTGCTCCGCTCTGTATTTTTCACTGCGTGAGAACATGGTGGGGCGTATAACACAGACTGTTAACAATTGTTTTAAATAGTATTTAAAAATTCTGTATGATACATTTTTTTATATATATTTTAATAACACGGTTTTGCCGGTTATAGGGTTCTAATGACGGTGTTCAACTATAACCGTCGGTCTCACGGTTATATAATGACCGTCACAGCCCTAGTTCTGCGCATCGAGAGATCCTATGTGCATCACGTGTCTTGTCAAAATAAGTGCCTGCTGCAGATGCGTGTAAAGGGTTTATGGTAAAAAAGACGCTTGCATTTGCCAGATAATCTCATAGTTTAAGGGAGTGTCTGTATTTTGTGAACGTGAGCGTCTCTTTTATCATAAATGGTTTTGACGCGTGTGCAGCAGGCACTTATTTTGACAAAACACTTGATGCACATGGTTCACATGACGCAACAAACATATTTTGAAAACACGAGCAGCAAACAACCCTCCGAACACTTATTTTGAATTAGCGCCCCTCGGATGAGCAGTCACGAGCCGCCACTGCTAGAAATGAAAAGTTCAGGTCAACCTATATGTATAATATGTATCTATAGTATATATGTATAGTATAATGCTTTGCCAAAAGCCAAAGATTAAAATAGAAAATAATAAAAAATCATGTTCAAATTATGGCTGTTGTAGGCATGGAAGGTCAGTTCGAGCCTCGAGCACATTGCAAACTGGGACGCAGTGTCTCATTTAATGTGCCTTGTTATATTTTGCAAATTCTGGCAGTTTATTGTTGGCTATTCAATGCATACAGAACACAGTATTGTATTAAATAGTAAGGCTAGTATAGTGATATGCTTTTGTAATGTATGTACACAGCATGCCATACCACCTACCTTTTATTTTATTATGCATCTTCATTTCATTTTACTGTAGTTCACAACTCTTCAAATCAGAGTCACAACATGCTGGGTTGTTTCAACCTATGGTTGAATAAAATACAACTAAAGCAAAACGTTAGGTTAAACCCAGAAAATTCTACAGAAGGTTAAGTTTAACACAACATTTGGATGGGTCCAACCATAGGTTAACAAACCAGCATTTTTTATTAATTTAAAGGCATGCACTGACAGAAATCTTGTGCACTTTTAACACTCTAAAAAATGCTAGGTTATTTTCAACCCAACTTTGGGTCAAAAGGGGACGAGCCCAGCAGCTGGGTTGAAATTAACCCAGCAAATGTTTATATTTGACCCAACAATGTGTTAAAACAACCCAGCATGGGTTAAATTACAACCCAGCAGGCTGGGCTCGTCCCTTTTTGACCCAATGCTGGGTTGAAAATAACCCATCATTTCTTTTACTGATATGAAAACACTTCAGAAGAGGTGGAGGAGCATCCAAAATGGCTAATCTGTAACACTCTTCCTTATCAGTGTTTGAATCCGTCATGCATCACTTGTGTGTGTGTTTGGACTATTTGATGTTCTGGATATATTTAGTCAGCCTTGCTCTCTAAGAAATGAATCAGTCCTGTCCAAGCATTTCTCTTAATGTGTTGCATTATTGCATAAATTCATTCATGCATAATTGTCCCAGGTGTGTGACATTGCAGTTACTGGTATTTAATTTATACTGTGTATGTGTTCAGCATTGAGACGTGATTGAGAGTTTAAGTCGGTAACTGCTGCAGTATTGGAATTCCTCATCTTCACGCTCTGAGCATTGTGTATTTGTCTTGCGTATGAAATTCACAGATGCTGCTCATATTTATTTTATTAATGAACTCTTGGTAGAGCATTACGTTAGCAACGGAAAGGTCATGGGTTCGACCCCAGGGAACACATATATGTGTAGCCTACTGAAAAAATGTGTGTGGGTCGCTTTGGATAAAAGCGTCTGCCAAATGCATAAATGTAAATGTGAGCGCGAATGATTGCTGAATTAATTGTGACCTTTTCTGGGAAATCCAAGTTAGTCTAATTTAGTGATGATTAGGAGCATCAAAGCTTGATTTCACTTATTAATTTCAATCTTTAACAAGATCTTACTCAGTCAATAGTAAATATATAACTTTTTCACAGAATGTTCTAGGATGATTTTATGTAGAGAATAGTAAATCACAAAAAAATGACTTGAAAACCTTTAGGGTAGGTAATCCATCTGCCTGTCCGTGTCTATCCGTACATCAGGAAAGCTCAATTTTTCAATCTTCCTCCATTTTTGCTCTGCATTTTCATTGCCTGCAGTGTAATACATTTCCCACTCTTTATTATGTATGAAGATTATAATGCCACAAAATCTGGACATGTATTCAGGAACATATGCCACATGGATATTTCTAGCTTGATACTTTACTACAATACCCCGTCTCTTACCTTATTACTTGGCATGTGCTAGTGGTTTTGTGCCACGCCAGTATGATGAACAGGAACAGGCGTTACAGCCTGCTGGGATGGCAGGCACTATACATGCTTATACATATGCATGAGTACACAAGCCAGGACTCCAACTGCGCCCACCCACTCACTCCCATTGGCCAACGGCCCATCGCTGTTGGAGCAGGTGCCGTGCAGTTGGCCGACTCATCTGTCATCATGACGGGGTCTTCTCTCTCCCACTCTCAAACACTATCACTAGCTGTGTTTCTATTTGAGATTGGCGCAAAACTTTAACGTTATGTTGTAAATGTCATTGTGTAATGACCTCATTTCCAAAAACCGATGTTGTGTGACTACAACGTAATTTTGTTTTTTCACGATAAGTAATTAAAAAAAAACATGGCAACGGACATTTTGATGTCATGCACTTGTCGGTTTAAAGAGTAGTAATAGGCTTGTTTGACTTCATGCTGCGCTGCAGAACCGACAGGTGGATGACGACAAAGTACCATGAGAGCGAGTTAAGAAATCACACGTAGTGTGTTATGCAGGGTTCACACCAGACGCGGCGCGAATAGCACATTCCACGCGGATTGAAATCGTGCAGAATCTTGGCAGAATTTTGGCAGATTTCTGTGCCGCGTTAACCAATCAGGACCTTGCTGTAGTAGTGACGTGATTACAGGAAGCGAGCGGAGTCTCACTGAAGTCGCAGAAGCCCCTCCCATGATGCGAATTTCCACGTGAATGTCTCGAATGACTAGAATTTCACGCACAGCTTTCACACACAAATGAAGCTAGTAAACTTAAATGTTCAAGGGTCCGACTATGCACGAATAGCGTGTTTTTGTCTCCTCTACTGCGGCTGGTGTGTATGCACCATTATGCTATGTACACACAGCAAACGCGGGCATGCGTTACTCGCTCTAGATTTCTCGCGGGATTTAACTTTGTGTCATGCGAATTTTTCGCTCGAGTTAAATATTTTTATCTCGGGCGAAGACGCGTTTGAGGCAAAAAGCGTGAGTTTTTGCGGCAAACGCACCGCCCATATGGCGTCATTTGCATCGCCACACGCGAGGTCGCATCTGATCGCGTCTGATCGCATCTTTGCATTGAATTGGAATGTAATCTACTCAAATCATTGAACTTGCATCTGGTGTGAACCCACAGTAAGAAGTCTAATTTCAAATCGCTCTCACGGTACTAGACGTCATCGGCCTGTCGGTGCTTTCAGCGCTGCATGAAGTCAAACACCTAATGTAACTTCTACGCACATCAGGTGACATGTAAATATGTAAAAAAGTGGTTTTCATTGCAGTTTTGTGATATTCCTATATTGCTTTCAATTTTCTTGAAAACCACCTCGAGTGAGCAAAAAAAAAACATTTTAGCGATATATAAGAGTTTATGAGAAATTGCCGGGTTTACCATTAGGCGTATTTTAATTTGCGCAATTTGAAGGAATGGAAACGCAGCTCTTTTCTCTCTAGTTGGGTTTCCATTGCCCTTCAAATTGCATGAATTTAAATTGTGAATAAAAAATATGGCCAATGAAACATGTCAATTGCGCATAAAACTTCCTCGAAAAAGTTTTTACCCGTGCATGACATCGTTTCTCAGGCATTTCGCAAAAGGAAATGATCGCAAACTTCAATAGCAACAGTTTTATTTGCATTTACAGGTCACCTAACGTGTGTTAACCTGTTAAAGTCATTCGATCATTCTTTAAATATGTGAAATCATACTATAACCTTACTGAAACACCTTATACATGGCTGCTTCCAATTATAATGCTTCTATTACCCCTGAGTCTCATTTGATTAAAATTAATGGCTTGTGAGGTGGCTGCGATATGCATAAACCTACCAACATCCATCAGCATGATTTTTGGATTGCTTGACGAGAGAAAAATTATGTTTTTTATTTGCATAATATCCGTTATTGCATACTTATAATTTTGCAATAGTTTTTTATTGACATTTACAAAACAGTGCAAAGCTCTCTCTCTCCTTTCACTTGTTATCTCTTGACCACACTCGGCTGATTTGCTGGTTCAGGGGAGATAGAAGCATCCGGAAGGTTTATAATCCAAAGCAATGACCTGTGAAATTAGGGGTCACAAGCGATCCCAGGTTGTGAACTAAAGTTGCTGATGAACATGTTTAACTATCACAGAACGGATGCTTCTTCGGGCCAGGGCTTGCTGGGACGGTTCTGTTCAGATTATTACTTCAGTCTGTAGTCCCTAGGGGTGCCTGAATATAGCATCACCAAGTGGTTTAGTGAAATTAATTAAATTACTTATGTGGAAACAATGTGGGAGCTGATTGTGGGAAATCAGCTGCTGTGTATGAGTCAGGTTTAGCTTTCAAATGCATTGATTGTACCCACATTGATGGCTTAAAAGAGGGACTGATTAGTCAGTGGGGTGTCATACGTATTACTGCATGAGTTTTGCATGGCCAAGCATTACTATTTCTGGTTTAAAATCATAGTTAAAACCTGAAAGTGCTAGAAGGATTAGTTTCTGTGACCGGTGGAGATATATAGCAAAACGTAGTTTTACATGGTACATGGTAGCAACTTGGACTGCTGATGCTGGATGTGCTCTCTCTCTCTCTCTCTCTCTCTCTCTCTCTCTCTCTCTCTCTCTCTCTCTCTCTCTCTCTCATACTGTTAATCATACAGCCCCTAGGCTCTCATATGTTCACTGTGACACCATGCAAGTGCTCTGACAGCATGTCTCTCATGTGTTTCTTTGCTTTGTTCCCTCCTAAATGGGAGTAATGCATGTGTCCATTCTATTGTATTGTGGAGCTCAGTCCACATTTAACCATTTACAGCCCCATCAGGCCAGCTGACGCCAGTCAAAGAGCAAGACCTGTCTCTCATCTGTCTCTGAAAAGAGGGCAGGATGAGGCAAGAAGGCACAGTTATGGATCCATTAGCTCGGGCCATTTCAGTCTTGCCGACGATGATGGGAAATGATACTCGAGAAAGTCTTGAGTGAGTTGAGTTTCTCTGTTTCGGTATGAACATAAAAGAAACAATTTGGGACTGTTTTACGACTGCTCTCAAATTAACATAGAGATGCAAATGAGAAAATATGTTAGGGTTGTGCAATTAATCGTTTTTGGTTTTCAGTTTAAATTTTTTATTCAAACTATTACAAAAACAAGATAATCGAGGTAAAACAATTGTGCAATTAAAATAAACTGCATGCTGCTGGACCGGTGTGTTTGTATGGTACTTCGAAGGCACCATTGCTTTGACAAGTGTAGCCAATCATCATTCCCTGACAGAATTTTGGTTTTACAAAATGCATTCCAGGAAAATTTTCTTCTAAAAATATATAAACATACAAATATATCAAATGGAAGAAAAGACCCTCTGCTTTCAAACAAACAAACAAACAAACAAACAAACACTACGGGAAAAAACCTACATCCTATCTTCATTTGTTTTCTTTTTATCACCTCTTAAATATGGGTAGGTTTCTTAAAAAACACAAAATTTTGAGCAAAAAACTGAAATAATGGCATCTTTGTAAAATAATTTTTTAGAGATCAAATTCAGAATGATTATCAAACAGAGTTTAAAATGAATAAATTAGTTTTTGCTTCAGTTTTTTATAAATTGGTTAAGAGCATCCATCTAGTGCAGGGGTTCTCAAAGTCCGGACTCCGGTCCGGATCCGGACCCGACGGGAACTTGATCCAGACCCGCGTCCACTTCATATTACAAGTGCATTAATTTCTATGTGATTGATTAAATGTGTGCATTTGCTACTTTACAAATGCATATTAAACTTGTAAACCATTCGTTTAGTTTTTTTTCTTTTCAGATTTAAGAGTATTCCTGGTCCGAAAATAAAACGAGTTATTTAAAAATTTCCTGTGTGACGCTGTAACCATCACACCCAGATATTATGCACAGCTACTTCATGTACTACGGCTTTTGATCAGTAAGTCCTTATCGATCTGAAATCACTGTTGGTTTGAGTCGTTTAAAACATGCATTTTTCCGGACCTATGAAAATGATGAGAATTCAGATTTGGACCGTTGAATGTAAACTTTGAGAACCCCTGATCTAGTGTATAATAGCTGAATTACAGATTACCATAAAAATTCATCAACAAAGCATCATTGGCAGGGAAATGTTTCCTCTTAATTGATGAGATAACTCATCAATGGCTGGGAAAGAGTTAATAAAAAGATTAAATAAATGAATTTTTTCAAAGTCAGAGTAAATGTGTTAAATAACCATGTAATCTTCACCAATATAATTGCGATAATGTTTTTTTTTACCCATAATCGAGCAGCCCTAAAATATGTAGATAGATAGACAATATATAAACAAAATGAAAAGTGTTTGTCTGTTTAGGGTTACTGTAGAGACATGAAAGCAACTTGCATGTAAAAAGACCTGTGGTGTATGTAGATAAAAACGGCTCGTTTTAAGGTAATAAAAACAATACAGTTCGTTATGTAAAGTCTTTATACACCACTGAAAATATCTTTATGTATATTATTTTGCATTGTTGTCAAAAGATCCTTATAAAATATACACACCTTTAAGTTAAAAAAAAATAAATGTTGGATTTGCTTAAAAAAATAGTAATCTCAAAACCAGACACGAAAAAAAGTATACTGCTGCCTTAAAGATGACAAGATACTTTTTTTGTTGAATGTACTCCATTAAATTAATTTCACATTGTTAAATAGATTTTTTTTACGTAATCTCAACAGGAAAGAATTAAAAGTAAAATTGGAAAAAGTAAGCCTCAACAAACATTCATTTAATTTAATAGAGGTGCTTTTATTCTAGAATAGAAAAAGATGAGACGGTGATAAAATCGAAAACTTCACCATGTACCCAGATGTCAGCTTTGGTTGGCTGGATCAATCTGGATCAGACCTTCTGAGCTTTCACCTCATGTGACAGAGTGAAGCACATCAGAAAGTAAAAGCACCTACAGCGAGGATAAAAACAGCCTGTACCTGAAATGTCAGAATAACCCAACATATCAGCAAGGTGGACAGTTGGAAATGTGTTTCTCCAAGCTCGAATCACGACTCAAGTGAGTTTCCTCTAAGACAGGACATACGCCTGCTGCTCCATGCACCCATCTTATATTTAGATTTGCCTGGTAATAGAAAAGTCAGTATGAGAGTGAGACACCAGGGAATTGAAGCAGAAAATAAAAAATAGATTATTATGTCTTTAAAAGCAATGTCACTGGAAGTACAGGGTTTGGGATATGGAGCAGAGAAGGATCACGTTCCCCAGGGACACAGTGTGTGCGAGATAATTTAATTTACTGCTCTGTAATATTTCTATCTTTTGAAGATCTCATACTGTATTCTTTATGGTCTTGCTGGTCAAGCATTGTAAAATATCACAAACACCATTTGAGTGACATCTGTGCTTCACTTCTCTGGATGTCGAGAGATGTGCTGATGTTCTCTGGGTCTGACAGCTCATGTCAAAGAAAAACTAAATTTTCATTGTATCTTCTGTCACAGACACGAAACTTGACACTTGTCTTTCCAGAACAGATCTCAAAGGGTCATGAAATACCAAACAACATTGTTGTTAACAGGGATGGTTGTGTTTTAATTTTACCACTTGGAGAAAAGTAGGTACATTTGAGCTTTCTACACTATTTTCATCTTTCAGGTTTAAAAATATACATTGTGTCAACGTCATAAGTTATGACTTGGCCATGTACAGTACTGCAGTACATATTACTCTATAAATATTCATGAGACTGCATGTTCTTATCCAATGAGAAGACATTTAGCTTAATTATTCATAATAGCACAGTGTGTGTGCGGGTGTGTTTGTGCGCATTACGTGCAGGCCAACAATGGAGTTGGGGCCCTAAATAGTAGAGTAAAATGTGAGCAACCCTGAGACTACGCTGTAAGAACACACAGTAATTGAAAGGGATGTTCGTGGGTCGCAGATGTTTCTGTGGATGATTTTTCCCATGATGCTGTCAGGGGTAGATTTGCCCCACCAGTCTTGAAATTAGTAGTCGAAATTAGATTAAAAATCTCTTTCAATGCACTCAAATGTCTATACTTTTTCTAAAAAAAAAGTGTACATTTTTAGGGCAGAGTTAAAGGATGCAGGCTCGGTTTGTCTGCATGTGTCTGGTGTGCCATCAACTACGATTATTCTTTGAGAGGCGGATGGACTTTGACCTTGCTCATGAAGGCAGTTTGCGTCTAAGCAAGCATGTGGTACCCCGTGTTCGAATTGAGGGGAGACTGGGGTGGTCCCAGCCCTCCTCTATCCATCGAGGGACCCCCTATAAAGCATAAAAATATAAATTAGGGGGTCCCCTGGTTTTTATTAAATTTAAAATACTATATATATTTTACATTTTTGAGCAGTCCTGCCACAAAGCGATACTATCCATTGTTTGTCCCAATTTCGCAATAAACTAATCCAAAATATTTCTTTCTAAAATAAATGTAAACTCTCAAGTGCTTTTTTTAGAGAAATTGACAGATTGTTAGATTTAGATTTAGGATTGGGTTAGGGGCTTTTAAAAAATCTTCCCAAACTTCCCTATTATTTCACACTATTTTGGGGGGTAAAAATGGTTAGAGTTAGCCTGGATGCCAGCCGATCTTAGCCCCGCCCACAACATTTTGAGGACAGGAAGATCGGTCTGGGGTTTCTCCGTTGAGGAGCTACTATGCGAGACCCAAATGGTTTCAATGGAAGCTCGGCGGCATCCGGCGACACGAGATGGGCATGTCCAGTCACGCAACAAAGTTGAGAAAAGTTAAACTTTATGCAAATGATGAGCGACTTTCTGTAGTTATTACCAATAAGAACAAAACAGTGGAGTCACGTCATCCGTCTCTTGCCAGTTACTGGAGTGGACATTACTCATTCGTTTATGACAACCAGATTTAGACACGCCCACTAACAAAATGTTTGAAAGAGGCGAGCGACACAAAGCGACAAAGTTGCTTATAATGTGAATGTGAATGAGGAAACAGATCAAAACTCTTTGGTTATATTTTAGCACGATGCTAATGGTCTAATCAGGTTCAATGGATTATGCTAAGCTACGCTAAAAGTGCTACCACCAGACCTGGAGATCAGTGGATTCCAAAATGGTAAAAATCAAATGTTTAACTCATAGACTGTAAAAAAAGATGGACGACGCGACGTCGCCTCCCACCATTGTAATTAATTGAAGCCAAAAATGTCCGACCACAGTCGCCGCAATGTTACGTAAAAACCTCAGTTTGGAGCCAAGGCATGCGCAGAAGAAATCGTCCGTGGAGCAAGAGGCGGAGCTGCGGTATCAAACTTCCGCCCAATCGCCCGCACGACCAATCAACCACGCCAATCATAACGTCACACCCCGTTTCTATTGCATCAAATTACAAACTAAAATGAAACTTACCACAATAATGAAGACTTGAACTTATATCAGCGTGATAACAACTATTTGAAAGGACCAAAACCATCTTTCGGAAACTTTTATTGAAAGTGCAAATATTTTTTTTATTTAGAGCAGAGTCCCATTCGTTTGAATAGAGAGGGCGGGGTTTATGACTTGTACTGCAGCCAGCCACCAGGGGGCGATCAAAGAGCCAGAGGCTTCACTTTTCAAGACTTATGAGGCACACCCAGTTTAACTCTTTACATGTTTAATTAAGTAAATCCTAATATTTGTTAGTTACACTAGACTAGATAGCCTACTGTATCATGTGTCCTACCCACTCCTCAATGTTCTTCTCACAGCATCCACGCCCATTTATGTTGCATTTTTTAAAACAATAGTGAGATAGACTGGACTGGAGTTAAAACATTCTAGAAGAAGATCCTTGTTTGGGTTAAAGCGTTACAGTGGATTTTAGACCTTGCAAAAGGTTGTGTGTGTTTGTTTTCAAGCCTCTTCCGAGTTTTCAAGAGTTTTTCGAGTGTACTTATTTTCTGCTTGAGACATGCTTATGTTTAATAGACAAACACTTGGTACAAAACAATTATTGCAACTAAAGATTAAGCATTGCACATGCATAAAGATTAGGCTGAAAAGGTCAAAATTAAAAAAATTTGTTACCAGGATCTGGGTTGCCCAATATAATCTTATTTAAGCTTTATTTAATGTTTTGATGTCTATTTCATATTCATTCATTCATTTATTCATCAAAAAAATGTATTTAGTTTTTTTTTAAAAACCATCATCTCTTCATATTTCTCTATAATGTCTCTCTATAATTGTTGAATGATAAACAGTGAAACTCTTACTGTATCTCTCTCATCTTTCATTCTCTCTGTTCTGACTCACTTCACCTGCCCTTTATATCTCATCACTCACAGCCTCAATCTGTCTGTTCATGCGCCTCTGTCAGTCTGAGCCAAGATTTAAAAGCCGGGCCGGCTTGCACTCTTTCTGATCGGATGCATTTATAAAACGGAGGAGAATCTGGGGAAGGAGAAATGGATCAATGTGTCATTGAAATTTAATGAACATCTCCCGTCTGCAACTTCAGCACTGAGCTTTGCCAACAGACGTCTGCTTCCCTAGTCTTGTGTTTTTTCCAGGAGTCAGCACAGGAAAATCTGGTGACTTTCCTTGGCTCTGCTTTCTGATTTTTTAAGCATCATTAATGCTTGCAATGCAGCTCTGTGTTAATATTCCTTTAACAGAATGGCTTGTTTTATACCCATTAGAATTAAATATCTGCAATACATGCAGCCCAAACTGCTATTTCATATTAAAAATTTACTTTATACTAAAATGAATGTTATGCATTTTAAATATAGCAGCCAGCAATGCCAATGATGAAATCATAATATTTGCATTTTGATGCTGCCTTGCAAGTGCCCATATTTCCTTTTGCAAATGCAAATCTAGTTGTGCCGACTCTTTGTCTTAAGACTCCCACTGACATTTCTTAATCTGACTTTGCTAGGTTTTCCTCTCTAATCTTACTGTGATCTATAATGACACACCTGGGAGGTAGTTGGTCTTCCAGCCATTAAGAAAAGGTTATGAAGATGGAGATGTTATCAGCAGGAGGGACTAATCAACTGTGTGTGTGTGTCAGACCAAGGCTTGACTACCCTAGAAAGCAGTTAAATAAAGGAAACAAATATTTACAGCACTCTTGAGGATTCATTGTATGTGGAACGAATTACAAATGCATTTTAAATGTACGGAGAGTAGCTCATGTAAATACTCAAATAAACTGCAATATACCACCAAATCAATGAAAATATTAAGTTGCAGAGTCATGGATTAGCAACATGGTGGGTATTAAGTCTGGTAGTGTCACTGTCATGTCAATATTGTAGTTTTGGAAGTTTGGTTTTGTTGTGTATTTTCAGTGGGTCAATAGTGTGACACTTAAGACCTATTTGGACGGTAATTGTTTCTTGTGGGGGCGTAAGGTATTTTCATCATTAACAGATGGTAGACAGTGATTTTATTGCCGTCTAAATCCAGAATATTAGTGTTTTTCTCCGACCATCCGTGTAAAAGTTCCCGGCGGAATTGCACAAAGGTTGTGTGATAATTTAATTGCTGTGTCGATCCAGATTTCTGAGTTTATAAGAGAGGATCAATGCAAAAATCAATCTGCACATCCTTTTAGACCACTGAAAGCACCATATGGTCACGCGCCTCACATTCTTCATCAATGAAGCGTCTTGCTTTGCATGCTTTTTAAACATTGACACCTTCATAACTGAAATGTGAGAAGTATATAGGAACAATCATCATTCAACTACTGCAAGTGGAAGCTGATATAAAATGATTTATTTGCAGGAGCAAAAAGTAACAAATACAATTTTAAAATGTATTCATTTATATGTATTCCATATCATATACATTTATACCAAGTATCCAGGTCATGTGAATGGTATTTAGAATTATAAACTCACATATCCACCGCAAATTTATCTTCATCTGAATGCATGATTTTTGTTTGCGGAAAAAAATGCAAATATATTTTACAGACATTCCATGAGAAACAATTACCTTCCAATAGGGCTTTAGTCTGTATAGTCTGTGATGTCGTTGAGTCAGTAGTGTGATGCCATTTTGTCTGTAAGGTGTTAGTGAGTCAGTGGTGTAACACTGAGTCTGTAGAGTGATGTCATTGAGTCAGTCCCGTGATGTAATTTTGTCTGTAAAGTGATGTCATTGAGTCAGTAGTGTGATGTCATTTTGTCTGTAGATTGATGTTGTTGAGTCAGTAGTGTGACGTCATTTTGTCTGTAGAGTGATGTCATTAAGGCAGTAGTGTGACACTGAGTCTGTAGTGTGATATCATTGAGGCTATGTCCACACGAAGCTGGTGCATTCCCTATCCGATCATTTTTTTTCCTTGCTCTAAAACAGTGTTTCTCAACCCTGGTCCTCAAGGACCCCCTTCCAGAATGTTTTAGATGTCTCCTTAATTAACACACCTGATTTAAATTATTAGCTTGATAGGGAGACATTCTGGAAGGAGGCTGATGAGTTGGTTCAGGTGTTTTAAATAAGGAGACATCTAAAACTTTCTGGAAGGGGGTCCTTGAGGACCAGGGTTGAGAAACACTGCTCTAAAAAAATAATCCGTAAACACGAAACCACTGAAACCGACTGCAAGCGGTGTAGTATATATGCCGGACCAGTATGGGGTGCTGTAATTCTGCCACAGATATACACTATACATGGAGAAGACGACTTTGAGCATGCGCATAGCCAACGTATGGTGTTGTCCATTATCGCTTGTTGGTCACCACAATTGCATAGAAGCAATAGATTTTGCTGTAATAAAGCTAGTAGGCTTTAGTAGCTTCTGTAGCACGAACACAATCACGTAGTCCGCCGTTATTGTTGTTGCTGTTACGTGTGACGCTTCCGACACGTGATGTGATGACGTTATCGCTTCACAAAATATACGGATTGGCTGTACAGACGAAACCGCAAGGGTGTCGGTTTCAGATTTATCCACTTTAGGACCCGGTTTCAAAAAATAGTGGATTCAGTCTCCCAAAACGCCGGATCCGTGTGGATGAAACGCCAATACGATAACAAATTTATACGTATACAGTGATACGCGTCTCCGTGTGGACAGCCTGTGAGTCAGTTATGTGACACTGAATCTGTAGTGTGATGTCATTGAGTCAGTAGTGTGATGCCATTTTGTCTGTAAGGTGTTAATGAGTCAGTGGTGTAACACTGAGTCTGTAGAGTGATGTCATTGAGTCAGTAGTGTGATGTCATTTTGTCTGTAAAGTGATGTCATTGAGTCAGTAGTGTGATGTCATTTTGTCTGTAGAGTGATGTCGTTGAGTCAGTAGTGATGTCATTTTGTCTGTAGAGTGATGTCATTAAGGCAGAAGTGTGACACTGAGTCTGTAGTGTGATATCATTGAGTCAGTTATGTGACACTGAATCTGTAGTGTGATGTCATTGAGTCAGTAGTGTGATGTAATTTTGTCTATAGAGGAATGTAATTGTGTCAGTAGTGTGACACTGAGTCTGTAGTGTGATGTCATTGAGTCAGTAGTGTGATGTAATTTTGTCTATAGAGGAATGTAATTGTGTCAGTAGTGTGACACTGATTCTGTAGTGTGATGTCATTGAGTCAGCTGTGTGACACTGAATCTGCACTATGATGTCATTGAGTCAGTAGTGTGATGTAATTTTGTCTGTAGAGTGACACTGACGTCTGTAATGTGATGTCATTGAGTCAGTTGTGTGACAACGAGTATGTAGTGTGATGTCATTTTGTCTGTGGAGGAATGTCATTGAGTCAGTAGTTTGACACTGATTTAGTAGTGTCATGTCATTTTCTCTGTAGAGTGATGTCATTGAGTCAGTAGTGTGATGCCATTTTGTCTTTAGAGTGATGTCATTGAGTCTGTAGTGTGATGCCATTTTGTCAGTAGTGTGATGTCATTGAGTCAGGCGTGTTACACTGAGTCAATAGTGTCACACTTAGTCAGTAGTGTGATGCCATTTTGTCTGTAGTGCGATGTCATTGAGTCAGTAGTGTGATGCCGTTTTGTCTGTAAAGTGATGTCATTACGTCAGGAGTGTGACACTGAGCCAGTAGAGTGACTATGAGTCTGTAGCGTGATCTCATTGAGTCTGTAGTGTGATGTCAGTGGTTCACTAGTGTGCTTTTACTGTGTCAGTAGTTTGATCATGTCAGTAACAGTGGGTTAGTAGTTTGAAATCACTAAGTCAGTAGTGTGCTTTTATTGGGTCAGTATTTTAATGTCAAAACTGTAGTTTTGATAGAGTTGTTTAGTTTAAAAAGTTCAGTTGTATAGTTGCAGGTGGTCAGTTGTGTAATGTCATTGAGGCAGTAGTGTTAAGGATTATTCTGCCTGCCGACTCCTGCAGTAAACTGAGTCTTTTGCTCTGGAGGAACTACAGATTTACAGTATATTCAGTCCACAGCGAAGCCAACTGCTGAGTAAACTGCTACTTGTAAACTAGATTGATCGCGCTATTATAAAGCAATGCACACACCGACACACTCACACCCGGTTAAACACTAGGCACCATCAGCTGTTCTCTGGATTACCTTCATGGATATGCGTGTGCACAAACAGTGTTAAATGTTGAATATATTAGGGTTAAAAAATAATTAAATGTCATTCAGTGTTAAGTGTCCATTACTGTGAAATGGCTGTAATTGGGTTCCAAACATCTAAATAATGAAGCTGATTGATTAAATCTGATTAGGACATTTTCAGACTTTAAGCAGATCAATTTTTCCCTTGTCTGGTATATATGAGAACACTGGCTTGGTTTAAATTAAAGAAAAAACAGATCTTTTTTGTTCATCTTGTAGACAAGTAATATTGTGGGATCTAAATTATATTTGGTAAGAAACGTTACAGATATGATTTATTGAAGGAATTTGTTGTTCTGAGATAATGTGCATGATATTATAATGTTACGTACAATGGCCGAGTTCCTCATAGCCTTTAAAACAAGTGGTAGATGATAAATTGCACACTCTTAATTTTTTCTTAATCTGGCTTCATTTACTCCATTCAGCATCAAAGCCCATCTGTTTGTCTTCTCCAAACTCGCCCATTTTCCACTCGGCCGAAATTGACAGCGAATGCAGCATCAGGCGTTCTGCGAGAGAGCGTTTGATGAATTAATGGAGGAGGTTTCATTAAAAAGTTGGGTCTATTTCTCTCTTTGCTAGGGTGGTTTTGATGTTTACTAAGTTGATTCAGATTTAGTTTAGTGTTGTTTTTGTTGAGTACTCTCTGTGGTCCTATCAATCAGAGCTCAGACACAAACGCTAGCCCCTCTCCTCTTAAATCTTCATTGTTGTAATATATTACAGTACTTGGAAGGCAAAACTGTATTCTTAAAACATTTTGGCTTGGGATTTTTCTATAATTATTCCAGCCTAAACTGCTTCCATAAGGCATGCTACATTATCTATTTTATTTATTAAACAAAATACAAATGCCTGTAAATATTTAATTGTTCAGAATTTTAGATGTAGTTGACAGCAGTTGTAATATCTGCAGACTGCATTCAAATTTAGCTGCTTTCACACTGTATGTGTTGAGTTTCATACACAGCCGACAGAAATCAAGATGCATGACAGCTCTGATGATGCAGCATCTCATTTACATAAATTTAGATAAACCTATTCAAATGCACATTAAAATAAAACTAAAATGCATTAAGAATATGAAACCAATTTTAATACAATTTTTTTTGACAACCGGACGGCCTCATTACATAAATTTTTTTATATTAACAGTATAACTTTTTTTAATTTAATTTAGCATAATGAAATATGTATGTGCTATACTACCATGATGTAGAGAAAAATTAAGAATGAAAAAATTTGTTGAGTTACTGGCAGTAATTGACAGTTTATTGCCAAATATTTTATTAGACATAATTATTATCATGCAAATAATGTCACAAAAGTAAAAATCGTACTGTACCTTCATGTGCTATCAGATATTTGATAATTTCCACTTCTGAAGTCGTGATTACGAGCTTGCTGTGTTCAGGTGCTTTGTTGTCGGGAAGAATAGAGGATGCCACTTGCGTGTGTCTTGGAAAATGTTATTTAAACGCAATATGTACTACTTTAATGACAGGACAAGGCAATGACGGCATTGCAAATCACAATAATCTCAGCTTTCCAAATATAGGTGACATGTTTAGCTTTTTGTTTTTGAGTTGTCGTATGTCATGAAGTTTTCTATCAAATAATGCAGTGTTCCTCCCACGGTGCATTGAAACTTTAATGCTGCGTTCACACCAGCCGCGGTAGAGGCGTCAAGCGCGAGTGATTTCAATGTTAAGTCAATTTGAAGACGTCTGGAGGTCTCGCGGCACGAATGAGGCGTATAGCACGGCGCGGTAGACGTGATTTCGCCTCATGCCGCGAATTAAGCGTTGCCGCAGCAAACGCACAAGTTGAAAAATTTGAACTTTGGCGGAAAAACATGCCGCGTTAACCAATCAGGAGCTTACTCTAGTAGTGACGTGATTATAGGAAGGGAGTGGAGTCGCAAAAGCCCCTCACATGACGCGAATTTCCGCGTGAATGTCCTGGTGACTAGAATTTCACAGCTTTCACCCGAGAGTGAAGTGAGTAAACTCAAAATCTTCAAGCGGCAAACTAGACGTGGTGGACGCGAATTTGACGCCTTAATTGCAGCTGGTGTGCCCACAGTAAAGGGTTAACACAACATCAGAGGGTGTTCATGTGCAATTTTTTAAGGCATCATAAATATAGACTTTTATTTTTTGTGTTTGTGTGTTTTTGTTTTGTGATAAATATGTCCTAGCCATTTCCTTGACACCAAATTCGTTAAAACACATCAACCAACATCGTTTTCAGTATTAATAGTAGAAAAGAAGCCCTGAAGCTCCGCCTCCCAGCTGGACAGACCAATAAGTGATGATAGTACAGGCAGAGCCGGCAGACATTTGGGAAAAGAAACACATGTCTGATATTCTTGAGCTTGCCGGCTCTCGGGGGAAAGTCTGGTCTGAAAAAAACAAATCCATTCTGCTTTGGTGTAGCTGTTTTACCAATATCCCTCCTCGGCTCACTTATATTTCACTTCAGATGAAAGATAAACAGTTGTGTTGTGTTTTTTGTAAATCAATCGTCTGTATGAGCAAGCCCCTGTGGGATGCTTATAGATGCGGGTCACAGGCTTCTTTTCCTCATGAGATTTCTGCTTAAATTAAGTTACTGTTGGGTCTCACCTGCAGGAGAGGAGAAATCAATACAAAGAGAAACAGTGTGTTTACTTCAGGGTGGAAAAACTTTTATCGACTGTAGCTGCTTTCATTTCATTGCAACGAAATGTTTTGATCATAGCCTTATTAGTTATACGCCTTCTGTTCGACACTTTGTGCAATAATGAGAATTTGTGTATTTGGCACAGTGGATGTTTAGCTCACAGATTGTTTTGAAATAAACTACATGAAGACAACTATACTACAGCCCCACCAGACATTTTGTAAGAAGAAAATGAAACGAAACCCAATTAGGAAATATTTAGAAATGGGCAGTCATATTGCAGTGGATTAATTATTATGGAGTGATAATCTTTTAGTAGTACTGGATTTAGATAAACACAAACAGTACAGCACACGCTGTGCCAAGGTGTAAGAACATTCAGTGACACTTAAAGTACGCAGGAGAGAGAGAGAGAGAGAGAGAGAGAGAGAGAGAGAGAGAGAGAGAGAGAGAGAGAGAAAGATAGAGGGTCATGGAGAGTAGGTATAAATATTTAGTTAATAGACACACTAAATAACTAAATTGCACAAGGCAATTAGACCAAATTTCTCATTTTAGTTTTTTACTCTCTCCAACAGAAAAGTTGAGAGGATTAAACACAACATGATAAAGGAGAGAGAGAAAGAGAGAGAGAGATTAATAAAGGGGAATTTCTCATTCCACACTCCTCTGCATCAATCTGAAATCAATAAACCACCCTCCAGACCTGCGAAGGCAAAATGCTTTCATTTGCTTTATGTCACACACACACGCGCACACACATTAGGCTTGAATATATATTTTTTAAAATTTATGTATGTATTATTTTTTATTGCCCAGTTAAACATCACCATTACTGTGGATCACTTAAGGTTTGAGATTTGAAACAAAATTTAATTCACTTTGTCCAATCTAGCGTATTTAAGGATCTTTCCCTGAACGAATTACCCACTTTTTTGTGCTCCGCCTTGTTTTCCATATATGGTGTTCAGTTTGCAAGAAATGATTTATTTTCACTGTGTTGGAAGATAATGATGTGGTGTATATATAGGCAGAGCTATCGTGTAAATAATCATCTATATATTGAAAAAAGTCATTTTTATGATGTGTTTTTCTCAATAATAACTAGATTATTTATCTTGTTATTTATGTATACTGTATATGCATTAAATAATGAACAGAAATGTTTAGTAGCCCTTTGGAAAAACATTGACAAGAAGTAATAAAAAATTAGGGACTCAAATGAACCACATTAAACTTAAAGGAAAACTTGTTTTTTATTACATTATAATGAGCCATTCAAATCTACATCAGGGGTCTCCAACATTTTTGTAAGCAAGGCGGACACCATGTTGAAGTTGTGCACCGCGGGTCCCTTTACATGGGAGTCGCTTTCATGTTTCTAGCCTGTAACTGTTCTAAAGAGTGCATTTCATCCCTATGTTGTCTCAGTTGATGACATTTGTCCTGTGGTGGCTACCATATGCATTTTAAAATTAAGGGGTGAGCTGTTGGTTGCAATTAGCAACCTGTACACACTAAAGATGCCGCTAAAATTAACACACCACCTTTAATATATAAAATTGAAAAATGTTTTTGCATTACTTTAACTCATCAAAATATACATTTCAGCTACTTTATAGGTCCAGTTTGTCGGACCTAAGGGTTTTTATAGGTCCAGTGTGTAGATTTTTAGTGCCATTTTGCGGTGATATGCAACCGACGGCTCAGTCCACAGCCCACCTTTCCTTTTCGAAACGCATAGATAAGCTATGGTACGGTAGCCGCCACGGGACAAACATGTTGTCGTCTAAGACAACATAGAGATGAAATGCACTCTGTAGGGCAGTTTATCCGTGAAGGGCTACTGTATAAACATGAGGGTGACTTCCATTTAAGCAGACTGTAGCCTCTTTTTCCCATTTGTAGTGGAGATGAGTGGTACCTGGTGGGGTCTTCTGCTGTTGTAGCCCATCTGCCTCAAGGTTGTGCGTGTTGTGGCTTCATAAATGCTTTGCTGCATACCTCAGTTGTAACGAGTGGGTATTTCAGTCAAAGTTGCTCTTCTATCAGCTTGAATCAGTCAGCCCATTCTCCTCTGACCTCTAGCATCAACAAGGCATTTTCCCCCACAGTACTGCCGCATACTGGATGTTTTTCCCTTTTCACACCATTCTTTGTAAACCCTATAAATTGTTGTGCGTGAAAATCCCAGTAACTGAGCAGATTGTGAAATACTCAGACTGGAAAGTCTGGCACCAACAACCAAGCCACGCTCAAAATTGCTTAACTCACCTTTCTTTCCCATTCTGACATTCAGTTTGGAGTTCAGGAGATTGTCTTGACCAGGACCACACCCCTAAATGCATTCTGTCAAGAGATCCTCCGAAAAGTTGCATAATTCACCTTTAAATAGTAAGTAACTTGAGAAACTTTAAGATTTGTATTGTGCAACTGAGAGTGAACTAACCACTGAAGTTTCCATGCTTGGTGACAACCTAGAAAAGATACCGAGCATTAGTTTGAGACAGTAGCACGTGATTTATAAGCAGAATTTTGTCTGTGAAAAAATCTCTTCAATAGTTTTTTTGTATAGATCTGTTCTAGTTAGAAATGGCAATGAAGTTATTTTATTGAGCTGTGCAGTGGTGTGACTCAAAAATAAACAGGTGTGTGCACAAAGACAAGCCCTATGTGTAGTTATTTGTTCTCTTCTGGGAGTCTGATCGATACCCGACAGTTTGTTCTGGTTCTCTGGCCACAAAGGTGGGCATCAAAAAGAAAACAAAATATTTCACACAAATGTTTCATTCGCAGTCTAAGGTCACAGCTGTTTGTTTTCCTGGTGTGATAATTGTCAAGCTCTCTCTCTCTCTCTCTCTCATAGACAGTAATGAGTAGATGTGATGAGTGTTCATCAGTCAGCTAGTTGCTAAGTGAGGAAGGAGAGCTGTAATCTGATTGGCTGTCTGGTTGCCCAGAAGAAAGGTGCAGTGGCGCAACTCAGTCAGAAAAGCAATGATTTTCTTCTCATGTGGTCATTGTCTCAAGCAGTTTATGAAAAAATCACCTTCCATTGCCAACTGGTGTATGTGTTTAAAGATACAAGTGTATAGAAACGACTCTTAACTGTTTATGATCTTTGAAAATGATATCCAGTAGTTTAATTTGAAACTAAATGCTATGTTTATTTAATCATTTGACACTATAATGCAGGTTTTAGTAATTGATGTAAACTTAAGTTATATAGTGATTATTTACCTCACGTTTAAACATGACAATGCTAATAGTACAAGATAAAATACAACCCTGAAGCCATGCCTTAATACTTTATGTAAATTTGCCATTTAATAAATGTATGTGTCAATTTTAGGATATTACAATACTGTTCTCATTTAAAGCTACAAGTAAACCATTCGCAGGCTCTTTTCCTGAACACTGTGGGTTGTAACTCCCTCTGCATCATTCGAGATCTAAACATGAATGATAATTCAGATCATGTGGTTTATTGAGAAGAGATGTGCTATTACTTTAAGCCATCAGACTTAAAGTCGTCTTTTGGTGGATTAAATGGATCAAAAACTGCCAAATGCACAAATTGACCGAGGGATCTAGAGACCAGAATGTCATGCACATAGGGATGTCTGAAGTAGGCAAGTAAGCTTTGCACATCAAAAACCATCAGGAACTGCACTGAAACACCCTGGAAACAGGTTGAGATTTGCTCAGGTAAGCACCAATAACACTGTCTTTCGAAAATGTCAATCTATTTTTGCAATTTACTGGGACAATGGCAGCAGGAACAGCAGCCAAAACTGTCTAAAGTTTTTTGTAAGGTAATGAGCTAGTTAAGACTTGGAACTCTGTGAAGGGAAGAAAATTGCTTCGTAGTCCTTTCTTATTGAACTAAATTGAATGTGTGGTGTTTTATCGTGAATTATAAAACATGCCCTGACTATCTGACCGAAAATTTCAGCCACACATCAATTATATTAATAAAAGTAAAGGTCAAGCCTTTCTACACTGTCAGAATGTACAAAAGCTGTCCCTGGGGTGGTAACATTTCAAAAAGTACACCAATGTGCATATTAGTACCTTTAAAGGGGAACCGTTCCAGCATTGACAGCCCATGACTTCTTTTCCGAGAGGCAGGAATTCAAAATATGTGTTTGGTGCGTCATGTGACCATATGTGCATCATGCGTCATGTCAAAATACGTGCCTGCTGCACACGCGTCGAACGAGTTTATGATAAAAGAGACGCTCACTTTCACAAAGTATTTGCTAGACACTAAAGGGCTTGTTATAGTTGTGCGTACGTCTTACGGTGTAGCCGCGACGGCATAGGCTAAGTCTCGGGTTTAGATATTTACTTCTGCGTCGTGCAAACACACATGCTGACCACTAGAAGCAAGTCCATGCAAGTAACCACAGTAGCAGCTCAACCGCCAAAGAAGAAGAAGCTTGGCAAATTAACCCACAAACAAAGAAGAAACAGCAGCTTGTTGTCTATGATTTGAGAAGACCAGCAATAATGGAGGTAAATATGTAGTGACTTTTGTTGGAGTTTCAGTTAAATCTCTCTTCAACTTGGCCCATTTTTGTTCTCACCGCCACAAACAGAAATACCTATGATGCACTTTTTTTATCTGATGGGGTTCTAGTGGACCAATCACAGTGCTTGCGGTCGCGTAGAATGGACGTGCTGTAAAAATTTTGTCGAGTTGCATGTCAGGCTACGCAGTGCTATGCACAGGCTACGGATAACCTACGGCCAAGCGTGCCGCACAAGTCCTGAGAAGTGAAGCCAAAACGTCTCGATCGCCCCCCAGTGACTGGTCCCAGTATTGGTCATAAACCCCACCTTCCCATGTTATTCAATGGGACTTGAGACCAACTAAACAATTTATTTACACTTCAATTATCTTTTTTCCGAAGCTGGTTTCTGTCATTTACTGTAGTTTTTATCACGCTGATGTAAATTCAAATGTTTATTTTTAAAATAAGTTTGTGTTTAGTTAGTTATTTAATGATTTAAAAACGGTGGTGTCACATCATGTTTGTCAGCTGTGATATCGTGTGATATGCGCTTTCTGCGAGAGCGAGGGCAGGGTCTTGATTTCGCGACTTTACTTCCTGCTCACTACTGTGCAGGACTGGTCCCGAAATCGCTATCAACTCAAGACCCAAGATGTCAGCGCCGTATCGGGACACTGGCGGCTTTAGTTTAAACCAATGGAAGAGAGCAAACAGGCGTCGTCCATCTTTTTTTACAGTCTATGCCTACGGCATACTGATAGCGATAGTTCATCTTGAAATGAAATTTTTATGTTTATCAGCTTACCCCCAGGCCATCCAAGACTTAGGTGTGAAACAACTTCATAGGTGCATACCGCCAACTACTGTATCAGCATGAGTGCACAAACACTATACATGGGGCTCCCGATACAGTAGGTGGCGGTATGCACCTATGAAGTTGTTTCGCAACCCGCCATTAAACATTACAAGAATAAGACAATGATGTGAATGCACATATAGCTTTGGGGATAGTGTTGTAAAAGAGGTAAAAATTATATAAATACTGTTCGGTTTCTTACACAAACCGATCGTTTCGTGACTTAGGACATCGATGTGTCGTCACAAGCTGCAGGGTTTATTTTGGATTTTTTTGTGGATGTTTTTTTCTCAATCAGTTGTTACCATTAGTGTTCGGGAAAGTTACTTTTAAAAGTAATGCATTACAATATTAAGTTACTCCCAAAAAAAAGAAACTAATTGCGTTACATAGTTACTTTCATGGAAAGTAATGCTTACGTTACTTTTTAGTTACTTTTGCATTACTTTTTCTTGGCTGAGGCTTGATCTCTTTTAGGCCTTCCAGGTGTTTTATATGACTAAAAAGTTCTGCTATCAGAAATTGCATATTTCGTCACAAAAATGTCGAGCTCCAGCCTGCCATCTCAGTTTCTGATTCAAACTTTTCCCACACAGGCGTGTACGCATAGCGTGCATAATGTGGCTACGTTTAGTTTAATTCAGTAATTTTTTTTAAAATAAAATTAATTAAACTAAAAAAGTAACTTGCATTACTTTTTAAAAAGTAACTCAAGTATTAATGTGAACATTTAAAAAGTAATGCGTTATTTTACTCGTTACTTCAGAAAAGTAATATTATTACGTAATGCACGTTACTTGTAATGCGTTACCCCCAACACTCGTTACCATCCACTTGCATTATACGACTGACAGAATGAAACGGTTGGAGTTAAAAATCTACATTTTTGTTCTACTGATGAATCAAAGTTACCTACATCTTGGATAGCCTGGGGGTAAGCTGATAAACATAAAAATTTAATTTTAAGATGAACTATCGCTTTAAGTTAGCACTACACTCTGATTATACGAGATTAAGTAAGTACCTGGCAAACGCAAGCTTTTCTTTTATCATGAACCCCTTTAAAGCATCTGCTGCAGGCACGTATTTTGACATGACGCATGATGCACACAGGTTCACATGATGTGCCGAACACATATTTTGACATGACGGGCTAAATTCGTGTTGTGATGAGCTTCCTGTTCATGCAGCCTTAAAAAAAGTAACCGGCCGCCACTACGTCCCAGTAATATGTTTTGTACTTTTATATTTGACAGTGAATCTATTTAGAGAAGTAACAGATTAGAAACCCTCTCTGCCTGTCAATCACTTTGTATAGAGATGGGTTTATGAATAATATGTATTTGGAGGGCGGGGCTTTGGAGTGTGGGTGTGTTATGAAAGTGAGCAAAAGCGCTGAATTTGCTGAATGCACTAAACATTAATATTACACACATCTCAGCAGAATAAAGTTAAGGAAACTGGTGTTTCATATTTATTTAGTTGTATGAATGCAGAATATTTTAGCTTTCCCCCTGTATTACTTTACTCTTTCTTTCTCTTGTGTCATTTGGATGAGCGCTGGCTGTGTGGATCACTCTTCAATTCCTAATAAGGGCTCAGAAAAGCTGTGGAGTGAACACACACATAGTGGATATACAGAAGGCTGTCTCTCCTTATTATCTTTATCCTGTCATCTAACCTTTTCCCCATCATGCTCTCTCTCTTTCCTCTCCTCTTCTCTAAGTGTTCCTACTCTCTCAAATGAGGCGGAGTTCAGTGTTTTGCCCTAAATGGATTTGTCCTTTTCACACAGAAACACACACGCACACACATCAATCTTTAGATGTTTACAAGCATCAGTCTTTGTCATTTAACAGCCATCCAGGAACGCTGATCAACAAATCACCTTCACCCACATGTGCCCATCACAACCAGCTGAAGCGGAAAATAACATCAATCACCTGTTATCACCCTGTCATACACACAACATCAGACGTTGATTTGAGATACCTTTTTGAACTCATTTTTTACATTGTGTTATTTTGTGTGTATGCTTATCTCAAGAAAGCAGTTAGACACCCATTGGTGCGTTAAGGGAACATATTTCAATTACGCGGCTGGATGCACACACGTTTCATGTAAAAACTATTTTACACTTCAGACAGCACCATTAAAACGGCATAAAACACTGCGCACATAAACACCTTAAACTCAGACACTGCAGCTCGCTCACAGCCATGCATGCGTTCGGTTCCATTCACAACCAGGGGCGGACTGGCCATCTGGCAAACCGGGCAGTTTCCCGGTGGGCCGACGTACTTTTTGGGCCGATACATCTCATACTATTTTTGTCTGAGCAGCCCAGTTAGCGTCTTTTTTTCTAGACAGACCGGCCCACTGACATTTAAGCAGCAGCCCATTGGTTATTTTTTTTAAACGACATTAAGCTGGCCCAATGACTGACCAGCACAGTCATCATCCTTTCTTTTCCTAGATAGACTGGCCCACTCACATTTAAGCAGCAGCCCATTGGTTATTTTTTTTAATGACATTAAGCTGGCCCAATCACCGCTTTGGTCTCTGTGCAAGCGAGCGTTCATCGTCGGTCAGTTCACGTGTCAAAACAGAGAGAGAGAGAGAGAGAAAGAGAGAGAGAGAAAACGCAAGGGAGGCGCAGAAAAACTGCGCGACAAACAGAAGCAGGCTCTTCAGGCAGACGCTGCAAAATGTGTTAAAAACACACAAATGTTTTCTGCGGCAGCAAGACCTTCATCTCGCGTCGCTGGTGATGATGATGGTGGCGGCGGCGGTGGCACTGTCAGCACCAGCACGCAAAGGGTCAGTGAGGAGAGGGAGAGAGACGAGGGAGAAGTGAGTGTATAGTGCCTGCGGTAAGCAGAACTGCTTTCAAAACACAAGTTTAGATGGATACCCCTTGATAAAGCGTCAAAAACACAAAATATGTAATCATACATATCATAAAATATGTAATAATGTAATCACACTAGTTTAGTTCAGTGAATGTAGTGAATACTTTCCTGTAAGTACTGGAAGTAATAATCAGTTTTCAATATTAATGTAAGCAGCACTTGTATTTTGTAATAAGTCAGCAATCTAATGGCAAATTTTGCCAATTGCATGAAGCTTGTTTTAGGCTTCATAAGAGTGGATTATACAGTTTTATTGCATTAATAAATAACACGTTCTAGCAGTGTTGGTTGTGTCAACTCTCACTCTTTTCTACCTGCTATTAATGGGGTTTAGTGCTTTTATGGAATTGGAGTTGCTATTGCTATACATATTTAAAGGCGTGCAAAGATGGGTGGTATTTGTAATTATACACTGCAAAATTATTTTCAAGAAAAAAAATTCTTAGTATTTTTTTCTTGTTTTCAGTAAAAATATCTAAACATTCTTAAAATAAGATGGTTTTTCTTGATTAGCAAAATGACCCAAGAAAATAAGTCTAGTTTTTAGACCAAACATTTTACATTTAAGTGATTTTGTGCATAAAACAAGCAAAAAAATCTGCCAATGGGGTAAGCAAATTTTTCTTGCATTTAGTGTTTAAGAAAAATGTTCAAGAAATTTTTGCTTAACCCATTGGCAGATTTTTTTGCTTGTTTTATGCACAAAATCACTTAAATTTGATTTTTTTTTTTTGATTATTTTCTTGGATCGTTTTGTTCATCAAGAAAAAGCATTTTAACTGTTGAATTTTTAGATATTTTTACTGAAAACAAGACAAAAATAATTAGAACATTTTTTCTTAAATAATTTTTTGCAGATTATATAGTGTGGGTGTTAGGGTGGGGGAAAACAGGCAAATGGATCCCAGTGCGGATAACAGAAATTGTTTATTTAACAGATAAGGAATGTAAACAGACAATGGCACGTCTGGGCGCAAAGGCCACTCCGAGGCAGACGGCTAGGGCGAGGAGCACACACAGACACTGGGGAGACAAGCCACACACGTTCGGGCTCCGGCCAGACAAACGAACGGTGGGAGAGAGTAGTGGACAACTTGGCAGATAGCACTGCAGTCCTTAAACAGGCAGATGGAGAATTCAGTCTCTATAACAGTCAGCGATCACCGAAACAGTATCTAGAGAATGACTCCTGGGCAGCAGAGAGCACAGAATAAGGGAAACAATAAATGAACAAACTAGACGTATCAAAAGCACACAACAAGACAGGACTAGAAACTAGCAAAGCTAGTAGCTGGTGAGTACATACACAGTACTGAGATTGACAAACTGACATTGACAAACGAACTTGCCAAGACACACTAGACACACAGGGATTAAATACACAGATCAGACGAGAGGATAACAAGCAACAGGTGAGGAAGACGAGAGGAGGCAATCACACTGAACAGGAACACCTGTGAGGGAAGCACACGTGAACCTGTAAAACACATACAAACACAAGACAACCACAGTACCAACAAGACAAAACCATAAACATATTTATATATATACACATATATATATATATAAAAACATATACAAATACATACAAATATATATATGCATGAACAGAACACTAGACTAAACAAGACATAAAAACAAAGACTGGAAATGCAAGGGAGCGGGGAAAAATAACACACAATGACAAGAGAATACAAGGGAGCAGGGAAAAGTCACAAGACACGGGAAAAACGTGGTATAATATGACAATACCAAAACCACGTTCTCCCACACAAAACATTGTACTGTTAGAACCCTGCCATACAAAACTAGATATAATTACCAACAAGATTATGGCAGAGTCCTAACAGGACCCTCCCCTCAAGGGACGCCCCCTGGCGGCCCTCAAGGAGAGACACAGGACAAGACAGATTGGACACTGGACAACATCCACGAAAACATGACAAACACCAACAAGGGAAGACAAGACAGAACAACTAGAGGGTTCGGGTGGGACAACAAGAACAACAAACAAGGGAGGGGGGGGCGGGGGAACAACAACGTTCACAGGAGGAGGGATGGGACTGGGTACAGGACGAGACCTCTGACCCCGGGGAGTAGCTGAGGGTTGGGTGCGTGGAGGCCGGGCAGGCCTAACAGGGTTTCGTGGGGAGGAAACAGCTTGGGGCAAGGCAGGAACAACAAGGTCAGGGTTTAAAGGCTGAGGGGAAACAGGAAACATGACAGGGGACGCTGCGGCCGGCAGCGGAGACGAGGCAGGGACAATGACAGGGGGTGCAGCGGACGGCTGCGGAGACAACACAGGAGCCATGACGGGCGGCGCCGCGTCCGGCGGCGGAGACGACATGGAGACAGTGACAATGACAGGGGGCGCAGCAGGAGGCGCGACAGGAATCATGACAGGGGAGGCTGCGGACGGCAGCGGAGACAAGGCAGGGACAATGACGGGGGGTGCAGCGGGCGGCTGCAGAGACGACACAGGATCAATGACAGGGAGTGCAGCGGGCGGCTGCGGAGACGACACAGGGTCACTGACAGGGAGCGCAGCGGGCGGCTGCGGAGACATCACAGGCTGGATAGACCCTGGCTGAGGCTGCACCGGCGAAGGCAGAGGCTGCTGCTTATCAGCGGACTGAGGGGTGGCAGCTGGCTGAAGAGCGGAGGAGCCCTTCTTCCTCTTCTTCTTCTTTGGGCGCGGTGCAGTGAGAGCGATGGCAGGAGGTGGTGTGGTGGGAACGATAGGCTCGGTAGAAGACCCTTCCGATGCAGATTCCCATGACACTCTTCGCTCTCGTTTGCCCCGAAGGCTGACTTGCGGGGCGGAGCTTACCGGACTCGATTTGGAGAGCGCAGAGTTCTCCTGGGTCATCACCCCGACAACACAGCCCTCCGGGATGGAAGGCAAAGGGACAGGATGAGAGGTGTCAGTAGAATCCCCTGGCTCTTCACGGTTCATCAAATACTCCACTGTATCCGGGAAGCCCAGGGGTCTCAGGGACCTTTGCTCTGCCGTAGTGAGGGGCTTGTCGAGGCAGCTGTTGAAAATTACCTTTAACTCTGCCTCGTTGAAGCCGGAGTACTTGGCAGATCTCAAAAAGTCCATAGCGAAATCCTTCACATTGGCCCCCTTCTGCCGGAGGCCGAACAGGACATGCGCTTGGCAGCTTCTGTAGTCAGACCAGGATAGGTCCATCTCCGCGGGATCCAGTCGTGGCAAGTTCGTACTGTTAGGGTGGGGGAAAACAGGCAAATGGATCCCAGTGCGGATAACAGAAAATGTTTATTTAACAGATAAGGAATGTAAACAGACAATGGCACGTCTGGGCGCAAAGGCCACTCCGAGGCAGACGGCTAGGGCGAGGAGCACACACAGACACTGGGGAGACAAGCCACACACGTTCGGGCTCCGGCCAGACAAACGAACGGTGGGAGAGAGTAGTGGACAACTTGGCAGATAGCACTGCAGTCCTTAAACAGGCAGATGGAGAATTCAGTCTCTATAACAGTCAGCGATCACCGAAACAGTATCTAGAGAATGACTCCTGGGCAGCAGAGAGCACAGAATAAGGGAAACAATAAATGAACAAACTAGACGTATCAAAAGCACACAACAAGACAGGACTAGAAACTAGCAAAGCTAGTAGCTGGTGAGTACATACACAGTACTGAGATTGACAAACTGACATTGACAAACGAACTTGCCAAGACACACTAGACACACAGGGATTAAATACACAGATCAGACGAGAGGATAACAAGCAACAGGTGAGGAAGACGAGAGGAGGCAATCACACTGAACAGGAACACCTGTGAGGGAAGCACACGTGAACCTGTAAAACACATACAAACACAAGACAACCACAGTACCAACAAGACAAAACCATAAACATATTTATATATATACACATATATATATATAAAAACATATACAAATACATACAAATATATATATGCATGAACAGAACACTAGACTAAACAAGACATAAAAACAAAGACTGGAAATGCAAGGGAGCGGGGAAAAATAACACACAATGACAAGAGAATACAAGGGAGCAGGGAAAAGTCACAAGACACGGGAAAAACGTGGTATAATATGACAATACCAAAACCACGTTCTCCCACACAAAACATTGTACTGTTAGAACCCTGCCATACAAAACTAGATATAATTACCAACAAGATTATGGCAGAGTCCTAACAGTGGGCCGGTTTGGGCCAAAATGCCAGGGCCGAATTTTTGTCCCAGTCCAGCCCTGTTCACAACTCATGAAAAATATTCTAGCATACCCAGTTTTTCTTCAACAACCAAACACTGTTTATTATACCTCGCTGAATCCAATTTACACTGAACTTTGTGTTTACTTCACTCGTTTCTGAACAAATATTGAAGCTCACAACCCACATACGCTGTTATTGAGCGGCACAGCACAGCGTGATAGAAATACATTGCTACGATAGTAAGCATCTTCAAGCAGAATGAACATATTCGCTTTTAGGTCATGTGTCCATTAATAAAAAAGTATAGTATTATTTTTTGATGGCATTTTACAGATGAATCAATGAGTTCATTTACATGCACAAAATAAGCAGCTTATTTTAGAAACCTGTTTACATGCAAATCAATAAATTGGCTATGCAAAAAAACACAGCTGCCTAGTGTTGGGCGATATGCCCCATTTTGAGATCGTCCTATCGTCAGCCTGTGAGATCGGCGATACACGATAGTATCGGGGGGCGGGGCAGTAGTTTACTCATTTATTTGTTCATTTATGACAAGACTTGATTGGTGGAAAAAAGAACAAGAGCAACACCGTCATGAATGCATCTTTCTTAAAACTAATGCCATTAATCTGAGTGCGTCATTAAAGCCCAGACGCTCTTTGCGTGCCAGAGAGCGAGAACAGGACACGCGCTGGTTTTAACCCTCTGCGCGCTAACAACCTCTCTAGTGCAAGGAAATGTCAGAGATAGGGCTGCTCAATTATGGGAAAAATCATAATCCTGATTTTTAACACGATTACTTAATGACTGTTAAAACATGCACCTGCGCAGACACACGCAGCGCACATAAAAATAATTAAATGCATTTGTTTAGTGCTGTTGCAGAAGGTTACACGTGTCAAGCAGTGGTGCTCTCAGAGGTGCCTTTTTAAACACACTGGTCCAGCGGAACACAATCATATTTTAAACACGAGGGATGTATTGCTAAAACTCCTTGAAAAGCATATCATAAACAGGATTACTATCTGACTTCAAGTTCAGACAGAGCGCAGCTATCTGCACGTAAGCGAGAGTGGCGCCAATATGCAGCGGGTTATATTTTAAACAAAAGGAATAGTTTGCCTCAGCTCGCATGAAACGCATTAAACCGCACAAATACATAAGGATTACTACTTCAGTTTATGTTTAGACTTCGGACAGATGCGAGAGCGCGTGCATGTGAGACAGAGGGAAGCGTAGCTGCTCATCCACGCGCTGGATTTAGGTGCTAGAACGAGTCCGAGACGCGCGCATTAAGTGCATCTGCGTGCAAGAAGGAACTCTCTCTCTACAAGCTCTCCGCGTAAAGTGAAGCACAAACCCTCATGCGAGGAAAAGCATGCAAAACTATGATGATGATGATAATAACAACCATTCGCCAACTATCGTCATGACTATCGCCATGAAAGCCTGCCATTGGCGATATGTCGGACGATCGTCGATACAGGATACTATCGTCTATCGGCACAACACTACAGCTGCCTAAAGTTTTTTGTTCAATCAACTCCGGTTTACAAGTCATTTCAACTTAATATTATTTATCTTGACAAGAGATAAGTTGCTACAACTTATAAAATAATTTAAACTCATCACTAGTCAAGATAAATAATAGTAAGTTAAAATGACTTCTGAATCCGAGTTAAAGGTGTAGTGTGTAACTTTTAGAAAAATCTCTTGACAGAAATGCAATATAATCTACATAACTATATTATTAAGGTTGTATAAAGACCTTATATACTGAACCATTATGTTTTTATTACCCTAGAATAAGGCATTTTTATCTACATACCCTTTACATGGAAGTCGCCATTTTGTGCCGCCATGTTTCTACAGAAGCCCTTAATGGACAAACTTTGTTTGATAAGTTTTCTTCAATGATGACATGTTTGTTCTGTGGCAGCTACCGTAGCTTCTCTATGCGTTTCAAAAGCGAGGGGTGAGCCTTGGACGAGCTGATGGTTGCAACTCACAGTCTCACCATTAGATGGCGCAAAAATTTACACACTGCACCTTAAAAAAAATTTAAGGCTGCACAGTATTTTTTACAGTCCAGCGTTTTTTCTGGATTTGGAGATTTGTCAAGTTTCTAACACATATAGTGAGGTCACCGCCTAATAGTCCTAATAGTCATACAAAAATTTGTCGGGAAATTTCTTCTCAAGTCTGCAGATTTTGTAAATGTTATGAGTTTTTAATTTCACAATTTCTCCTTTAACTGGATGAGTCGAGCATTTTCTTTTATGCGTTACTTTGCGTTCGCGTCCATTTTTGACGTTTATTTATTACATGCAGAGACATGCGCACATAAACAAAACCCCTTAAGGCGTTTACATGCAATGCAAAATTGGTGTACTGTAATAAGCCGAAATTTACCTGGACTGATCAGATTTTGCTTAAGCCATTCCTGACCTTCTCCCAATAAAAGAAAATGCATTTTTTTACACATTTACATGACCTTACACGTTATCAGTTTATCAAGCATAATTGGAGTGATACTGTGCATGAAAATGCACTCATTGTGGGTCTTTTAGTTGTAAGTAATTAGCTTTTCTAATAATCATAATATTAACTAAGTAAAGTTTTCCAATGTTTTATTGGTGATGTTACCTCGTGGTAAGGTTTGAATTGCAGCAAACTAAGTGCTCTTCCGCCATACAATATAGTTCTCATTTTTTATCCGCTTAAAAATTGCCACATTTCATTTTGTGATACCATACTTACTTGTGTAACTACTCATGTAACAGTCTCTAAATAGGGAAAACATGGAAGTATTTGGTGGCTTTTAAAATTTGGTGGCTTAAGATCCGGTTTGGATCATAAGGAATGAATGGGGCTAGGCTAAATGCTAACACATTTACGAAGCGCTGTACAAAGATTAAGTGCACGCTTAGAAAACAGATAGGTATGTATTAATTCGTCTAAGTTGAGGTAAGAACATTTTAAAATATTGAAAAATTATGGTGTTTTCCTTTAATTATAACAATTTATGTATAATAATAATGGGCTGAATGACTAGTCATATTTATTTGTCCAAAGATCACTAAAAGCTAACAGGGTGATGTGAATACAGGAGATTTGCGAAGCACAGAGTGGAGGCGTTTCTGCAATAAGCTTTAATTACAAAACGTCTTGGCTGAGAGGAAAAGATGAATGGGGGAGCATGAAAGTTAGGTAGAGAGAAAGAAGCAAACCAGAGATTATTAGCATTAGGTGTCTGCAAACATCACTATTACAATTGCTCATACTTAGGATTGAGGATTTAAATAATCCTGCAAGACAAAAAGTACAAATAAAAATACATCAAAAGAACATCATAAGCCCTGTTTATACCTGGTATTAAGATGTGTTTTGATCAATCGGATCACAAGTGGACGAGAATGATAGATGTCAGTTCACACCTGGTGTTTTATTCCATCTCTTTAGTCCACTTCTGTTCTGATTACTTCGAGGGAATGGTTTATCATTAAAACATGAGTGGGAGAAATGAAAGGTTTAAGTTGATGTGCACTTATATTATGCCAGATTGGAGAGCAGCAACTTTTGAACTTCAATGAAAGCCTAAAGATCATGCCGGACATTGTGGGTTCAAGTCAGGACCGATAAAAAACACATTAGATCAGTAGGTGGAGAGTAGGCGGTCTTTAGTGGCTAATGGATTGCCGGAAAAAATCGTCATTGGCAGGGAAGTGTTTTCTCTACGAGTTAACTTGTAAATGGCGGGAAAATAATTAATACGAGGTGTGGACGGATTCTTAGAGACTTGAGGACCCTATCGGCTTGTTAAGTCTAACGTCACACAGCAACTTCGGGTCCAACCGTCTCAAATGTCATAGGGAAATAACAAAAAAATCATGCTAATATACACTCGAATCACAATGCAAAACTACCAAAAACCGGGCTACATCTGAAATCACCTATCAAGTCTCACAAAAGTTTTTTCGTGATCGTATCTGCGTTAACATTTGCGTTAGGATGTCACTTTAAGTATTGGTTCATACTATTTTTATACAATTTATTTTTTTAGATTTTCTGAGTTTTAAACCATTGTCACCTGGCGTTAGGGTTAGAGTTGGGTTTGGGTAAGGATGTCATTTAATGTAAATCTAACCCTAAACTGAAGTGACAATGGTAAGAAAATAGGACAAAACAGTTGAGTAACCAATACGTGACAATGACACATAAACAGAAATTTGTGATACGATCACGAAAAACGCAGAAATTCGTGACCGTATCACAAAAAGAATCAAAAAATTATGTGACTATCCGCCGTCTTGATACATCACGTAACATACATCGCCATAACTTTAAGTTAGTCGTTAAAGGTATAGCGGAAGATTTTCTTTTTCCGGGGGGATCATCAAGACTATTGGTCATCCCAGTTGTCAATCATTCTGATGATATGTTGACGTAAGGTCGTCGTACTTCCTTGTCCCTAGGTCCAGTTTCTGCACATGCACACATTTAGGTGTATATATGTGGTGAGTTCCGGTTTCAGCCATTCATTGAAGCTCGTGTTCTCACCGTGTTTTTTTCAAAATGTCTGAGGGTCACTAGAGAAAAAGAAGAGAAAGACCTTTGAAGAAAGAAACAAGACCAGAGTGTTTTTGGGAGAATATTTCACAGGCTTGCGTGCGCTAAAACCACAGGTTGGGCTTCCCACGTGAAGTTTCTACTCGACAGGTCAAATTTGGCATGCTATTTGGAGAAATCTATTTAAAATCATTGCTAGTAAAAGTTGATGTAAGCTATGATTAGCGATGCTAGCCCCAGCACAACTCACGAACCGTGCAGACATGGTAAACATGCCGACAACAACTTGTAAACAGAGCGAAGAGAAAAACTAGGCACGTGCATGCTCTCTCGTGCACACGTTTAATAGGCTTTCCCTCTCTGGAGCAGGTAGAGTGTTGCGAATGTGCATTTTTTTTTTAAAGTGGAGGGGCGATTCTTTAAAAAAATTCTGGAAAATCTTCCGCTATACCTTTAACTAGCACAGTTTAAAGCAACACTATGTAGTTTCCATGTAAAAATGACTTACAGCTCCCCCATGTGGTCGAAAAGCGCAACAGTGCCCGGTATCAGACACTCTTCTGCAGGCAGGGAGAGGGGCGGGGCTGTGTGCTCTACCCTCCACCGCCACTTTCAGAGTGTGCTTGTAGCAGCTAGGAGGCTGCTCAGGTTGCAGCAACAGTACAATTTGTCCAGTTAAGAGTTGTTCTATTACTGAAATAATTTTAGAGACATTATTTAAAGGTAAAAAAACTACATAGTGTTGCTTTAACCACAATGAAGAGCAATTTAATATATGTATTTGCATATGAATAGAGCAGCGCTTTTACTTTTGGTTATTGGTTACCTTCTCTGGCGGGAGCTCACGGGATAGCAAAGTGTCTTGCATTAATTCGGACATACTGTACTACTCGCTTCACCTACTGCTTTCCGCCTACTATATATTATGGAAGTAGGCAGTTTTGGAAGCAGACAGACTCATGAACATGGAGTTTTTATGAATTATTAATATATTGCTGTCGGTGACTCCTTGAGCTTGGAGACTGCAGTGTACACTGTGAGTTTCTAAAATGTTCGCTTAAATGTGTAATATAAATAAATAGTGTTCATAAACGGCTGTTTAAATAATATCCTCTATTGAAATGAGTGGAGGCTTGGACCCTGAAACAGTAATCCTTACGTCACGACTTAAAAAGCGCATAGAGCTCCCTAGCAACCACCAAAAGCACCTTAGCAACTGCATATCATACTATGAATGGGTTTGCAGGACACAGCCAGATTTTCTTTTGATGAACTATAAAATTTCCTACCTGTTGTTTATACCTATTTATCTCCTACAGTCGACGGCTTAGTAAGCTGTTTTCCACTTCAGCACTGAGTGTTTGAAATTCAGCCCGTGACTTTTCAACAAAGAGTTGAAATCAGTATTCAGCACAGGTTTGTGAGACCTCTGCAGTTCAGACAAGAACAGGAAGAATAAAAGGTTGTGTATCTGTATGTGTTGGATTGTCTCATCTCACAGGATCCGGCCTCTGATGGCACAATCGCTCTTCCTGTCGGTATAGTTTCACATTCTGCATCTGGTAAACCTCGAACCAGAGGCAACAACTGCTGGGAAATTTAACAGCAACCCTGACACACACGCACACATTTTATTTTTTTCTTTCAGGGTTCCCGCGGGGTCTTAAAAAGCCTTAAAAGCATTGAATTTATGAATTTGGAAATAATACCTTAAAAAGACTTAAAAAAGTCTTAAATTTTGATGTCTGGGTCTTAAAAATTGTGCTGTATGTAACTTCTCCATATTGTATTTTTCCTTAAAAGTTTCTTTGTCAACCACATTTTGATTAAATCAGGGATGCAAACACATCGCTTTTCGGCGCCTGCGCCTTTTTATTCTTAATGGCATTTTGGTTGCGAGCACATCGTGTCTCTCCCGATGAGTCTGCTGTACGTTCACATGCTCTCTGTTTCTCGATGAATTGGGTGCGACATGAAGCGAGTTCAGCGTAACATGTTTCTGAACTTGAGCAGAGTTGTATTCATAGAGGTTTTCACGGAGGACCGGGTCCGATTAACATTATGTGTAAAACCCGAGTCGATGGGAAAACGGCCGTGATCAGAGTCAGTCAGCGCTAATGTTCACGTGCAGTTTCAAGCTGCGTGCCTCCGTTTCTATTGCGATAACAACTGGCTTGGTTTGAAAGTCACGACCACGCGCTGCACTTTCTTTCTCCGTCCCTTTGTTTAATAATATTCTTATTAATGAACCATCTTTTTATATCTAAAAAGTTTGCTCAAAGATCACAAAGATGTTAGCAAAAAAGCAATGTGAATGTTAATTAAGCCCATTGCACGAGCAAAGCTCAAGCTGACTCTAGATATAAAAAACGCAAAGCTCTAATATAAAGTCACCAGTCACTGGGACAGCAAGTAGACTTTTGAATCTAAAATAATAAGTGGATTAAGCTCTTTTAATCTGCAAGAGAGGAATTAAAAGAGGCACTTTTACTGCTTCTGCTCTATCTAAAAAAGGAAAGAAAACTACATAAACCATAACACACCGATTACATTTATAATCTCTAGACCTGCACTTTCTATCATTAATATACTATACATATTATTGTATTCAAAAGAGTTTGATAAAAGGGGTCATCTACACAAGTATTGCTTCATATGTCAGTGCAAAAACAGTAAAGTGTTTTGTGATGCTTTGACAAACATTGTCAGCTTTGTTCATTTATGGTTGGATTTATGAAATATAATGTGAAATTAATATAAATGAATGCAGCCAGATGGAAGGCCCTGGATACGTTGCAGGAGGTGGCCAGGAAGAAGAGGAAGAAGGAGTAAAGCAAGAAGAAGTGCTAGATAGTTCAATAAAAGTTTTGGTTTAACATAAAAAATGAAATTGAATATTCCAAATTAATGTCGGCGTCTTTTGATTTTCGAATTTCATTTTTCTCTATATACCTAGGTTGGTAGGGATGGCAGGGGTCTGTGGCAATGTAGCCTAAGTATCTGGATATTTGCCTGGGTGTGAGGGCTTAGATTACCTTTCTCTTTTTTGAACATACATGTGTTTGCATCTCTGTTTGTTTAATAAAGTAGTATAAATAAAGAGTGGCGGATCCAATAATTGAGAACGCAACACAGTCCCGGGTCACAGTACAAAATACTGCGAACACGTGATACCTTCAGTAAATGAAGATCACCACAACCATAGACTGCAACACAACACAGCAACAGGCAAAGGAGAAGTGGGAAAAATCAAAGAAAATCTCAGAAATTCCTTAACAACTTAACATTGTTTGGCAAACTTTCTTGTGGCCTACTGAAAAAAATTTTTCACACTTGCTTGGCTTATAATCTTTTTACCCATTTCACATTTTGGAAAAATAAATGAACACAAGTTTAAGTATTTTAGTTTTTCTTTGCTGGTAGGGACGTGAAATGGGTATTAATTTTTTATATAAATGGTCTTAAAAAGGTCTTAAAAAAATTTAACTTGAAGAAACCTGTAGGAACCCTGTTCTTTATACGTGACCCTGTCTAAGAAATCCTGGTTAAAGTCTCCTGATTTAATTTTGTGATTATAAGCATCAAACTTTGGTTTTTAATCTTCAATATCAATATTAAAGATATCAAGATTATATTTTCATTACTTTATGTTGGATGATTTTATCTAGGAAACAGTAAATCAAAAAAACAACTTTAGTTGGGTTACAAATGCAGGGTCACAATTATATTTTCAGTATTACTGAGCAAGCCAAGAGTTTTGTCTTTTACCAAAATGTACTTGCTCTGCATCTCAAACAGAGCTTTTTTTTGCTGACATGACCGAGCCCTCTTTATCATCACCTTCCCTTTAACCGGACTACCAATACCCACTTCTTACAATCCAATTGATTTCCAATAGTAAATTAAGCCCTATCCTTTTATCGTTTCTCACTCAGAGATGTGTGGAAACTGAGTCAGGGTTGTGAGTCAGGCTTGTGAACAGCAGGAATTATATAGCATCAACACCCTCATTCACACATTTCTACATGCATGCATTCATGCACATGGCAGGTGTTTCATGCACCTACCTCAGGTGTGATCAAATGATTCAATTACAGACGGGTCACCCGCATTTGAGCTTTAGTTTGTTTGCGTGTCATGAAGTTTATTTTAGGACTAATGTAATGTGAAGATGCTTGGCTGAAAAGGTTGTGCTTTATTGATTCCTCAAAACTGAATTTCATACAGTATATACCCTAGAGAATTACATAAGCAGTGCAAAAGGTGATGGTTTGAACCCAAGGGATCACACATACTGAAAATGTACAGCTTGAAGTCATTTTATATAAAATAGCATCTGCCAAATGCATAAATTTAAATGTAAAATTGGTATGAAAAGGCCATTTTACTTTTAAATAAAGAAGAAAATCTTTGTTTCCATGATGTGTCTTCTTTAAAATCTAGATGATCATCTTAGGGGCTGTCCACACGGAGACGCTTATCACTGTTGTAAGACAATTTCCTAAATAAGATAGCACCTCCCCAAAGGACACTGCATGGGGGCAAAGTGAGTGCGCGGGAAAAGCCACTCTCCACGATTCACAGTGGACTTCCCACTGAGACACATTTGGGTTTCAAAGACACACCTTTAGGGTGTCATACATTTGTATTCTTTTCTCTAAAAGCAAACTGTATATGAAATGCTACATGCACAAAGAATCTAAAATCTGTATCTTATTTTTTTTCTATTGAAATGTCTCATCGCAAGTGGTTACGATGGTCTCATATAACAACAGAATTCAATGTAAAAGTATATGTGAAACTTCATTCAATGTTGATAGACACCTCCCATTCTAAGCATAAACCAATCACCCACTGTATACAGATTAAGGACAGCCTTTAGTTTTTACAACAACCAATCAGTACAAAATTCCTATATGCTTTGTTCTCTGGCTATTTAAGGAGATGTGTAGAAGATTTAGGGGGTCTTTCAATATCTAGAAATGCACCCCCATGATGCTGTATCTTTGATATAGCATCATGTATTTCATTTTACTTTGAGGAATCTGTAAACAGATCTTCATTCTTACCAGGTATGCAATGGTTTTTCTTTTTATTCTTTCATATTTTAATTGGATTGTAAATTGGCATCTGAATTATGTTTTACCTACCTGGTTAATAAATTGTTACGTTTTGCATTCATTCTAATTTGCTCTGTATTATTGACTCTTCTAAGTTACTATAAAGAATGATTAATCCTCTGTTTAGGCAGGGAAAATTAGCATCACATGCTAATATTGGTGAACCTCTATTATAACAGGGAAGCCTCTGTTATTACAGTAAAAGAATGAGTTATCCTCTGTTTAGGCAGGGAAGATTAGCACTGCAGGCTAATATTTGTTATCCTCTGTTATAGTAGGGAAGAATTTGGTTATCCTCTGTTTAGGCAGGGAAGATTAGCACTACAGGCTAATATTGGTTATCCTCTGCTATAGTAGGGAAGTATTGGTTATCCTCTGTTCAGACAGGGAAGATTAGCATCACATGCTAATATGTGTTATCCTCTGCTATAGTAGGGAAGAATTGGTTATCCTCTGTTCAGGCAGGGAAGATTAGCACTATATGCTAATATTTGTTATCCTCTGTTATAGTAGGGAAGAATTGGTTATCTTCTGTTTAGGCAGGGAAGATTAGCATCACATGCTAATATTTGTTATCCTCTGCTATAACAGGGAAGAATTTGTGTATGCGACTGTAAGAGCTACACATTGATGATCTAATGAATGAGTTCAATGTAAACATGAGTAAATAGAATGATCAAACGCTTATCCAAATTCTATATTAACATCAACTTGATTCATATTACAATACGTTTCATATCTTTGGAGTCAGATATTAAGTTGCGTAATGTTAAAACCGGAAGCACCGGAAAAGACCGAATGCGCTATAAACCGGCCATGCCGTTTGGATTCCGTGGTTGGGCCAAACGGATGGATGGGGTCATTATTTGGACCGCCTTACAAAGTGGTGATTCCCGGGACGTGATATTCAACCAGTGGAAATCTTATCAAAATGTACAAAGTACGACTGATTCGATCCCTGGAGAATAAGAGTCTTTTCATGGAGCTAAAGGTTTGAACTTCTATTTCTTCAGCTGATGTGGTAAGTCAATCTTTTCTTTGCCTTTTAAAAATGTTTAAGGGAATGTTTTAAACATCCCACATTTATGAAATAGGTTGTAAATATACCTAATGTTAGACTGGAAATCAAATCCGGTGGGGCCTTTAAGAATGAAATGAAACCACATTATTAGGAAATGCTGTGTGATGTTAATTGAAGAATGAATTGCTTTGCTCTGTTAAGATCTTTTGTTAACATGCCTACGGAAAACAAAAGATTGTCTTACATTGGAGTTAAATCATCCAAAATTTGTTCTGATCCTCAAACAAGGAAAACATCTAGAATCTTAATTTAAATCACCATATTCTACACAATTGTTTATGTTGTGACAGTAAATGCACAACCTGGAAAGACTGCCAAAATAACTTTTAACAATTGAAAAATGATGTTGGATGATTTAAACTACAATGCAATGAATGTGTTTGCATGTGAAAGGAGGACTTGGACAATTGAAATGTGAGAAGCACACAGATAGAAAGATTTTTAAATGCTGCAAACATCAGTGTACAATCTATATTTGATGAATTAAGGTAATATTGTAATCAAGCTGGAGAATGAAGGGAATGAAGGAAATGTATGAATGATTGAAGGCAGCGTTGTTGGATTTAAAACCCCCAACGCATAGAGAAATGTAACCAAATGCTGGACATTAAGCAAGTAGGGAGATGATTTAAAACGAGTAAAGATTGCTTGTTGTGAGTGAGTCTTCTAAAAGATCACTCTGGATTGAATGAGGAATGGAATCAGTAAGTCATATTACAATTACAAACTTCTAATTCAATGTAGTATTCCTCCATTGATGAGTTACAATTAAGCAAAACCTAAAATTGTTGCAGGAAAATATAATGATTGTTCTAGGCCAACACAAATGGTCTTATCTCTCACTGTGAGACACCCAACTGAGATGAAAGGGCTTACCCCCCACTCAGATAACGGGCCATTGTTCCCAAGAGAGAACATTGTTTTTAAGAGAGACATTTGTCTGTAACCATATTTTTCCTTCTGTAAATCTAAGGGTTATTTAAGAACTTGATAAGCACCAGGACTGTTAAAAGCTCTTGGCTTAGTCTTTCCCTATGAGTCTGTGAAAATTGTTTAAAGACAGTTTTATACAGCTTTATAGAGATGTGAAAGGCCACACAATTCTTAGTCTTGAAACTGTTGTAGGAATACATTAGCATGAACCAATAAACGTCTGTGCCTCACACCAGTCTGTCCAGGGCTGACACCTTTTCACATTCAAATATATTGATACAGGAACATCTTGCAAATTCAGACACACAAACATCAGTCTGGCAATCCTTAAGAGATCAGTAATGAAATTATTTTTAATTCATATTATTTTTAATATAATATAATCTATATTGTGATCAAGTTGCAATATACATTATATTATAACGGCCAATCAGGCCTCAGATGGTAAAATGTGGTGCATAACATGTACTATATGGAATAACTTGCACAGGCCAAACTCACAGAATTGGTCCACCACCCAGTCTGTCAAGGAGCGGAGTACGCTGTCACGTGTTGCCATGTTTTAACACTAAAAATTAATGTGACACTCATGGTAGTGAACCAAATCTCCTTCACTGGAAATCTTTAACCCATTTTTAATCCAATACAGAGGTCTATTTTAATCATTTGGTAACTAAACCTATGATAAATGCTGAACACATCAAGCAAAAGAGTCCTTTTGGGTCAGAGATCTGAAGCAGTCAAAGGTGTGATGAGCTGATGAATTGCCCACAGGTCTGACTGAACTGAGCAACTTAAAATGAAGCCATTTGAGCTTATGGAAAAGTTCTCCAGCAGAAATGGAGTTTGAATGCTCACAGCAGACAGCAAGGGTTTAAATGGTATCACAGCTTAAAGTAATATGCTGTCGGACTACACTGCAATAGCAGTAGTCAATAAAAAAAAAAAAAAAACTCTGACCAAAGGATGTAAAACTAATTTAATCTCTGAAAATAAATTTGCAAAGTAATATGACAATGGTACATCTATTCCCTAATGACTGATCACCAAAAGGAGAAATTGTACCACATGTCTTAATGCAAATTGCATAAAGGGTTAAAAACTAAATTGCTTCTCTGTTTGTCTTTTTATCAGGTTGAAAGCTGTAAATCCTGGCCAGAGATGTCTGGCCTCATCAGACAAGACAGCGAACCCTGCAGAAAAACAATCTAGAAAACTGAGGATGGGTGCGAAGACATTCAAAGGCCATTTTACACCTCACTACACTATACCATCATGAATAGACATGGCCTCAAAATTTGCAACACTAATTCTTAGAGAAAAAATCCACCCATCTTCCAGACAAACACTGACTGTACAGCACACACATTGACTAAAACAATCTCGTAACACATCTGGTATAGACGTAAAGACTATCCAGACATAAACACTACACACCATACAACATATTCCAAACTTAACACTACATTTAAAATCAACATTCTCCTGTTACACAACAGAGACATCTATTCTAACACATATGCTAAGTGATATCATTCACACCCATATTAGCAAAACTACAACATTCATAAGAAACTTACATGGCAAAGTCACACTTTGATGATTATGTTTTAATTGCAATAACAAACTTACTGTCTAAATCTCAAATCAATAATCTGACTGTTGTTGTCATAAGTGGGGACCAGTGGCGCCCTGATCCTCAATTTATCACTAAACAACAGCACAAAAATTTTCAAGAAACAATCAAACCATTTACATCTCAACTCCTAATATCAAAGGTGACTTAGCCAACATATCACATACACACCTATATAAGTATTCACATATCTCTACACTCATACACCTACTTATACACGCAAACACATTGAAATCTGAGATTCTAAATCTTCAAGGGTATGGACTACACATACTCATAAACATGCCTATACACAGACACATACAGATACATATACACATAGGCACATACCTGCACACATAGAAATCTAACATGAGATTCTGAATATTCAATTGTGCTCATGGACTCAATATGTTCTGAACATATTCTAAATTAATCTTAGGCCTACAAGGTGCTTATATTAGAAAATTCAGAGTTTCCCTCGAAACACTCATTATAGATGTGTGTATGGAATGATTACAACATTATGTGCCTATTACTATTATTATTATTATTATTACTATTATTATTATTATTATTATTATATATGGTCTACCATGCCCATACCTAAATCTATTGTAGCAATATTTTACTATCACGTTTATTGATACACCCTATGAGATGCATTACCAAATTTTACTTTAACATGTTCTGTTATTTTTTTACATGACCCAATATATGCATACCTGAATGTTATTTAACACTTTCTGGGTTTTATTTTCTTTTATTTTCACATGACCCAATATGCATACCTGAAGAAGGTTATTTTTACATTTTCTGGGTTTTATTTTCATACAATCTATAATATGCATACCTGAAGAAGGTTATTTTTACATTTTCTGGGTTTATTTTATGCATACCTGAAGATCATTTTAACCATTCCTGGGTTTTATTTTTCATACAATCTGTAACATGCATATCTCAAGGTTATTTTAACATTTTATTTTCTGGGTTTTATTTTTATAATATGCATACCTCAATGTTATGCCTTGTTGTTTTAACCTGATCTTTTGCATCTTCTTCTTCAATATCCAGAGACCAAGTACATTTAAATTCAACTAAACTCCAAATACAACAAGTGGGAAAGAACATTGGTAATTTTATAGATCAGATATATTTGACCTGGTGAGACCGTACCACTTGCACTTTCCACATCAAGGTATCATGTGCTATGTTTTTTATTTATTTTATTTATGGTTTACCCTATGAATCTCTTGATAATGTTGCTGAGTCTATCAGTATTGATCGATGTTCAATCAATGAATGGTCCTTAAGATGTGCAGGTGTTTCACACAGTGATGTATTGTCAATGACATGATCCCCACCTGACGATGTCTGAAATCAGAGGAGATCACCGTTCAGAGGTGACAACTTTCTTCAAAGGGACAGAACGTCTAAAAACAGGTGGTTTTTTTTCGCAAAAGAATGGGACATTCATTGAACAAAGCACACAGGCCTTGGTTGACACACTGAACTTGAACACTACGAACACTACAGAGATTGGACACCACCAAGAGCTAACATCTTACTGTATGTTGATCTCATCGGGACTGTTATGTTCTCCGATATGATCAAGCGGCGGAGCTGTAAGACAATTTCCTAAATAAGATAGCACCTCCCCAAAGGACACTGCATGGGGGCAAAGTGAGTGCGCGGGAAAAGCCACTCTCCACGATTCACAGTGGACTTCCCACTGAGACACATTTGGGTTTCAAAGACACACCTTTAGGGTGTCATACATTTGTATTCTTTTCTCTAAAAGCAAACTGTATATGAAATGCTACATGCACAAAGAATCTAAAATCTGTATCTTATTTTTTTTCTATTGAAATGTCTCATCGCAAGTGGTTACGATGGTCTCATATAACAACAGAATTCAATGTAAAAGTATATGTGAAACTTCATTCAATGTTGATAGACACCTCCCATTCTAAGCATAAACCAATCACCCACTGTATACAGATTAAGGACAGCCTTTAGTTTTTACAACAACCAATCAGTACAAAATTCCTATATGCTTTGTTCTCTGGTTATTTAAGGAGATGTGTAGAAGATTTAGGGGGTCTTTCAATATCTAGAAATGCACCCCCATGATGCTGTATCTTTGATATAGCATCATGTATTTCATTTTACTTTGAGGAATCTGTAAACAGATCTTCATTCTTACCAGGTATGCAATGGTTTTTCTTTTTATTCTTTCATATTTTAATTGGATTGTAAATTGGCATCTGAATTATGTTTTACCTACCTGGTTAATAAATTGTTACGTTTTGCATTCATTCTAATTTGCTCTGTATTATTGACTCTTCTAAGTTACTATAAAGAATGATTAATCCTCTGTTTAGGCAGGGAAAATTAGCATCACATGCTAATATTGGTGAACCTCTATTATAACAGGGAAGCCTCTGTTATTACAGTAAAAGAATGAGTTATCCTCTGTTTAGGCAGGGAAGATTAGCACTGCAGGCTAATATTTGTTATCCTCTGTTATAGTAGGGAAGAATTTGGTTATCCTCTGTTTAGGCAGGGAAGATTAGCACTACAGGCTAATATTGGTTATCCTCTGCTATAGTAGGGAAGTATTGGTTATCCTCTGTTCAGACAGGGAAGATTAGCATCACATGCTAATATGTGTTATCCTCTGCTATAGTAGGGAAGAATTGGTTATCCTCTGTTCAGGCAGGGAAGATTAGCACTATATGCTAATATTTGTTATCCTCTGTTATAGTAGGGAAGAATTGGTTATCTTCTGTTTAGGCAGGGAAGATTAGCATCACATGCTAATATTTGTTATCCTCTGCTATAACAGGGAAGAATTTGTGTATGCGACTGTAAGAGCTACACATTGATGATCTAATGAATGAGTTCAATGTAAACATGAGTAAATAGAATGATCAAACGCTTATCCAAATTCTATATTAACATCAACTTGATTCATATTACAATACGTTTCATATCTTTGGAGTCAGATATTAAGTTGCGTAATGTTAAAACCGGAAGCACCGGAAAAGACCGAATGCGCTATAAACCGGCCATGCCGTTTGGATTCCGTGGTTGGGCCAAACGGATGGATGGGGTCATTATTTGGACCGCCTTACACTGTATACGTATAAATTTGTTATCGTATTGGCGTTTCATCCACACGGATCCAGTGTTTTGGGAGACTGAATCCGCTATTTTTTGAAACCGGGTCCTAAAGTGGATAAATCTGAAACCGACACCCTTGCGGTTTCGTCTGTACAGCCAATCCGTATATTTTGTGAAGCGAAAACGTCATCACATCACGTGTCGGAAGCGTCACACGTAACAGCAACAACAATAACGGCGGACTACGTGATTGTGTTCGTGCTACAGAAGCTACTAAAGCCTACTAGCTTTATTACAGCAAAATCTATTGCTTCTATGCAATTGTGGTGACCAACAAGCGATAATGGACAACACCATACGTTGGCTATGCGCATGCTCAAAGTCTTCTTCTCCTTGTATAGTGTATATCTGTGGCAGAATTACAGCGCCCCATACTGGTCCGGCATATATAATACACCTCTTTCAGTCGGTTTCAGTGGTTTTGTGTTTATGGATTATTTTTTAGAGCAAGGAAAAAAAATGATCGGATAGGGAATGCACCGGCTTCGTGTGGACATAGCCTTAAATTGGATGATTTAAATACTTTCCTTGACTCTTTTTTCTTTCTTTCTTTCTTTCTTTCTTTCTTTCTTTCTTTCTTTCTTTCTTTATGTTTATTTGTAGGGACAGATACAATAAACATAAATAAAACTACTGAAATGCATTTATCATAGTGCTTGTAGCTCAAGATAATGTGCAACACTTGAAGAGTTTGGTTCCAAAATGCAATAAATCCATTTTGACTAATTTGGGTAAAAACATGTTTTCTATACCAAGAAAGTGACAAGATGAAAACCACTATTTTCTGTTACAAACTTTCACATAGCATCTTTAGGTTATAAAAATATAAAATCCATCATTTGATTTTCAAATATTTATTATATAAACTGATTATATTTTCAGCAAATGCAATAAGTTTTTTTCCCAAATGCTATAAATCTATTGAATCAATATATAAATGTGCATTCATCTTTGCCATATTATATTCATTTAGTTGACTAGTGGTTTACTCTGATAAAAAAATAAACATTAATGGCATTAATCAAAACACTTACTTTGTCATATTAAGAACACTGTCGTTGCTGCTGTTATACTTGGGATGCCGTCGCTGAATTTTTTTGACAGCGATCAGTTGTAAAATGTTTGGGTCCTGCTTGATTTTTTTTGACGTTGAGTAAAATAATGTAAATTTTTTCATAAGGTCGCCTGGGTTAATGTGTTAGCATGACAGAAGCTTGAGAACAAGCAACAGCCGGCATTTTTCCGTCACCCGTGTGGCTTACGTTTCTTTTTCTGTCACAGAAAACCACCACAGGTTTATCAATGCCACCAAAAGTATTATTTTGTTTTTGTTTGTTTTTTTATCACAATTTACAAAGTAGATGAGGAAAACTAGGATTATTTGTGTATTCAAAGCGCCACCATTATTGTTTACAATGCTTGAAAAGGTGCACTGTGATTTGTTGAGTGGATTTATTGCATTCTGCATAGAAGATGGACTGCCATTTGTCGAGGTTTCGAAAACAGAGTAATGATGATAGACTAACACGGCGGATATCAGATTTTGCTTAAAATAAAAAATGTACTTTTTAATAAAAAAAAAGGTGTTTATCGCATTTTCTTCACTGTTATTAGGGGCCGTTTACACAACGTTTTCAACCAAAAACTGGAAACTTTTATGTGTTTTGGCTAGGGATGTCCCGATCCGATCACGTGATCGGAAATCGGCCCCGATCACGTGTTTTCAGACTCGATCGGAATCAGACGTTACCTTCCGATCAGGACTCGGATACATATGCAGGGTTTAAAATGGGCCAGGACTGCACACATAGGTCTCGCTCTGCTCCACGCCAGTGTACGCGCTGCGCTGGTGCGTGTGAAGTTACGCGAATAATGATGTGTTTTTGACAGCATTCACACACACGTGCTTCACACACTCGTGCATGCGCGACAAAACCGGGTTTTTACCGCTCATTTAAATGACACGTCGATCGTTTTTGTCACTATGTGCTCAGTTAATCTACATCAGTATGCAGCTCCGTGTCTCACTGAGAACCTCAATAACGCGCATTCGCGCAGGAGGATCACATTACACATTGTAGAGATGAGAGATAGAGAGAGAGGTAAGAATGGTGCACATGTCGAAAAAACCTAATTAGGGGCCAGTCACACCAATAGCGTTTATGGCAGTTGCAGGCGCCTTTTTTGAATGATATTCTATGGGCAGGGCGCGTTTGCGCGCTGTTTATGCGCGCCGAGCGCCTTGCGTTTTTTTGCCGCCTGCCGCGCACGCGTTTTTGAAGGAGCGCTGAGAGCGGAGAAGCGCCCGACGTCATTCGTGTCTTTCCATTGTCCAATCGAATGAGGGGAGATGCGGGCCTTACGTTGTGGTTAGGGAAGTTTACAGTTGCTTTGAAGAACCGGACACCACTCGCTCACTCTCTCCTGTGTGTTTGTGCACCTCTCACCCTCAAACAAGGTCAGAGCAAGCATCCTCTTTTTAAAGTTTCTGCTGATATGACAGTTAACAGCAAAAGAGCGCTCACGCTTCAATATTTGATTGACAAGACAGCTGACTCGGTGGTTGCTTAGCAATATGAAAAGCCGCGTCGCACTGCTCTTTTTTTAAAAAAGGCAGTGCGTCGCGCCTTGCGTTTGCAAGCGTTTAAAGCGCTTTTGGTGTGACTGAAGCCTTAGTCTAGAAACAAAGTATTAAAGTATGTATAGCCATGTCACTCATCTTATAACTGGATACAACTTATTGTATAGTTTAATAAAATAATGTATTTTGATTATACAAATCAATCACGACCTAGTGATTGTTTAACTAACTAATTTATAAGACATAGCCTATTGCTGAATAAATATGTAGTTTTTCTTGTTAATTGAGTCTTTTTGGCTCTTACTAATCTTATGCCTAGAATTAGTCAAGGAGGTTAAGTCTTATTACTTCCTTCAAAGTTTGATCAATTGTGCATAATGACATGTGCAACAAATGCATATAGGGTGTCAGACTCATAGATTTGCATAATTTAAAGTTCAGGTTTTAAAGTTTGGGTCAACCTGTGGCACAGCTTTAAAGCTGAAACTTTATAAAATCCTATCAGAGGTCCAAAATGTAATTGAAACACACCAGTGGCTTTGCTGTCATCAGGATAAAAAACATGTTACCCCTCGAACCCTCCCTCCTAGAGCATCCCCACAAAACAAACCCCAATTTAACCCCTGAACATTTATACTATACTCTAATTATTTTTTTAACACATCTATAGTTATGCGCTGGGACAGAGTTAGACCCTTTTGACTTCACATAGAAACAGCAATGCGTGCGGCATGACATAAGGAACATCCTGGATCTGTTTTTTTCGCTCTTTTTTTATTCTTTTTTTAATGTATTATACACTGTTAGATGTCGCTGTAGATTTAGCAGTACATTACTGTAAAAATCCACAGTACTATACTGTATGTATACATTACAGTACAGTACTGCAGTTCATAATGCATTCTGGGTAAATTTGTTTGAGCGGGAAAATTTTACAGTATATTTTGGTCTTGATGTAACCTTGCTGTAGCCATTGCTGTAATGTGCCAGGTGTACTTGCAATAATCATAGAAAGTGCGCCAGAGTCAAATCACACAGAGGGAGAGAGAGCACAACTCCTGACTGCAGCTGAAGGAGGACGATTGATTTCTAGGAGTTCGGTAAGTTTGAAATATTTCTGTTTCATGAAAACTTAATTTTTAGTTTAAGAATGTTGTCAATAGTTTGTCACAATATTGTTTTAAACGTGCAATGAGAGAAAAAAACGGTCGCCAACAAAGTTTCAATCTCCCTCAGAAAGTAAGCTAACGTTACACACAGATGTCTACCGCTGCTTTAACTCGCTTTACACCTTTTTTAATGAATATAGGGTTGTTTTAACTAAATTATGAGGGTTTTGGTGAGTTTATATTGTGATGAAAGTGTGGTGACAATGAAACTATTTTTAACGAAATGGACAAAGACAACCCGCCAGCGCGGTCTTGCGGTCCCAGCATAATGGTCGTTTATCTCGGCGTTTCATCCGTTCAGTTAGCGTCAGAGAAAAGTATTAAGTTCGACTGTTTGGTAAGGCTGACTCGTGGTTGTAAACAGACAGGACTTGACACGCCGTACACAGAATACCGAACTCCTCCACAGAAGTGAAAACAAGAAACCTCATATTTAACTGGATACATGCATCGAACTCATCGCAGCTTTAACTTCGACCAAATATCATTCAGACCTGGGCTCATCTTAATATCAGATGAACGAAAGGGATTGCCGCGCGTATTGTTGTTGTTATTATATTACGGTATATCTGCAAAAGCAGAGAATATCTTCTCTAAAGCGTTTTACACGTCCAGTAAGTTGTCCAATACATTTTTATGGCATGTTGTTTCCACCACTTCAGATGCATTACATGCAGTATATATAAGTTTCCAAAACACATCAAATCAATGCACGAAAAGAGAATGGGCTCCGCATTTACGTACCTTTGTCTTCTCGTCTCTGTCATCTGATCCTTCATTTCTGGATGTAAAATAGTCCATTATAACATCGTGTAGGAAACTGGCATCACCAGGATTGCTCAGATTTAGGCGATCATGTTTATCTTTAAAGTGAGCAGCTAGCTACTAACTTGTTAAAAAACTTTGCGTGAAATAGCGTGTTACACCGCAGCCGGTCCGGGTAAAACATTAAAGGGACAGTCTTTTTACCTTGTCACTATAAATCGCTATTTTCTGCACTAAACGAGACATTTTCAGAGATTTTCTGTAGACAAGATGTTATAATTAAAAAAAGACTTATTTAGATATTTAGATATAATATATAATATAACAACTAATATATATATATATATATATATATATATATATATATATATATATATATATATATATATATATATATATATGTTTTACAACTGACTAAACACTTACAGTAATGTTTTATTTGTTAGCATAGCATAATATTAGATTTAAACACTTAATACATTTTTAAATCAATCACTTTGTCTCTGCACAATGAACATTATCAAATATTATTAATGTTGTAAAATATATTGTTCATTGTTAGTTCATATTAGCTAAGGCATTACCAAATGTTAAGGAATAAACTCTTATAGTAAAGTGTTACTAAATTTTCTTTTACCATTTCCTTCACAATGTCTACTTATTTCTATGGCTAACAGATTTTGTAACATTTGTCTTTTTTACAGTCTTACCATTGCTTGTAAGCTGGATTGGGTAAGATGGATCATCTTTAAAGGCACCAGGCAAGAACATGATGTACAGTTACAAGTCATGTATTTTTTCGACTGCAATATTAAATGCTTTCACGTCACATGCAAAATTACACAGGAATGTGGCTGACTTTTTATTTGTAGTTTACATGAGTGTCATTGCACTTTTCAGGAGTTAAGGCAGATGTGGAGGCACAACGGGTGATACCAGACACACACCAAGCACATTATGTTCGGTAAGTTTGCACTTTACCACTACAGCTTCTTTAAATACCCATGTATACACTCATTCACAATTCCCAGACACAACACTGTAACACGACCATACACAACATGTACACAATTGTCTTAGTTTGCCATGTAGAAATATACAAACAGAAATATTCAGACTTTGGTTATAAGAAATTTAATTTAATAATTGTATTTATTTAGCAGAGGTGTCCCTGGACTTTATTGACAAAAGATTTTGTTTTCAGAATAAAAAGTTGTGTCCAAATCAGTAACAATTGTACTTTCTGTTCAGGACATTCAATCATGACAGGATCCAGGTGGATGCTGTCCGTTGAGGAAAGAGTTTGTTCAGAGGTAAGTGAATCTTCTGTATTTTTATGTAATTAGGTGTGGAACAGTAGTATAAGAGCAAAAGGTTTCAGAATAGGAGTAAATTCAAGGCTGAGTTTAATTTTTTAAGAATCTTTTTCTATCTTATATTTGTTGACTTAATGTTTATGATATTTCTAACAGGTTTCTGGATAGAATTAATTCCAAAGATGGGAAAAAGTGCACATCCAGACAAGGAGCAAGCAAAAAGACAAGGAACTTGGTGCAGAGAAAAGCTGTGGCCATTAACCCCCATGTGAACAGCTTCATGCAGTCCCTGATTGAGTTCGAATGGACGACTTCAAAGTAAAGGCCACTGTGGTCTGTCTGCCACAGTTTAATGCATTTATTTTTAGTGTTAAATGAAATTTAAGTAGAATATTTAAAACTATGGGCCAGTGTTCTTTTTACCACAGTGAAATGTTACCTTTTAGTCGATGATGGACTTTAAACTGAAAACTTCAAACTATGGAACAGTGTTCTATTTGCCAGAGTTAAATATGTTACAGCAGGGGTCTCCAAACTTGTTTATACTTGTTGATTTTATTTTATGTTACTTGATTATATCTTTATTATTGTTTAAAATCTTGTTTTAAATATGTTTGTTTCAAATAAATGTTTTTTTAAATAAAATTTTGATACATACATTGCTTGGATTGCCTTTTAATTCATTATGTTTTAATTTAGCATTTTTACCATATTAATAACTATAGATTTAAACCTAAATCTCTAGCTATTTTATATAATATTATTGTATTAACTGTAATAAGTAATAAATAGTATTTATGGGTCAATATAGACATTACAGTAAATTACTGTAAAAATAGACTACTGTAATAAAATATTGTAAAATTACAGTACAGTACTGCTTTGTAACTATACAGTACTAGTTTGTGTACTGTAAAATGGTATTACAGTACAGTACTGTAAAACCAAAATACAGTAACTTACTGGCAACCGTGCTGCCAGTACCGTACTGTAAAAATACAGGGAAATCGTTAACAGTGTAGAAGTATCGGATCGGGACTCGGTATCGGCAGATACTCAAAATCAAATGACTCGGACTCGAGGGCAAAAAAACCTGATCGGGACATCCCTAGTTTTGGCTATGTGTTTACACAACAACAACATTTTAGGGTCCGTAAAACAAACTTGTAAACGGGTTTCGAAGTGCAAGGTTTATTAAAACAAAAGCTTTATTGTTTCTGTGTAAACAACAGAAATGCAAATCTGGGAATATGGTAACAATGTGAGCATGTGTGTTATGTGTTTAGTCTACAGGTATGCCTGTGTACTCGACAAACATAACAACCAGATGCCTGCCTACATGTTTGTGTTTGTGCTGCTCAGGATACTGAGTTTATTTACGCTTCTCCAAAGAAAGTCAATACATTTTTGCCACTTTATAGTCTAGCCACTTTATACATAATAGTTTGCACTGCTTGATGGTTTTAGCATTTTAATTGTGTGTATTTACTGCTCTGTGAAAAATGCACGTGTATGCAAGCGTGTAGTGTTTCTTTACAAAGTAACATCGGCAACTGCTGGCCTGGCACGCATACTACACCATTATTAGTCGTTTTCACAGATTTGTTTTGACAATGTTGTCCCATGTAGTAGTTAAATAAATTCACTCTCATGTCATATTTTATAATATTACATGAACTTTACCAAAGTGCATGAGACTCTTTGTCCGTCTGCTGTCTTTCATCGTGACAAAATCAGTTGCTATGAGCTCCTGTGACCGGGGCAGCGGTCGAATTTAGTTTCACAGTTGTCATGAAAGGCGATTGACTGTAATGGTTTGAAGCGAGGTCAGCATCCTCACACAGCAGATGTTTTTCAGGAGTTCAGTGAAGGGTTTCATCTTCATTTCAAAGCCATTATCCCCTTATCTTGAGTCACGGCATCATCAAAGGAAAATCAGGCTTCACAATAAAGAGCTGGACGACTTAAAGTGATAGTTCAGCGAGAAATAAAAATTACCCCGTGATTTACTCACCCTCAAGCCATCTGAGATACAAATGACCATCATCTTTCAGATGAACACAATTTGAGCTATTTTAGAAAATGTTCTGGCACTTTCAAGCTTTGTAACCGTAGAAACAGTGTCGACTTTAAAGACCAAAAAAGTGCATGCATCCTTCACAGCTCCATCGATGCAATTCTGTAAGAAAAATATCCATATTTAAAACTTACTTTCTAAACAATAATAACTAGCTTCCAAGAGCAGCCTATGCATAATGTATTTATAAAAAATATCACATCCCCATCCATAGACATACAATACTTTATTGTGTAGTCTGTTATGAAGTTATGATCTAATGTTATGCAGAAGTTATTGGATTAGACTCGTCTCAGTTCCTGAGGGAGTTTGGTCTTCAGACGTTGTTGTGGGACTCTGACAGCTGGACTCTCATGAGCTCTCATGTTTGCAGTTCTTGGAGTACTTAGCATAGTTGAAGTGAAGACCAAACCAAGACCAGACCCCTTAAGACCCCTCAAGTCTGCTTTAATGATGACACTGAATATATTCCAGCGTTCCTTTTGGCCACTGTGACTTGAGTAGCCATTGAAATAATTTTATATTCTCAGTAATGATGACAGTATTGTGCCAACCTGTGGTTGAGTTTATTGTCGATTTTAACACACTGAGAATAAACTGCCGGGTTGTCTGAGGCCGTAAATTGAGACGCAGATGTGGTCTTAAGATATCAATATCCACAATATCAAGACTCCATCTCTTAAGTAATTAGAGCTGATCTGTGGTCAGTGTTAAAGTGGCATATCTTGGAAAGATAAATATTGCATTGCAGAATGTTTTCTTTGCACTTTTTGAAAAAAATACATGCAGTTGCATCTAAGATTACAGATCATTGCACAAAAAATGTGAAGAGCTTTTTCAAGAGGACAAGAATGGGATAATCTGATTGGCTGTCAGTTTGTGTTTTCCAGGATGCACAGGTTTTTGTCTTATAATCCAGATCATTTTATGTAATATTCACATACTACAGACACTATAAAAGCATTCCCACATAGTTCAACCACATCATTTTATTGAAATAAAGAATGAAAGCTGTACATTCTCTAGTAGTTTTAAAACTCCAACACTCAGTAATTGGAGAGGAAACATTAAAAGCAAGAGGCAGAAATGTGCCTCAGCATCCTAATTTCTCTCTTTTTACAGTTTTTCCCTCTTTCTCTCTTTTTTCTTCTCGCCTCGGCGCTCACTATTTTATTCCCTTTTTTCTCTGTCTTATTTTAATTTCCGCTCCCCTTCCCATTTGTACTCACTTAAACTTAATGAATGATTCACCTCCAAGGAGAAGATATTGTGTTTGATTTCATCCTGATGGTCTTGTACTGCTGCCAAGGAGCTGCTTTACAAGCTTTGTTTTACTAAGCTAGTAGACATTGCGATGGTTTACGAACAAAGATTAGATTAATACAGGACTAGGGCTTAGTAATATTATTAAGACATTTAATCGGTTTAGTCATAGACTAGACTTAAGCCCTGTCTAGGAAACTGACCCTTTAAAGTTTGAAGTTTGTTTTAGGTCCCAACCATTTGTTGGTATGAAAATGCAGATGTTTGACTGGGTGTCATCTGTCATCTCAGTTTCTGACTCAAACTATTCCCACAGAGGCGTATACGCATAGAGTGAATAATGTGACTACGTTTAGTTTAATTCAGTACATAATTTTTTTAATTGAATTAGTGTAACTAAAAAGGTAACTTGCATTAACTCAAATAGTAACTCAAATATTAATGTGTACATTTAAAAAGTAATGTGTTACTTTAAAAGTAATGTTAGGTCAAGCCCAAGCCCTTGGGTTGTAATTTAACATTTTCTGGGGTGTTTTAACCCTTTGTTGGGTAACATGTAAACTTTTTCTGGGATAATTTAACCCAACGGCTGTTTGACCCAATGCTGGGTTAAAAAAATAACAAATTAGATTTTTTTAACAACATAAAAAGAAGATTACATTTATTGTTGTCATTAAAACACAAGTGTTTGTTTATATATAAAAAACTAATTTGTATAAAACATACAGAACCAACAAATTATTGAATTGTTATTAATATAACTTTAAATTTAATGTATTTATTCTTTAATAGCTAAATTATTTATAGACGGTTTCATCGGATGCACATGCGCTGACGCAATACACGTCTGGATCCAAACTTTACTTCCGGCTTCATTTTTTTTAATGGTCTGACTAGTTGCTAAACTGATCTTTTGAACAAATACCTCGTCGAAAATAACAAATGTTTTGGTTTCCTAGGTAATCTATGCGTTGTTTTTTTTCTTGTTATATAAATAAACTACGTTTAACTCTTTCGCCGCCATTGACGAGATATCTCGTCAATTAAGAGAAAACGCTTCCCCGCCAATGACGAGATTTTCCGTCTTTCCGCAATACCGCTATTATCCACCAGGTGACCCTTCCGCATCTTTTTAAACCCGGAAGTATTGCCCTATGGCAAGCTGCTGCATGTCCGTGTCTGTTTTAAAGATCGCTCTGAATGGGATCTCTATGAAAAGTCCGTCACAAAAATGGAATTATCTCTGCTTTTTGCTCAAAATGTGGTGTTTTTGCAGAAACATACCCATATTCAAAAGCTGATTGCACAAGAACCACTGAAGGTAGGATGAAACGTTTTTTTTTTTTTTTGAAAGCAGAGGGTCTGTTCTTTCATTTGGTATATTGTATGTTTATATATTTAAAGAAGAACATTTTCTGGAAGGCATTAAACTTTGGTGAAAATCATGAAAAACTATGGCGCTGGCTTGCAACTTTTTTTAAAACACTGGCGGTGAAAGATTTAAAGAACTTTGTTGTTATTTATTCTTAGCGGAGTTTTCCAGAAGTTACGTGCGGACCACGACAGCCACTTTTTTATGTTGTTACTGCTGAAACCGTCTATACATTATAACATTATAATTTTGTTTAATTTGTTATTTATAAAGTGTCATTCTAAAAAAAACATAATTTGTAAATAACAAAAGTTACAAAATAAAAGCATATTTACTAATGGTCTCAGAATTTTAAACCTCGGCTAGATTTTTGCATTTTTAAAATAAAAAAATTGCACACTAAGTAGCATTTGTTTAAAATAGGGTTCCTAAGGTGCCCTAAGTGGTTGCCAGGGTGTTATTTGTGGTTACTAGGTTGTTGCTTACAGGTCTGAATCATAAAAGTGAATGAAATTACAAGATGTTCAGTGTTAGGTAATGCATGGCACTGTTATTGCAGGCACTTTAAATTATTAATATCTTTCTGCACGGATGCTTTATAAGTGTCATATGTACGATCTGATGTTGAAGGTTTCATGTGGAGGAAAATGGCAAAAGGAGGAGCGCTGCCAAGGGCCAACTATTTATCCTTATTCTGATAGGGTAAAATCATGAATAGCCGAACTAAGATGCCAAAATAAGTTCACTTGTTTTGGCTATGTATGTTGTTTATTGGGCTGCACAAGTGCGTACAAGTGGGAAACTTAGCTTAACTATTTAACCAGGCTGATCTCACAAGAAATCGTACATATTTTATGAGTTGGCTAATTCGTATCGATTCACACAAAGAAAATTGTACGATTCTCGTGAAAAAACAACAACGAAACCTAACCCCCCGCCTAACCACAACGTCAAGGCAAATCATACCAATGTGATTGTATAAATTAATACGAATTAAAAAATATTTACCATGAGATAGCGTTGATTAAATGTTTTTGTAATGCAATGCAACATTGTCTACCGTAATACTAAAACCTTTATCAATTACCGCAGCATTAAAATTTAATACCAGCTTAGAAATTACTAGAGCAGATGCTGTATGTGTGGAAAAACTGCATCTGATTGGTTCAAAGACTATCATCAATTGTGATCTGTAGCGCTGAAATCCAATATTATCATGTCAACAAACAAGCTGATTTTTTTCTGTTCATTCTTTATTTTATTTCAAACATTTAAGTTTTATGCACTGCAATTATGAGGACACTGTTTAAATGTCGTATTAACAGTCTGGAAAAGAAGCATCTTGAGAAATAACACATTATTATTGAAACAGATTGGACTGTTCTTCTGAAAACGTTCCCAGACTGTTTGGCACTTGGCACTAGGAATTACTGGCTGTCGGATACAGCACTGTAGTGTTACCCGAGGTGACAGAACACTGCATATCTAAAAATGTGTTTGCTAGTCACCTTTCGGTCTAATGTGATCTGTCAATCACCTGTCATAAAGAATGATGTTAAATAACACACATTAATCCATACATGTACACACACAGATTCTGTGTATCTGTTACGATATGTATAGGGAATAAACCATGAAACATTCATATACATTTTTACTTTGTCCTGCCTACGTGTGCATGTAAGTTATGAGTTGTTTTATGCATTTTTTTTGTTTGTATTTTAATTATAAGATGATTTAGATATTTTTTCGCTTCAAATAACCAACATTTGAATTATGCAGGAACACAGATAGAGAAGCGTAATTTGGTGAATGTTTATTGTGTTGTTGTCATTTCGGTTTATTTGTTGCAGACTTGATATGGCAGGAGAAAATTTTATTGCCACAATCAGCCATGCGTCAAGACAAACAATTAAATTAGGACAAAGATAAATTAAAGCAAATACCATATAAATAATGTGCTGCCGGATCTGTATAAGCGGACGTCTCTTTGTATTTATTCTCCCTGGTTGTCCTTTGCCATCAGTCTTAAGTGATATCCTACTGGATAACACATAAAGCTGGATCAGGTTCGGTGTGTTTACGATCCCACTAACTCATTGTATTCTCCGCAGAGAGACATTAAAAACACACACAGCATAATTACATGAAGCCCTGGTGTTGTATTACTAGAGTATACATCTATATATAATAAGAGATCTGTATATATAAAATAAATGATCAGTTTAAAAGGTGCATGCATGGAAAGTACAATAAAATAAATAATGAAACCACTGTACCTTCTCTTAATGTCCTCATAGTTTTAGTATTATTCAGTTGTTTTGTCTTAATAAGATTCCTGGGATGTAGAGTATTATGTTAGGTGTCATAACTTTAATATTAAATACGTTCGGCTCATTTAAAACTGCATTGTTTTCGGATAAGAAAACACTTTTTTCAAACAGATAGACTTTGATTCATTTTAAAAGTCACAGTTTTTCACATTAAAATTATACACTCACCTAAAGGATTATTAGGAACACCATACTAATACTGTGTTTGACCCCCTTTCGCCTTCAGAACTGCCTTAATTCTACTTGGCATTGATTCAACAAGGTGCTGAAAGTATTCTTTGGAAATGTTGACCCATATTGATAGGATAGCATCTTGCAGTCGATGGAGATTTGTAGGATGCACATCCAGGGCACGAAGCTCCCGTTCCACCACATCCCAAAGATGCTCGAGTCTAGTCGGTTGAGATCTGGGGACTGTGGGGGCCATTTTAGTACAGTGAACTCATTGTCATGTTCAAGAAACCAATTTGAAATGATTCGAGCTTTGTGACATGGTGCATTTTCCTGCTGGAAGTAGCCATCAGAGGATGAGTACATGGTGGTCATAAAGAGATGGAAATGGTCAGAAACAATGCTCAGGTAGGCCGTGGCATTTAAATGATGCCTAATTGGCACAAAGGGGCCTAAAGTGTGTCAAGAAAACCTCCCCTACACCATTAACCACCACCACCACCAGCCTGCACAGTGGTAACAAGGCATGATGGATCCATGTTCTCATTCTGTTTACACCAAATTCTGACTAAATGTCTCAACAGAAATCGAGACTCATCAGACGAGGCAACATTTTTCAAGTCTTCAACTGTGCAATTTTGGTGAGCTTGTGCAAATTGTAGCCTCTTTTTCCTATTTGTAGTGGAGATGAGTGGTACCCGGTGGGGTCTTCTGCTGTTGTAGCCCATCCACCTCAAGGTTGTGCGTGTTGTGGCTTCACAAATGCTTTGCTGCATACCTCAGTAATAACGAATGGTTATTTCAGTCAAAGTTGCGTTTCTATCATCTTGAATCAGTCGGCCCATTCTCCTCTGACCTTTAACATCAACAAGGCATTTTCGCCCACTGGACTGCCGCATACTGGATGTACTGGATGATCAACTGACATGTGATTGGTTAATTGCATTAATGAGAAATTGAACAGGTGTTTCTAATAATCCTTTAGGTGAGTGTATATAAGTTCTGCTCTGATGTGTAGTTTAATGACTGTTGCTTAATTACTTTAAAATATGAGAATTTGATGACGCTCCCTTGAGAGTCATAATGTTCATCATCCTACTAATTATGAATTTTGCCTGAATGAACATTTGTTACTTGATATGCATGTGTGTTATTTACTTTTTTCTATATAAAATTAGGCTATATATACGTTCTGCTCTGAGTTATTCTGCTAATTTAATAACTTTTGCTTAATTGCATTAAAATGATGACGCTCCCTTGAGAGTCATACTATTCATTATCACAGTAATTATCATATTTGCCTGATTGAACATTTGGTACTTAATATGCATTTGTGTTACTTAGCGTAATGACCCATAAATATCTGAAAATATTTTCAGTCTTACAGTCTTACGCATGTATGTTTCATGTGTGCCTATGGAGAAGGAAACGTTGTGTAAATAATTTAGTATCTCTCGTTCTCTCTCTCGTCTTTTCTGCCTTCACTACATGAGCTTGTTGATGTATAGCGTGGCCTCTGGACACCATCGCTTTCAGCCCGAACCTGCGCTTTCTGATTGGTTATCAATCAGTGAGGTGGAACCCAAGAAGCCTGGGGAGCTTTTTATTGGATAGTCATCAGAGCCGACCTTCGTGAGATTGACATCGCCTGGCAGCATGAGTTAAAAATCCAATTCAAATTTAAATGGCATTTTTTAACATGCTATGCAAGCGTATGAAATCCCTTCTGTTCAGTGTCACGTACATCTAAACCCTTCTCTGCGTGTGTGATCATATTTCCTGTTTACCATTTCAAACATCTGGCCGTTTTCTCAGGCTATAAGTGCTATACATGCTTACGACGGTTCCCATGTTAGCTGTTTGGAGCTGCGAGTTTTGTATGAGAACGCTAAACAGTTTAGATATCGGGTGGGGGTTTCTTAGATTTTGGCTGGGCTGTGAAACCCCACCAGCTCCAGGGATGAGTTGTAAATTTTAATACTACACAGTCACGACTCAGGATTTTAATAGGTCCTATGTGGATCGATATTTTTCTGGTGTAGCTGACCTGCTTTATTAGAGCTATTAGCAGTCAGAGAGAGATATAACAGTAGACCGAGGCTTTTGTACTGGGGATTGCCTGAATGTCATTGTATTGAGGGACATTATATCTTAAATGTCTTTCCTTTTAATATTGTACAGTAACAGCTCAAGGCTTGTGAATAAGGATTCTGTGATCATTTTTACTATGATAGTCCTGTTTCAACGTTGACATTATAGGACTATAAAATTGCTCAGTACACTTGCACGTTAATGCACAACTAGATGTGGGCGATATGACTAAAACGTTATATAGGATTCATTTTATTTCATGATAACGATATGTATCATGGTAAAGTTTTCTTTTAATAAGGTTTTCATTTTATTCAAATCTTTAATGCCATAAACATTTCATAATTCTCACAAAAAAGCATAGAAAAGACAACATATAACAAACAAACATCAAACTCTTAGAAGATAAACAGTCAGTTATGAAAGAATGATAATAAATAATAACGTTTATATATTATATCTCTTATTAAAAGGTATAAAAGAGATTTAGTTGAGAGCAGTGAGAGATTTTCTCTCAATGCTGTTTGATTAACACAAGTGACAGACATGAGCAGAATTATGTAACTTCCCCTTTAAGACCAAAGACCGGATCTAATATACTGTAACAAATGCATTTTCTCTTTGAGCTGTTTCTCTTTGGTTGTGTTAATGAGGATACTTGCAAATACGGGCATTTTGATGGATATATGTATTTCTAGTTCCCCTAGAGTTAAATATTAGATTTTTACCATTTTGGAATCCATTCAGCTGATCTCCACAATTTGATGGAGATAATTAATGCTTGTTGTTATTTTCCTGAACTGGCGCATGCCTGTAATGTTAACGCGTATGCGACGAAAGCCACCATGAGCAGACTTTTGCGTTTTTACCCTTTAGACGAGAACGCAACGGTTGAGCGTTTTTAAGATTTCCACTCTGAAGGGTGGTTTCACTTTTTGCGTTTTTAAGCCCCAAAAACGTTGTCGCCGTGTAAACGAAATGCACATCCAATAAAATATTTTTACGTTTTCACCTTCGAGCGTTCTCGTGTCAACAGGGCTTAAGACAGGTTAAGAACTCCTGATCTGTGTTTCGTGGGTTCACACCAGCCGCGTTTGAGTAGGGCTGGGTATCGATTCAGATGTTCCAGATCGATTCAATTTCGGTTCACAAGCTATCGATTCGATTCCAATTCTCGATTCAATTTTCGATTCCGGTTCTCGGGATGCTTCCATACCTCTTACTTTTTATGTTTAGGTGGCATCAATTTGCAATATGTTTCAACCGCCATTTTAAGCACTGAATGAAAGAATGACAGGCTCCTTGGTAACATCGCGCAATGCAAAAAAAAAGGGTGACATCTAGTGAAGAAGACTAGTAATTTGATTAACATTAATCTTAATTTTTTGCAGGAAAAAAATCGATTCTGCTCTTTGAGAATCGATTCTGAATCGACCACGTATAAAAAAACGATTAATCGAAAAATCGATATATATAGATATATATATAGTTTGCTGCTTGAACAGTTTGAGTTTACTCGCTTCATTTGCGCATGAAAGCCGGTCGAGAAAATTCTAGTCATCAAGACATTCACGCAGAAATTCACGTGATGGGAGGGGCTTCTGCGACTTCGCTCGCTTCCTGTAATCACGTCACTACTAGAGCAAGCTCCTGATTGGTTAACGTGGCGAGTTTTTCCGCCAAAGTTCAAAACGCGGCAACGCTCAATTCGCACCATTCACGCAAACTAGACGTGCGAATGATGCGGAATTGCATCTCATTATTTATTGCCTCATTCGCGCCGCAAGATCTCCAGACGCACGTCAACGCGTCTTCACATTGACTTAACATTGAAATCACTCGCGCTTGATGCCTCTACCACGGCTGGTCTGAATGCAGCATTAGGCGTACAAAATATATTGAAACTATGGAAACTTCACACAAAGTGCATATTAGAATGGTTTGCATTGCAATATGATTTAATATTTCAAAAAATAAGGTACAGTCAAAGATTAAGGTTGATGCAACAGCGAGACAGAGGGAGTGATGTTTTATTTTCCCAGCAAAAATGTGAATCATTTACATTTGTAATATAAATTTCAACTTCATTTAAAAAACATATATATCATTTGATTTGATTGTACTAACTTTAAGCACTATTGCATTACATATTGTATATTGCATTGCTTAACATGTTATTGTTATTTTTCTTAAATCATGCAGCTATAATCTGTGCTATAGTTCTCAGTATGTGTGTGCGGTACTCGTCAACATATAAAAACATTACGATGATGATTTGTGTGACATTTGAACTTTTTCTCTTTTAACAACCAAACAGCATTAAATATATGTCCGTAACTTTGAAAATACTCTGTTTGTATATAATAATGAGGTCTGAACACTGATGAATAAATTGATGATTAGTTATATCACCAGCACTAAAATGTGCAAAATGTCCCCATCCATACGAAGAAAAAAAACGTGTCTGTGAATGTGTGATGGTGTGAAAATGATGTTCCCTGTAAAGGCGAGAAGTTGTGCTCTGGATGAGAAAGCGAGAGAGCCAATCATTTCACTCTCCTCAGGGAGTCTGACCAATTAAAACATGTCCTCTCTCTCCCTCTATAATTCTCTCCATATAATTCTGCACACTGCGCCGTCGAGACATCTCTGTCATAGACAGGCTGTTGATGTTTGGCACATTAATATGAGCCCATAATGTTTATTAGGAGAGTTGTCAGGAGATGCGTTTTTCATTATGGTGGTCCCCAGACTGTCGTCCCAGTTGTGAAGGCTTACAAACAGGAGACACAGGGGTGAGTGGGTGGCGCACTACAGTAGCTTTGTTTCAAAACTTAATGAGCTTTCACACCAGACAGCATGTCAAGGTTAATTCAACAAACTCAGACAATTCAACAATTCTCATTTAGAATGGAGATGAGTTTGTTGCCGTCTGTGGGATCGGTGTGAATTAACCTTCAGAGCATTAGCAAGACATGATATGAATGTTGGCAATTTTCTAGTACAAAACTGTGTGCTTTTTTTGGTGATGATTATCCTAGAAAGCATTGCAACTAGGGATGCTCCGATCGGGATTTTTGCAGCCGGTACCGATTACTGATTTGCTGTCTTCTTGATAAGCCCATACTGATTCTTCAAGCTGATTTGCAAGCTCTTTGATGAACTGTTAACATTTTTTCCAGATAAAGTAATACCACAGATGTTGCCTTTGTTATATTACTTGCAGTAATTAGGTATATTATTGCTTAGAGAGAGAATCATATAAATAAGCAAAACAAATATTTTGTCTGCAAAGAGAAATTTAATATGCATTTAAAAAGGCTAATTTCTGTTAAAGGAATATTCCATTTTCTTAAAAGAAAAATCCAGATAATTTACTCACCACCATGTCATCCAAAATGTTGATGTCTTTCTTTGTTCAGTCCATAAGAAATTATGTTTTTTGAGGAAAACATTGCAGGATTTTTCTCATTTTAATGGACTTTAATAGAGCCCAACATTTAATACTTAACTCACTTAACAGTATTTTTCAACGGAGTTTCAAAGGACTATAAACAATCCCAAACGATGCATAAGGGTCTTATCTAGCAAAACGATTGTCATTTTTGACAATAAAAATAACAAATATACACTTTTAAAGCACAACTTCTCGTCTAAATCCGGTCCAGCGCGACCTAACGTAAATGCATAGTGACGTAGGGAGGTCACGTGTTACATATATAAAACGCACATTTGCGGACCATTTTAAACAATAAACTGACACAAAGACATTAATTAGTATCAGTTGACATACAACAACGTAGGAACGGTCCTCGTTCTCAACACTTGTAAACACTGGGGCGGAGTTTCGCGTTCGTCCTCTGTGACCTCTTGACGTCATGACGTATTGCGTGGGGTCACGTTGGCGTGTCACGACCGGATTTAAACGAGAAGTTGTGCTTTAAAAGTGTATATTTGTTATTTTTATTGTCAAAAATGACAATCGTTTTGCTAGATAAGACCCTTATGCCTCGTTTGGGATCGTTTATTGTCCTTTGAAACTCAGTTGAAAAAAACTGTTAAGTGTTGAGTTAAGTGTTAAGTGGTGGGCTCTATTAAAGTCCATTAAAATGAGAAAAATCCTGCAATGTTTTCCTCAAAAAACATAATTTCTTCTCGACTGAACAAAGAAAGACATCAACATTTTGGATGACATGGTGGTGAGTAAATTATCTGATTTTCTTTTAAGAAAATTGAAAATTCCTTTAAAAGTAATGAAAATAAACACTTCAGTCTTTACTGTATGAATTAAATATACATGCATTTGTATGAAGTACAACAGCTCTTCAGTGTGAATTTACAGAGAGATGAATTAGGTTACTGTAGCTTTAAGACGTGAGAGAGGTCGCTCTCCTCATGTAAACTGATACGCAGATAACAGCAGTTGTGAGGAAAATAAAAGTTTAAAATGTCAAAACTTTAAAACAAATAATAAACTTTCGGCATGAGAAAGCAATTGTCCGCGATTGATGTGTGTTGTATGTGAAGACGCATTGCGCTGTTACGAGAGAAATCCAAATCTGCACATCGCACATGAGCAACGAGTAAAAATAAAATGCTCGCACTGCCTAAAAATGGTGTCTAATTGCAGCCGCATTCAGGATTCCTATGATGACAAAAGTAAACAGAAAGATCGGTTTATGAGATCTGCAAATTTAGCGAGTACAGATTGAATCATTTGATGCCGCTATCAGCCGATACCGATCTGCGGACAATCGGTTCTCGCACATCCCATTAAGAACCCATTAAAGGGGCAATGGCACAGACTTTTTTGGTGTCTCCAGAGCACATATGTGAAGTTTTAGTTCAAAATTCCCCACAGATAATTTATTATAGCATGTTAAAATTGCCACTTTGTAGGTGTGTGCAACAATGTGCTGTCTTGGGTGTCCTTTAAAACGCAAATGTGTGGATGAAGTGCAATCTCTGATCAAAAAGATGGTTGTTTGTTGCAATTGAAACTCAATTGTGCTGTAAATGGCAGTGCTGTGATTGGATAGTACAGATTAAGGGGTGGTATTATTATAATAAGAGCTCCTTATGACATCATAAGGAGAGCCAAATTTCAATGACCTGTTTTTTCATGTGCTTGTAGAGAATGGTTTACCAAAACTTATTGGGTTGATCTTTTTCACATTTAGCACTTAAACATGAAAAAAGTCTGATTTTCATGCCATGGCCCCTTTAAAGGCGGGGTGCATGATTTTTGAAAAACACTTACCAAAACACACTTGTAGCCAATCAGCAGTAAGGGGCGTGTCTACTAACCGACATTGTTGCCTGGGTTGTGTATGTGTGGGGCGGGTCTATCAAAAGAAGGTCCAGATTCTATTAGGGTAGGGGCGTGTTTGTTTAGGTGATTTCAAATGTCAGCATTGGCTTTCAGAGATCATGCACCCCGCCTTTAAGATGTGTGACAGGATGTGATGTGCAATTTATGTGTATTCATGCATTTTTTGTGTATTTGTGAATTTTTTTCCAAACCGTTTCAAATTAATTACAAATTACATTGATTAAAAAAAGTATTATGTACATATAATGCTTATGTAGTGTCATGTATTTTATGCTTATTAGTGGTTCTTAATATTGTTAGCTTATTAACATCAAACGGCAAATGCAGAGCATTTCAAATCCCTCATGAGGTTTCACTAAGATTAGGGTGATGCCTTAGAAGGCAGCTGTCTCTGTGTGAACAACTCGGTGGGTTTTTGAACATCTACTCTAGGGATCTATTATTGATCCACACGAGAGAGCGAGAGAGAGAGAGAGAGAGAGATTGTTACCAGGAAGATCTTTGAGTCTTGTTTAGACAGATTGAAGTGGTGACAAAGTGCAAAACTGTTCTTTTCTTAAAGTGGAACAACAGAAACATCTCATATTTCACCCTTGGTATATTTAGGAAAGATAAGAGAGAGAGAGAGAGAGAGAGAGAGAGAGAGAAAGAGAAAGAGAAAGAGAGAGAAGGGCTGGTGGGGTTTTTAAAGAGCTGGGGAAAGCATAGATGGGCAATTTTGAATACCGGAGAAGTATCTATAGGCGTTCATCTAAATTTATTATGCAATAAAACACTTGGCACAGTTATGAATACCTGAATTGGTGTCCTCCTGAAGCATGTCGAAGAGGCGTCCATAATTTTAATGCTCTCTGCCCACATTTGCACATTAACAGTGTTCGGTTTCATACAGTTCTTGAAAAAAAAAACATTTTGCTCTGTGTTATTGTTTTGTTATTCTGCAAATTGGTGATTTCTGTGTTGAATATAAATATTATCACGTACAGACACTGGGATGTGGTTTGAGCTAATGACATTTACTTAACCACAGTTTGTGTTTTTATGTCTTTATATAGTATTTAGGTCAACCGAAAGTCAGTACGGCAGTTTAGTTAGCGTATGATGATATGCTATCATGATGTAGACCAGTAATGTATATAGCTCCATGGTTAACCCAAAACTAAATTTTAGATTTCCCCCTGTGGTGAAAACATGGTCTTACATGTCAAAACTGTAAAAATTCTTATTTATATTTATGTATACATTTAAATATTTATATTTAATGGAATATTACAGCGTTAATATGAACAATTTTTTTATTCATGTGCCCTCATAAACTTTAGTTAAAATGTGAAAATGTACTCTTGCCTTCTTATAGCGATCATTTTCTGATGACATCAGGTTGATGGCTTGGGCGGAGCCAGAGCCATAGAAAAACAGAGTTGTGCCACCGGAAGTCCAGAAGCTCGCCCGTCGCGTGATTCACGGAGATTTCAGTTAGTTCCCAGAAGCCCATAGTGAGCCATTGAAATACATTGAGTTAGAGGCAAAGAGCTGTGATTTTTCTTAATTTATAGTCAAGAAAAATATTTTTTTTACAATATTTATATATCACATCAAAATGTGAAGGTAGTATTGTTATGTAGTTATATAAACAATGTTTTTTGACAAATTAAATTCACCAATATAGGAAGATTTGTATGGTCATCTGCTGGTATGTCCCTTGTTAACATGTTTTACGCTGCCTTTAGTAACTTTAAAGCTTTAAAATGCATCACACTGTGTACTAATGTAAGTTTATGCCTGTTAATAATATACAAAGTGAATGTGCTGTGTATGTAACTAATACTGGTTTAATTAATTAATATACAAAGCACAACATAAAAAAGACTTACAAAGCACTTTGTTTAATTTACTATAAATGATAATAATATTTCTGGCTTAGTGTAGTTTTCTTTTTGTTGTTAATATAAACATCTGATGGGAAATAACATCATCATCACTTTAAATGATTACTGATCTCTTAACTATGTAAGTATACATTTGACAAGTTGTTAATAAATTAATTTATTTTATTTTATTTATTAACCAGCAAAACCACAGTGTCGAAAACACTCCACCCATACGTTTGATGCATAAATATGCACTTTATACCAGCATCACTTTATTTAATAGCCTCTCTAATTACACAATATTTACAATAATGGATGAATCTGCATTAAGAAAACAAAATTTACCAATAAAAGGCTGTTCGTGGTCCTAGCCTGACCCGTTTTCTACTAACACCCCCTAAATGTACTTATTAAATGAGAAATAATGCACTACAAACACACTGATGCATAAAGTCATTCGATTCACATGTATTGCTAACATACGATCTTATTTGTAAAGCATATTAAGTCTTAAATCTTGTATTAAGTTCAACACATTCAATCTTTCTAATGCAACTCTATGGAGCTGACTGTGACTTCCGGGAACTCTGGAAAGACTCCGTGGTCCGCCATTGCTGTAAAAAAACCCATTCCATTGGAGTCAACGGACTTGACATAACTCTATCCTTCTATGGCTCTGGGCGGAGCACACATTAACCCCGCCCCCTCTAACTGTCAGTCTGCTGTGAGTTCCATTTCTGATTGGAACGCCTACTTTTCTATATCCATTTAATTCACAGTGGAAAACACAAGCCACGCCCACTATTCACCTTGTGTGATCAGTTTAACTCAGAAATACGTCACAATATAGAAGTCAATCGCTTCTGGTTCTCAGTGACTTTAAGACAAACCTTGCAAATTCATTAGTCAACACCATTACTAAGTACTTTCTCTTTAAAGGCGAGGTGCATGATTTTTTAAGGGGACAGTAAGTAGGATTTACCCCCATCTAGTGTTGAAATTTTATTTTGCATTCAAACGAATAGTGCTCTCTAACGCCTCGCTTTTTCAAATGTGTGTTGCAACTACGGTAGCCCTTACTGTATGAACTCACTGATCTCCTTGTCTGTTTCACCTGGTTCACGTGTTCTGAATGAAAACGCGTTGTGATAACGCGTTGGTATGCAAGTGCTTTTTGTCCCTCTCTGCTATTATCAATACGGCGAAACGACATGGAAGAGAAGAAATTCTAAGCTTACAAAGAAAAGTCAGATCACTGGCAGAGGTCATTTGACACCAATGAGGACATATTTATTAATAAAGATTTTGATTTTGACTACTAAAATACTTAAAACCCTACTTACGTCCCTTTAAAGACACTTTGGAAAAGGGAGTCGGGCCGACTACCGAAACACACTTGTAGCCAATCAGCAGTAAGGCGCTTGTCTACTAAACAACATGGTTGTCTGGGTTGCGTATGTGTGGGGCGGGTCTATCAAAAGAAGGTCCAGATTCTATTGCGGTAGGGGCGTGTTTGTTTAGATGATTTCAAATATCAACATTGGCTTTCAGAGATCATGCACCCTGCCTTTAAAATTGCACTCTTTTCTACGCCACAACCGGTATAACTAGTCATGTCATCGTGTTGCTCAGGTAGTCCGTGCTGTTGCTGAGCAGAGACGGGGAGATTCATGAAAGAGTGCCAAGTTTAATATTCGGGTTTAGTGTTTTTTGTCAAATCTTTAAGTATAAGCTACACTAATGCAGTATGGATTTGAAACAAGGCGGTGCTCAGATGAAGCAATTGCTAAAAATGAAAGTGGTAATGAAGTGTTTAAATGAAACTATTTAATGAGAAACCATACTGAAGTGCATAATTATATCCAGTACGTTCACTTTTGTTAATTTTTCATTCATTGTTTTATAAATCTGGCTTTAGGCGTCTGTGCATTTGGCAAATGATGTTGAGTTTCCGATGCAGGGCTGATGCTTCTGCTTACGGTTTGAGATTGAAGATTGTTGGTCACCAATCAATACTGATTACGTTTAGTGCCGCGCTGTAATGATACGGCTGTCTGAACTTTGACATAGTGCATTCGATACCTGAATAGAATCGTAACTCTTGAGTAAATCTAATGAGTGATGGGGGCTGTATAATATGAGATTGCAGGAGGACTGCTGATGACTTTCATTTGGTTAGTTGGTTAGCCACCATGGAGCTAAAGTGTGTCATTAATATTCAGTATTAAAAAACTTTCTCCCATTTCACTTTAATGAGCACTCTATTGGAGTAAAAACGCTGTGATACAGTGATGCTTTGATGATTTCTCTGTTTGACTGACATGTCAACTTCAGCTCATCCATGTTAACACTGCATACTTCACCTTGCAATTAACTTTTACTTTGTTGTGGATAGATGGCTTATTAAAATGTTGTTTATAGTGTTTCAATTATCCTTGTTTGGTTTTAACTGTGTTTAAAATAAGTGGCTAGATGGACTTCAAATAAGCAAAGATCAAGACCAGGAGCCTCATTTATAAAGCGTGCGTATGCACAGAATGGGTACGCCAGTTCCTACGCAAAGGTTATGATATATTAAAAAACAAACTTGATGGGAAAATGGGCTTGCAGGGTGTGATCTGAGGATGATTCATGTACGCACACTTGCAGGTGATCTGTGATTTATAAAGGGAACATTGCTTTGTTTTATAAGTCTTAATATTTTTTGGCTTAGGCCATTTTTGGCTTTTGTGCATACCTAGACTTTTAGTAAGGAACCTACGCTCAGTTTTATAAATGAGACCCCTGGCCTAAATTTTTGTTATTCCTTTGGGGTTTCATCACCCCTTATTTACACAATTAAGGGCTTGTTACATGACTTTGACCATGCAAATATTTATTGGACATTGCTGTGAAAATGGTAATGGAGCGCTTCGTCCATCTTTGCATTTCATTAGAGAGAAGGTACTAGTTTTCTATTGGTCACATGATACGAATTTGCGTACACTGCAAAAAATGATTTTCAAGAAAAAAAATTCTTAGTATTTTTGTCTTGTTTTCAGTAAAAATATCAAAAAATTCTTAAATTAAGATGCTTTCTCTTGATGAGCAAAACGACACAAGAAAATAAGTCTACTTTTTAGACCAAAAATATCAAGTTTAAGTGATTTTGTGCATAAAACAAGCAAAAAAATCTGCCAATGGGGTAAGCAAAACATCTTGAACATTTTTCTTAAATACTGCATTCAAGTAAAATTCAAGATTATTTTCTTGTTTTATGCACAAAATCACTTAAATTTGATATTTTTGATCTAAATCCTGGACTTATTTTCTTGGGTTGTTTTGCTCATCAAAAAGCATCTTAATTTAAGAATTTTTTGATATTTTTACTGAAAACAAGACAAAAATACTAAGATTTTTTTCTTGAAAATCATTTTTTGCAGTGTATGTAGCGAAATATCTTCACATGCGTTTCCAGTCGGACGCATTTACAAGTGTGTGAATATAAGTCAATGAAACGAAAAGTGTGCTGTGACCACACCCCATTGTTTGTGATTGATTGCTTTTTCATGATGTAGAAAGGGGTATGGGTGGCGGACAGCGTAAACATTTTAATACCCTGAAAAAAACTTCTGGACATTGGTTGCACATGATTAAATTAGGTTTTCTTAAAATGAAATTAACATTAATTAAAATGAATTTCATTTTAAGAAAACTTGATTCAATAATTGTAAACTGGTGTACATAATTAAATAACTTAGATCCAACAATTTTTTTTAAGAAAAATCATTTTAAGAAACTTAATTCAATCATGTGCAACCAGAGATTTTTTTCAGTGTAGTTTTAAATGAAAGATTTTCTCAGGCAACTTAAAATAAACGCAAATCTGTTTACTCGAGATCACAATCTTTAGCAAATGAAGTTACGTGAATCGGTTAAAAGTGTAAAAAAAAGGGTTGAAGGTCGCACAGTACCGAAATACTACAGTATATTGCGCACACTGTAAGAAAAGATTTGTTGCTTTAACTTAAAAAAGAAAGTTACCTGATTGCCTTAAGTTAAATAAGTTGAATTAACTTAAAATTTTAAGGCAACCAGGTAACTTAACTTTTTAAAGTTTTTATTTTTATTTTTTACAGCAGTGCTCCAGACTAACTTTTTTCACTAGGAGCACAGTGGCCCCCAACTGAAAATTTTAGGGGCGCAACCAGAAAATTTAGGGGCACACACCGTAAATCAAGATGCTAACCAAATATTAATATTTCTACTTATTTCCACTGTATTACTAATAAATACTTGATGATAGATGCAGAAATTACAATGTGCTGTTTCAAATTCAGTGTCACATTTTATTGTGCACTTTTGGAATAAAAGGTCAAATTTACTGGTTGCACATGTGCGACTGGATGTAAAATTCAGTGGCACACTCTCAAATTTTAGGGGCAAAATGCCACCATTTGGGGGCAGTCTGGAGCCCTGTACAGTGCAGTTTGCAATAACTGAACATTTTTATCACTTCAGAGTTATGTATGGTCAAAGTTTTCGGTCGATGCAGAAAGTCAAGGCGGTAGATGAATATTTGTTTTTTAAATATGTTTTTTTTAAATAACTGGATTTTACAAACGTAAAGCATTAATCTTTTATTGCATATCAAATATTGCATCATATAGAAAATGATATATTGTGATTATATTGGAAAATTTCATAAATTTACATTGAACATGAAATAGTAGCGCAACTGTATACGGTAACAGTCATTATGTATTTTATGATGGGTTCCTTGAGTCTTTAATAATCTCTGTGGATACATGATTATACTTTTGAATTTAACTCTTTCCCCGCCATTGACGAGATATCTCGTCAATCAAGAGAAAACGCTTCCCCGCCAATGATGAGATTTTCTGTCTTTCCGCAATACCGCTATTATCCACTAGGTTCCCCAACTTTTTAAACCCGGAAGTATTGCCCTATGGCAAGCGGCTGCATGTCCGTGTCTGTTTTAAAGATCGCTCTGAATGGGATCTCTATGAAAAGTCCGTCACAAAAATGGAATTATCTCTGCTTTTTGCTCAACATGTGGTGTTTTTGCACAAACCTACCCATATTCAAAAGCTGATTACAAAAGAACTACTGAAGGTAGGATGAAACAGTTTTTTTTTTGTTTGAAAGCAGAGGGTCTGTTCTTTCATTTGGTATATTGTATGTTTATATATTTGAAGAAGAACATTTTCTGGAAGACGTTAAACTTTTGTGAAAATCATGAAAAACGCTGGCGCTGGCTGGCAACTTTTTTTAAAACGCTGGCGGTGAAAGAGTTAATAACCTGTTTGCCAGCTATTACAACTTTTCCAGCTGGAGATAATAATATGAATCAAATAGAAGCAAACGTGTTTTGATTTCAAACTGCTTAGGAAATTGAATTGCCTTTAAATCAATACTTTGTGCGAATAGAGGATGAACACCAGTGGAAAAGAAATGAGTCAGTGAGCTAACTGAAGCATAACAAATGATACAATGCTTGTTTAAAGTCTGAGTATGTCTCATAACATCTGTTGTGCTTCATAAACTCAAGCCAAACAGAATGCAGAACCGTATACTTAGCTTTGTTTTGCTAATTTTTTATTCTATTGCATGCATAAAACATCAGGTTTAAACCCTTCAGCCCACTTTTTAACAGATCTTAAACCACTTACGGCGTCCCTTCAAATGAACATCATTCGATGTAGAGTGAAGGTCAAATGACAATTAAAGTCTGATTGTAAAGCTGGTGGCTTTTTGATCGCTGTTATATCCAGGTCCAGGCTGTTGTGGTCTATCTGGGCTCACAGGTTGACACCGTGTTTGCTGGAGCCCCAGAGCTCAATATGTCAATATTCATTACCTGTGGAGAGAGGGATATATCGATCCCTTCTGATCCCAGACCAATGGTTAAGAGGCCGAGCCTGTTATTTTTGTTGCTTTGTAAACTGAAGCTGTCGATGCGAATGGCTGTCAACAAATCTCTCACTTTTAAGTTTACACAGGGTTGATGAGGTTTGAAGCCGTAACTAATCCAACGCTCAGATTCATCTGAAATGCTTTCATTAGTGTCCCTCACTCTCTAACACACATTCAAAAAGATTTACATTTTCAAACCACAGAGACATTTAAAGACATATTTGCATTTTTACCCGATTAAAAAATATTTACAGAATATATTAGGATATAATTTACCTTTATTCAGAAAGCACAGTGAAGAGTTACTGGAGACTTTTTTATAAGTAAAGATTTTTGCATGTACTTAGAGGGTTTTGCAGAGAAAGACAGTCAAATTTGTTAAATATATTAAATGCAGTGCATTGGTGTCATGCACCAACCGGCGCTGTGTGGGGTCGAGTGTATTTGTCTTCCTAAGGAACAAAATGCTAATGCGCTAACGTGACCAAAGCGGAGAATCTATCAGCCAAACAGAAAGATTTATCGGACGATGCCGATAATAAGAAATGTCCAAATATCGTCCGATATATCAGCCTCTGCGATATATCTGTCGACCCCTACAGAACACACTTTTGTCCAACGCTACTTACGAATGAGTTTTGTGTTTTCATATGTTTACATATAATGTAACAGTAACATAAAAATACTGTTACTGTACTCAAAAAAATGTAATGCAATAGTTAACTCACCCCCATGTCAAGTTTATGTATTTTTCTTCAATCAAACATACATTTTTGGACCTCCACTGCTTACAGTTTCAATGCAGCTTCAAAGAGCTTTAAACGATGCCAACCGAAGCATAAGGATCGTAATTTTCGCCCCAAATTGTTTTTATTAAAAAAAGTACTTTAAAACACAACTTCTCGCCTTGTGATGTGCTAGTGTGACCTTACGTATTACATAATCGCATCAAAAAGTCACGCGTTACATGTGAAACGCAAACTTGCTGACCATTTAAACAATAAACTGACACAAAGAAATTAATTAATATCATTCAATAGGGTTGGGCGATGTCCCCATAAATTGGCAGTTGACGATGGTTACGTAAACCATCGCGATGGACGATGATATCGTTAGGCGGGGGGTATTTTAATTTTTCGTTATTATTCGTTATTATATAATTATTATTCGTTATTTTACTTTATTACTTCCACTTAAGAAGAGTTGTGCACTTTTTATTTTAATATATATTTTACATTAATACTATTCTGTACTTAAAATCTATAATTTTGTTATTTTACTATCCCAACTAATGTCTCTTTCCTATAGGTTGCACATAAGGGGAAAAAGTAGCTTTAATCCACTGAAGAAGAGTTGTGCACTTTTGAGCACTTTTTAATCTCTTTACATAAATATTTTTTTCTATTTAAAAGCTATAATTTCATTATTTTACTAACCCAACGACTCCTCCGCGCTTTCCAAATTTTGCACGTAAATATCTGTGCATATGTGCCACCAGTACTCCGTCAGAGAGCGGGTCTTCAGCACCGCGGGGAGCAGCCAGCACTTCAATCCGCAGTTTATTAAAACAGGGCCAGACACATCTAAATTTAAACATGGTCTGTGTATGTAAATCCCGCGTTTCGGTCGGAGTGTTGTTCCCGTTTTCTTGTTCTTGACGTTCCCTGAATTCTGGGTTTATATCTTAATCTGCCGCTTCAGTGCAGTATAGCCTCAATGTAACAATGAGCACGATCTCCCGAGACACTACAAAACGCTACTAATAAATGATTAATATGGGCTGTTTTCTTGTACAAAATTAAATATTTTAAGATAAATGTACAACATGTAAAAAGACAAGATTCTAGCAATTTCAAGATTAGGGATGGGCATTTTCCAGTAATTTACTAATTTTTTTAATATTTAATTTTTCGAATATTTAAGCTCTTAAAGAACGAATATTCGTTTATTTAAATTATGTTAATTAAGACATGCGTGTTTTGTATTTTTCATTTTGTCATAATTTCACAGAAGGCTTATAATTAGGAAATATCCACAGCAAGCTAAACTTATATTCTGTATGTATATATATGTATGTATTTTAAGTTGAAAACATTGTAAAAATATATATATATATATTTTAAATTCTTCTTAAAAATATCCTTCAGAAAAAAATGCGTTAAAACTTAATGCGGAGCGAAGTCTAGTCAAATCCTTAGTTTCAAGTCGGTCGTTAGTATTAATTCATTACTGTTTGATGTTACATACATTATATTATACCAAATATTATACACTAACCCCAAATCTAAGCGAAGTTTGAGGACTTGCTAAGTTTAAAGTTTGAGGACTTGACAAAGTAGGCTATCATTTAAACAGACTCAAAACACCAAATAAGAGCCCGGAGCAAACGAAAAAACACATCTACATAACCGACTGCTCAGTCGCCATATAAATATCTTCTCAGTTTAGTTTGACGTATTTGTGAATAAAGAAAACCATATTTATCCTACCTGCTTCGGTGAAAGCCCGTTCTTCTGACTAGATACAATAATGCCGGTGCTGCGGAGAAAACTCTTCCTGATGATGGTTATCCGATAAAAACAACAGACGGATTGAACAATATCTGTATTTAAAATTATTTTACAAATAACATAAGCTGGCTCGATACATTATTTTTGACTGTGCAAAGTTACTAACGTTAGCTTAATTTAACAACATTTTACAAAGACGGTGCTTTGCTTTAAACTGCCATGTGCAGTTATCCGGTTCATTTTCGAAAGAGCACCGCATATAATAAATGTTCTCCGTTTCATTTCGTTCTCCGTGTCTGTCTCTTTATTAACAAAATAAAGTAGACTTTATAACAGAAAGCTTACAAATCTCTCATGATGTGTTGATTCGGGCGGCGGAGAAGCACGTTTAATAACACGTTAGCCCTCACTGAGCCAGTGGCCAAATACGGCGCGGCGCGTACAAACCCGGAGATAAAATGAAAAACTTAAATTCGTCTGCAATCTGCATTGCCAAACAATCAGAAATACATACAAATTAATGTTCATGTATATTTTACATTTAAGTCTGTAAAAGACAGTATAGATGAAGTGAAAAAGCATTAAATAAGTTGTTACCCTTTGGTGGCACATTAAAAAAAAAAAACATTCGAATAGCATTTTTTAAATTCGAATTATTATTGCCATTCGAATATTCGAATATCCGTGCCCATCCCTAGTCAAGATCAAATGCCCGACAGGATATTTTCACAGACTAACACACGTCACGTCTCACGTCTTCTATTTAATTTATAGAGCAATTCACGCAAAGATATTAGGTTAACTATAGTCTATATAGAAGAAGAAGAAGTGTATGTCGACTCGCAGCGGAGTGGGGAGGGGGCGTGGCATCACGATGGTGTCTCTCCATCGTGATGTCAGTCAACCATCACGATGGACGATGATATCGTCTATCGGCACAACCCTATCATTCAACATACAACAACATCTGAACGGTCTTTTTGTCCTACAATTGTAAACACCGGAGTGGTAGTTTCGCATACGTCATGCGTGACCTTTCCACGTGATTACGCAACACGCAAGGTCACGCTGGCGCATCACATGGCTAGTGCGAGACAAAAAGTTGTGGTTAAACAGTGTAGTGTTTCTTTTTTTTTTTTTTTTTAAATTTCGATTGTTTAGCCTAGACCCTTATGCCTGGGATCATTTGGAGCCTTTTTAAACTCCATTGAAACTGCAAACTGTTGATGTCCACTAAAGTTCAGTATATGAAGAAAAAATTCTTGGATGTTTTCTTAAAAAACTATTTTTTTCTCGACTGCACAAAGAAAGACACAAACATCTTGGATGACATGCGGGTAAGTAAGTTATCAGCATAATCCCTTAAGTATCTTTGTTTTAGATTATTAGTTTTTTTTTAAACACAACATGGTTTCAATGTTTATTACTTTGTAGAAAAAAGATTAAGTTTATATTCTTGAATAAACAATTTTGAATGTTTGCATCTCTAAAGACATGAAAAGTATAACATCTATTGGGAACACATCTGTCTGGATCTTTTGCGCATTAGTGTTGGTGGTGTAACTAATTACCGTTCACTTGTCAGTGACTCTGATGTATTACTGTTAGTTAGTTGTCAATGACGAAACTGTAATTACTATCTCCAAACACGCCAACCCTCATAGACTGCAGTCTGATGTTATTTCCTTTTAGATGGTATAAAGGCTTTATTATCTAACACAGGTGTGTGTGTACCGTATGTGTCAAGACAAAGACATGTGCTGCTGCACGGCATGCTGGGAGTTCCCTCGATAACAACATCTGTGTGATGCCTATCTAAAAACACAGTTATTACTCATCCAATAAACTGACTATTCATAACAAGAAAGTTGTTAACTGATGTAAGGCAGATTTGAAATAATTGGCACTCATTGGTTACCTGTTTGCTTGGCAACATCTTTCATCTTATCTTGTCCCATTAGGGGGTTGAGGAGGGGATATGAAAAATTGAGAAACAAGAGGAGAATGAATAAGCGGGTGGTGGTGAAAGGAGTTGGCAGAGAGAGGGATGATATCAATGGGCGAGAAAGAGAGAGAGACAGAATGAATGAACAGGGATTTATTTGTTTGCTCCCGACACATGATTCATGCTGACACCGCTGGACTCAAACATACAGGGGGAACTTCAGCCTAACAAGAAAAAGTTTTTCATAAACCTTCAATCCTGAAATCTTTTGCTTAGTTTTGCCAACCCATCTCCTGTTATGACTATACACAAAACGGTATTTCCAACAACCAAAAGGCTTTTTTTCCTAGAAAACCAGCCTGATTGGTTACATGAAGGCCAACGGGAGGTTTCCAGAAATTCCCATCGGTCTTCTTTGCAGGGAAGTTCAATTTTAGTTGAAACAAACAGATCTAGCACAGGCTCTAATGTGGTTAAATAATGGTATAGATTTCAGTAGAAGCCATAAGTCAATGCAAATTAAAACTTCATTTTTAAACATCGTGATTAATTGCTTAATTTGCAATGAGGTGATAAACTATCCACAATTATAAAGTCAGATCCACCAATCAGAGATCGTTACATGCTACTATGGAAACAGGAATGGCATCACAGATGTTTATTACCTTGACACGTTTATGGTGTTTTATACTCGTGGTCAATAGTTTTATTTTGTAGCATTATTGCATCATTCGCTGTGCTTCAAGCATGGATCATTTATTCCCTCATTAAACCTTTTCCCAGTTGTTAAATATGGTTTGTTGTAGATGAATTGTTATGAGCGCACTGGTTCGATTTTGGAAAAATAAACAAGAAATACTTCAAAGCTGTTTATAACATTGGTGGTCATTGTTGCGTTCTATTAGGTCATTTCAGACGAGAGTTATAATGTGAAATGGTAAATGACATCTCATGTACAATATTGTCTGTTTTAGAGAGATTGTTTAAATGAACCATCAATATCCTCAACACTTGACACCCTACCAGCCTCAGGAGAAACAATGGAGACTTTATCTAGACTCACACATGTTTTTCCGACCTTATTTCATCTCATTACGGTCTGCTGTTATCTAATAAACTCCATTCAAACAGGGACATTTTTTGTTTGTGCGGTATTGTGAAATTGATGAATGATGAAGACTTTTTTAACCAGCCAAAATGTTTGGCTGCACAGTTTCGTAATTTAATCTGTTTATCATCTTTGGCCTCACGGCATGAAGGGTTTTGTGTTGCTGTTGAACTAGGGCGGATTGTAAAGCACCATCTGTCATTTTCTGTTTTAACCAGTTGATTACTATCATATGTCATTTGGACTGACACATGATACACTGTCAGTGATGGTCATAAAATGGTTCCTAGCTGTTACTGGGATGGTGCACCTTTGCACCTAAGGGTACACATTGGTACCAAATGTATACGTGATGGTACATATTAGGACCTTTTTAAAGGGCACTGCCCCAGTGACAGCTAAGGACAATTTTTTGACAATTTTTACTTTTGGTCGTGTGCGTTTTTTTTCTCTAGTACTGTGTTTAGTATAGTGTACTTCTTTGTGTCGTAGCATAATACTTACTGTGCGTTCACACCCGCGAGAGCATCAAAATGGCCAGAAGTCATTCATTTTCAATAAGAGCCGCCGGCAAGCAGCGGCACGGCGCATCTTGGACGGTGTGAGCATCGAGGAAAGTTTTAGGGGTAAATGACATAACGTGTCTTTTACACACTTAAGTTCGTTATTCAAATGCAGGCGCGCAGTATGGAAGCAATGCGGTGGCTCGAGATAAAACATTAACATCCGCACCGCATTGAGTTAAAAACATTTAAACTTTTTTGAATGCTGCAAGTGCACTGCAGGTCATGTGACAAGAACATACACGGCTAGCGTTTTTTACGTGTTTTAGGCCCCCACATGTGAACGGCCCCTAAATCAGCTCAACTTTATGGTAATGAGCTATGACTAGGGTTGGGTACCAAGACTATATACCGATGCCTATATGGGCGGTACCTACCAGACCGAATCAGAACACAGATTTCGGTGCCTCATTTCAGTGCCTCTTCGTTCAACTGAAGTATTTTGCTCTCTGTAGCGCAAAAAGCAAAATCACACCAGCATGACGTGATTTGGTGGCAACCAATTAGAAGGGGAGTTTCAGAGAATGCATTTGAGCGTAAGAGTGTAAACTACACTATCTATAGTGTCGTTGGCAGGACAGCCAGAACGTTTTTTTACAATCTCAGCGGTGGCGGTGTGAACGTACAGTTATGCTGCATGCACAACTTGCAACGTCAGACACTTTTATTGGAAGCTGGCCGACTTTCTGCAACACAAGCGACAATCACCGTTGGTGACAGGAAGTGGGTGTGTCTTGTCGGTTACTTCGTAACTGTGTGTCGCTAGTTTCTTTTCAATGAGGTTGTTAGCTGGCGTTTCAAATGACAATAGGTGGATGACCTCACTGCTAAACTCACTGCTAGGGTTGTTGTGGTGACAGAATTTTCGCACCGGTTTATCAACCCGTGACAAACCCGGCACATTTTATTTTCACTTTATTTTCACTGCGTTAAATCGCTTATGAATCCACATGCAATGTGAGCGGTCACAACAATAAAACGATCTCGCTTATATTAAACATTATATATGTAAATTATAACAAAAACGAGTAAGCACACGGCTTCTGCCATCGTCTGATCAGTCAGCTTGCCTTGCACACACCGACAGTAATAAATGAAATCCAACACCTGCTGCTCTGTGACGTGACGCACGTTCAGGGGTGCGTTTCCCAAAAGCATTGTTGCTAACCTGTTAGCAACTTAGTTGGTTGGCAATGGGAAATTGCATTGCAACCAACAACATTGCTAACTTAGTTAGCAACGATGCTTTTGGGAAACGCACCCCTGATCCGCTGAATTCACACATTCAGTTGGTAGTGTTTCCTCTCTCTAACGAAACAAAATGATTTAATTGCAAGAAAAAATCAAAACAACGAACTCTCATTGGTTGTCAATCCCAAAAGTGAAGCATGAAGTTTAACTGTTGAGAGCAATGAGAGCGAAGTAGTGAGTAGGCTTGTTGCGATATAGTCGGTATAACCGGTGATATCGGCTTTCAGCCTCTCACCGGTTAGATCACTTGCCAACAGCGTCACCCTCTTCCACCTTCGTTTAGATTTTTTCTTGTAATTAAATCATTTTGTTTCGTTAGAGAGAGGAAACACTAACAACTGAATGTGTGAATTCAGCGAATTAGGGGTGCGTTTCCCAAAAGCATCGTTGCTAACTAAGTTAAAAACGTTGTTGGTTGCAATGCAATTTCCCATTTCCCATTTAAATGTTCTTAAATTTGTCACTTAGCTGGACACGCCCACTTCCTGTAGCCCGCAGCCGCTTGAATATCGGCAAGCTTCCACTGAAATTAATGAGATGCTAGTCGTTTGCGCAGTGTGCACGTCGTAGCTTTACTGTTTCTGCAATACTTTGTAAACCATGCACATTTTTGTTAGCACTGTATCGTCATTTAATTACAGTAAATGTGTATATAATGACTTTGAGGTTGTTTGGCAAACTGCTATTCAAAACTTCAAACTTTGCAAATGCATAAGCATGATGATTTGCATATTATTTATGCTAAAATTCAAGCAGTACAGAAGGTGAAACTCATATCTGCTATTCTGTGATAATGTGAAGCAGTAAACTTCAAGAGCCGAGCTGTTAAAGACCCCGGCAGTTTGTTCCCTTTTCTTTTATAAATTACATGAGTTGAGTGACCTTTATTCTTATGAAACCTCAGGCTTCTCCTTCAGTAAGGTTTTAACAGGTTTATTTTCTGTGTGTGTGCCCAATTTGGCTGTGGATGCAGGTAGCGATGAAATATCCAGTCAGTCTGACAGAAATGATTTTGGAGAAAATGTAATAACAATTTCCTATTTCGTCCAACCTTATCTCTTTTGTCATCGAATGCATTGCAAAATGCTGCTACAAATAGGATTCATTGACTGTATACCTAAAGTATTAATGCATTTTAAAAGCATTTATTATTTTAAATTGACACATTTTTAAAACGTGTCCATTCGTATGTAAGATTCTGATAAAAGCTGATATCTGCAGAAACGTAGGCTTTTTAAAGTGATCTTCACTCCAGAGAGCACAAGAGTTTCTGATCTTAGCCGTCAGGGTCTATTAAGCCCATTTTATGATGCCATGCGTACTGCAGAACATTAAAGCAAGACATCAGTATCAGCAAATTCGCGAGCCGTCGTGCCAGAAGCTGCTGGAGAGTCACACGCCCCAGTGCCACCTGCTGAAGAATCATATGCCATTAAATCAAGAGGACGCACGAACATTAGATTTCCACTTTCAGCCTTCCAGTACGGCTGGCAATGGATTTGTGGAGTGTGGAATTGAGAATAAAATGAATCTGGCTTTGATCGTTCCTTTATTGTTTTTGGCCTGAACGCAAGCAGTCATTGATTCTAATAAACGGGAGAAGCTTGGATATAGCGCTCTGATGATCATTTTGTGGTGTTTTTGAGTCATTATTGTTTATTGTAATTGCATTAAACACTGCCCTCAAAATTTCTCTTTTTGTTTTATGTAAAAGAAAGTCGAATGAGTTTAAAACATAGAAGTCAGATGAACTGTCCCTTTATCCTTAATCCTCACATTTGCTTGTTAAAACGTGATACATATCTGTCATTTCTCCCCTTGCGTTGCTTCTTCATACAGTCTCATCTCTTCATATTAAACATCAAATATTAAACCCCTATTAATATCAGATGAAACAGATGACCTGTGTTCTCTTTAATCAGTTCACTGACACAATAATAACTCAACTGTTACATCCGTTCAGACGCTCTGAGGTTTCGGGGTTGAATTGTACAGTGTAATGACTTCAACCTTTGCATTAATCCTGTTAATGAGCTTTAATTATATCTGCTATATTTAGCAGGATTCTGACACGTGTAGTTACTATAGAGGAACGGCACTGTGGACTGTGGGGTAGTTTGTCTGTTTGATGGCAGCGTCTGTGTCAAGGGTGTTCAGGCTTATTTGCTAATAATAATCTATATTGAGCATATGCAAATGTTATCCTGTTTTCCTGGTGATTACAGCTTAGCATGTTAATGTTAAGCCATTTATAGCTGCTATGTGATGTTTCTTGTCTCTGTAAGCATAATGCGAAAGCAGCAATAAACGGTTTTCTGCTTTTAGGGCACAGTCAAAGCAACAGCTTCAGTTTAGCTGCTTGATGTCAAAACCACATGTCCCTCTGGCATCAAGCACAACATTAGACATACACTTATAACATTAGGCACTCTAAACACCAGATTTAGTGGTGTGAAAAAGTGTTATGATTTTTTTTGTTTGTTACACTTTAATGTTTCAGATCATGAAACAAATTTAAATATTAATCAAAGATAAAACAAGTAAACACAACATGCCGTTTTTAAGTGAACAGGGTACCCGCGGAGTCTTAAAAGTCTTGAAAAAGCATTGAATTTCATTTTCCCATATTAAGGCCTTAAAAGGTATTGAATTTCACCTCAAAGTCTTGAATTTTTCACGGAGGTCTTAATTTTTCAAATGATCAATAGATTTATATGCTGTTAATTCAGACACAAATCTCGCGTGCACAAAAACCACGCGTGAGCGACAGATACGAGCGCAGAACACTATCCATGTTTGGAAAAGCATCTTAGCGAGCGCGCAGAACACTATTCGCGCGCGGTAAAGCATTCTCGCGTGTTCACAGAACACTATTTGCATTTTGCGCGCTGAAAAACGTCCTCCCGAGAGCGCACCTCTGTTCAAAGCGCACAAACACAGTCACGCGAGCAAAGTAAAAAGTAAAGTAAAAAGGCTGGGATGAGCGCTCGTTCGACTCTCTCTATGCGCTCGCAGCTGCACAACACGCACTTGCGCGATCAAGTTGACTTTGGGACTGTGGGGGCGAGACAATGACGGGTGTCCTCGCACCTGTGATCGGTTGTTTGATTTAATCAGTGACACGCACAATCTTCTGTTCCACAATTCGTCTCTAGTAAAGAGAAGACACGTTTTAATATGATCATTATGTCGGAGAAGGTCATTTATATGTTAAACAATAGTCTTGTGTGATCCATGCAATAATAAGCTGCAACAATAACGCAAATTTGAAAGCTATTATATATTTTGTTTACTGTTTAATTAGATAATATCAACTTGCAATATATACTATAGTCTACATATTTTCATTGTCACACTAAGTTAGCATTAGAAAACTGTAGTATGGTCCTGTATAAAGATTAACAGAAATATATCTATATATGAGCTTATGTCCAGTTTTTTGTTTGGTTCAGTGAACAGATCTCTTGTCCTTTTAGGGTCAAAATAGCATTACATTTTAATTTGTTGTTGTGTTTGAGGGGTTTTTGTTTAATTTGCCATAATATGGTTAATTTTGTTTGTCAGTATTATTCTGGTTCAGAGCATTACTGATGAGTGTTATTAGATGTTGTTATTATCTTAACTATATTAAACAGCAAAAAAATTTATACCTTAAAATTGGTGTTATTGTTTGGTTTGCAGCTTATTTCATGGATCAAACAAGACTATTGTTTTAACATAAATTACCTTATCCGACATAATGGTCATATTAAAACGTGGCGGGCTGCACAAGATAAAGAGGAGGGCCACATGTGGCCCCTGGCCCTCCAGTTGCCCATCCCTGATTTAGGGATTTTCACATTTACAATAAATGTACATTTAAATCTATTAAATCTATTGATTGTTGGTTTTGATTGTTGGGTAAAGATAAGGGTTAGGCCGTTTGGGCCTTGGACTCAGCCTTTCAGAGGCATGTTGTCATGAATGTTCAAACATTTGTAAATAGTAATTATTTGAGCTATATTACGTTATTTAAAATGATTTATTCTACCCGAATGGGTGCGATGTAGGTATTGAATTTCATTTGAAGTGGTATTAAAAAGGTCTTAAAAAGCCTTGAATTTAGGTTTGACAATCCTGGGGGTACCCTGGTGAAGGTTTCATCCCACATGGCCCTGTGTGAAAAAGTGCTCAAAGAAATCACTTAAACGGGACCTGCTTGACAAAGTAATGTAGACCAAACGCTACAGATCATGTTGAGATCCAAAGAAATTCAGGAACAAAAAGTTTTTGAGATCTATCAGTCTGGAAAAGGTTATAAAGCCATTTCCAATTAAAGCTTTGGGACTCCAGGGAACCACATTAAGGCCCATCCACAAATGGTGAAATAATGTAACTGTGCTGAACCCTCTACAGGAGTGGCTGACCGACCAAAATTACCCCAAGAAGCAAACTTGGGTCCTGCAGCAAGACAGTGATCCAAAACACACCAGCAAGTCCACATCTGAATGGCTGAAGAAAAACAGAATTAAGACTTTGGAGAGGCTTGGTCAAAGTCCTAACCTCAATCCTATTTAGATGCTGTTGCATGACCTTAAAAAGGCGGTTCATAGGAAACCCTTCAGTGTTGCTGAATTACAACAATTCTGCAAAGATAAGTGGGCCAAAAATACAGCGCTGTAACATACTCACTGCAAGTTATCGCAAATGCTTAATTGCAGTTGTTCCCACTAAGGGTGGCCCAACCAGTTATTAAGTTAGGGGGCAAGCACTTTTTCACACAGGGCCATGTGTGTTTGAATTTTGTTTTCCCTTCATAATAAAAACCTTCATTTAAAAACTGCATGTTGTGTTTACTTTGATTAATATTTAAATTTGTTTTATGATCTGAAACAAAAAGGCCTGACAAACATGGAAAAATATAAAAAAAATCAGGAAGAGAACCAACACCTTTTTCACACCACTGCATGTGGTGCATAACATCAGACACTCTTCTAGACCTCTTCTAGTGTTCGTCACTCTTCTAGACACTCTTCTAGACACTCTTCTAGTGTCAGTCACTCATCTAGACACTCTTCTAGTGTTAGTCACTCTTATAGACACTTTTCTAGTGTCAGTCACTCTTCTAGCATCAGTAACTCTTCTAGTCACTATTCTGGTGTCAGTTACTCTTCTAGCACCAGACACTCTTCTAGACACTCTTCTAGTGTCTAGTGTCTCTCTGCTAGCATCAGGCACTAATTTAGACACTCTTCTAGTGTCAGTCAGTCTTCTAGCATCAGACACTCTTCTAGAGACTCTTCTAGTGTCAGTCACTCTTCTAGTCACTCTTCTAGTGTCAGTCAGTCTTTTAGCATCAGACACTCTTATAGACACTCTTCTAGTGTCAGTCACTCTTCTAGCATCAGACACTCTTCTAGACACTCTTTTAGTTTCAGACACTCTTCTGGACACTCTTTTAGTGTCAGTCACACTTCTAGACACTCTTCTAAACACTCTTCTAGTGTAATTCACTCTTCTAGTATCAGACACTCTTCTAGGCACTCTTCTAGTGTCAGTCACTTTTCTAGACACTCTTCTAGTGTCAGTCACTCTTCCAGTCACGACACTCAGACATTCTTCTAGACACTCTTCTAGTGTCAGTCACTCTTCTAGCATCAGACACTCTTCTAGACACTCTTCTGGTGTCAGTCACTCTTCTAGACACTCTTCTAGTTTCAGTCACTCTTCTAGCATTAGACACTCTTCTAGAAACTCTTCTAGACACTCTTCTAGTGTCAGTCACTCTTCTAGCATCAGACACTCTTCTAGACACTCTTTTAGTGTCAGTCACTCTTCTAGACACTCTTCTAGTTTCAGTCACTCTTCTAGCATCAGACATTCTTCTAGACACTCTTCTAGACACTCTTCTAGTGTCAGTCACTCTTCTAGCATCAGACACTCTTCTAGACACTCTTCTAGTGTCAGTCACTCTTCTAGACACTCTTCTAGTTTCAGTCACTCTTCTAGCATCAGACACTCTTCTAGACACTCTTTTAGTTTCAGACACTCTTCTGGACACTCTTTTAGTGTCTGTCACACTTCGAGACACTCTTCTAGACACTCTTCTAGTGTCATTCACTCTTCTAGTATCAGACACTCTTCTAGACACTCTTCTAGTGTCAGTCACTTTTCTAGACACTCTTCTAGTTTCAGTCACTCTTCTAGTCACTCTTCTAGTGTCAGTCACTCTTCTAGCATCAGACACTCTTCTAGACACTCTTTTAGTTTCAGACACTCTTCTGGACACTCTTTTATCTAGCATCAGATAGTCATTAGATTCAAATACTTTTGTAGTATCAGAGCCAACATCCAATACCAGTGTGATCAAATAAAGTGTTTATGGTAATGTGTGTGAGAAATGTAAAACTGTTCATCTGAGATTCATCTGATATTGCCTTCTTATATCACATACTGTAATCGTTTGTGTGTGTGTCTGTGTGTGTGTGTGTGTGTGTGTGTGTGTGTGTGTGTGTGTACCTGGTAATTATCACGTTGTGGGGACCAATTGTCCCCACAAAGATAGGAATACCAGTGTTTTTGTGACCTTGTGGGGACATTTTGATGTCCCCATGAGGAAACAAGCTTATAAATCAAACAAGATGATGTTTATTGTAAATCTAAGGTACAAGAAAGGTTTTTTTGATGGTTGGGGTTAGGGAATGGGGCAGGTAAGGGGAATAGAATATACAGTTTGTATGGTATAAAATGCATTACGTCTATGGAATGTCCCCACAAAACATGGAAACCAGAATGTGTGTGTGTGTGTGTGTGTGTGTGTGTGTGTGTGTGTGTGTGTGTGTGTGTGTGTGTGTGTGTGTGTGTGTGTGTGTGTGTGTGTGTGAGAGAGAGAGAGAGAGAGAGAGAGAGAGAGAGAGAGAGATTGTGCACAGATGCATAGATTACATTATAAATAAAAGTTTCCGATGGGCATGTTCAAAATGAATTCCGAATAAATTGTAGGAGTCGTGCGTGTGTGCGGATCCCCATACATTGATATGATGCCAGGTTGCCGGGCTAAAGCAAAGAAGAACGAGCAAGGCTCTGGATAGACACATACAGAACATATCTTTCCCACAATCTTTAGCAATATCAAAGAAAAATGCTTCTCATTTTGACCTCAAATAAGGCCAGGATCGCACTGGGACATCATTTTATTCTGTGCGTTTTCTAAATCTTTCAATAGCTGACAAATTAAAATAATTTGTGGGGTGCTATGATCGAAATGTCCAGAGACTCGAGGAGCGGTCACACCATAAAACAATTATATCAGACCCTACAATAAATCTGGGCAAAATCATATATTGCCCAGGAACAAGGTTCAAAATGTAAAGATTTAAGTAGAGTTTGTATCTGAGCTCCTCTCATCCCCTCATAACTCCTTCAGCAATGATGACATGCTGTTAGATCGCCATCTTCCTGTTCTCGAAAGGTTAAACTAGGATCTGAGTCAGGATTTGCCAGCTTCCCAGGGCCAAGTTAAAATGTCATATTGGCTCTAAAAGCACACTGTAATGTGTAAATGTGTACAGACATGCTCAGTGATGCACGTCGGCCCTGTGGATGTCACCAACAGTGGTATCTGAGGAGATTTCAGCCTAAGGGCCCTGCATGATTCCCGTCACGTGGATGCAAACAGAAAATATTCCCAACACATATTTCATGCTAGCGTATGTAATATAGAGAATATAAAAAAAGTATAGAGCGCCTTTACAAGTCGCTTCATAAGGATTTGTAATAAAGTAGACATAACAACATATAAACAGAGTTTAACAATACAACACAGTAATGAATAAAAGCTCTTCTAAAGAAAAATGTTTATTAGGATCGATTTGGATGAATTTATAATGTCTTTGGGAAACATCAGCGAATCCCTCTCTTTCCAGGGCATGCATATATTATCAAATGTCTCATGTCAGTAGAAGAAATTTTGCATCTCAGTGTGTGTCTGAAGAGAAATTTGAGTGCATATAACTCGCTTATGTAAGATAAACTGCTCAATTGGTATCGGAATAGCCTGAAAAGAAACACTGCATCAGTGTGTGTTTTTGTTTGCGAGAAAGAGAGAGAGAGAGAGAGAGAGAGAGATGCAGTCAGTTTGTGTAAGCGTGCTGCGGTCGCTGTGTGTGTGTGTTTGTGTGCTGCGGTCACTGTGTGTCTGTGCTGCGGTCAGAGTGCTGTGGATGAGTGCACTTGCTGAAACAGCTAAACGGATGAATCGTTGTGCACGTGGGAATGTTTGTATTTGAGAGAAAAAGAGAGAATATGTATTATTGTGAATCTAACAAAAACATGTCCAGGTCACACAAAGGGGAAAAACAGAATTACATAAGAATAAAGCCGTTTAAAGACCAATAATATTTCTTGCACTGTGACATTATTTTCTTAAAGGTACAATAAGTAGGATTTACCCCCATCTAGTGGTAAATTGTATTTTGCATTCAAACGAACAGTGCTCTCTAGCGCCTCGCTTTTACAAATGCGTGTTGCAACTAAGGTAGCCGTTATGAACTCACTGATCTGCTTGTCCGTTTCATACATGTTCTGAATGAAAACGTGTTGTGGAAACGTTTTGCGGTAGGCTAGGGCTTTTTGCCCCTTTCTGCTTTTGTAGTTTTTCAGTATGGCGGACGAAATGGACCTGTTCAATGTAAGTAAAGAGAAGAAATTCTAAGCTTACAAAGAAAAGTCAAATCATTGGCAGAGGTCATTTGACACAAATAGGACATATTAATGAATAAAGACATTGATTTTGACTAATAAAATACTTAAAAGCCTGCACATTGTACCTTTAAAGGCACTGTAAGTAGGATTTACCCCCATCTAGTGGTGAAATTGTATTTTGCATTCAAACGAAAAGTGCTCTCTAGCACCTCGCTTTTCCAAATGCGTGTTGCAACTACGGTAGCCGTTATGTAATCACTGATCTCCGTGTCCGTTTCAGCTGGTTCACGTGTTCTGAATGAAAACGCGTTGTGGAAACGCGTTCCAATAGGCTTGTTTTTTTGTCCCTCTCTGCTATTATAGTTTATCAATATGGCGGAACGACATGAACCCGTTCAATGTAAATAAAGAGAAGAAATTTTAAGCGTACAAAGAAAAGTCAAATCATTGCCAGAGGTCATTTGACACCAATGAGGACATATTTAATACTAATAAAATACTTAAAAGCCTGCACATTGTACCTTTAAAGGCACTGTAAGTAGGATTTACCCTCATCTAGTGGTGAAATTGTATTTTGCATTCAAACGGATAGTGCTCTCTAGCACCTCGCTTTTCCAAATGCGTGTTGCAACTACGGTAGCCGTTATGTAATCACTGATCTCCGTGTCCGTTTCAGCTGGTTCACGTGTTCTGAATGTAAACGCGTTGTGGAAATGCGTTGCGGTAGGCTAGGGCTTTTTGTCCCTCTCTGCTTTTGTAGTTTTTCAGTATGGCGGACGAATTGGACCTGTTCAATGTAAGTAAAGAGAAGAAATTCTAAGCTTACAAAGAAAAGTCAAATCATTGGCAGAGGTCATTTGACACAAATAGGACATATTTATGAATAAAGACATTGATTTTGACTAATAAAATACTTAAAAGCCTGCACATTGTACCTTTAAAGGCACTGTAAGTAGGATTTACCCCCATCTAGTGGTGAAATTGTATTTTGCATTCAAACGAAAAGTGCTCTCTAGCACCTCGCTTTTCCAAATGCGTGTTGCAACTACAGTAGCCGTTATGTAATCACTGATCTCCGTGTCCGTTTCAGCTGGTTCACGTGTTCTGAATGAAAACGCGTTGTGGAAACGCGTTCCAATAGGCTTGTTTTTTGTCCCTCTCTGCTATTATAGTTTATCAATATGGCGGAACGACATGAACCCGTTCAATGTAAATAAAGAGAAGAAATTTTAAGCGTACAAAGAAAAGTCAAATCATTGCCAGAGGTCATTTGACACCAATGAGGACATATTTAATACTAATAAAATACTTAAAAGCCTGCACATTGTACCTTTAAAGGCACTGTAAGTAGGATTTACCCCCATCTAGTGGTGAAATTGTATTTTGCATTCAAACGGATAGTGCTCTCTAGCACCTCGCTTTTCCAAATGCGTGTTGCAACTACGGTAGCCGTTATGTAATCACTGATCTCCGTGTCCGTTTCAGCTGGTTCACGTGTTCTGAATGTAAACGCGTTGTGGAAATGCGTTGCGGTAGGCTAGTGCTTTTTGTCCCTCTGTGCTATTATAGTTTATCAATATGGCGGAACGACATGAACCAGTTCAATGTAAATAAAGAGAAGAAATTTTAAGCTTACAAAGAAAAGTCAGATCATTGGCAGAGGTCATTTTACACCAATGAGGACATATTTATGAATAAAGACATTGATTTTGACTAATACAATACTTAAAAAAAAACTACACATTGTACCTTTAACAAACACATTTCGCTCCAGTAAAGCATCTGGATATTATTTTTTGGTAATTTTCATTGTGATTTTCATTACTGTAATACAGTAGTTTTACTTTATAGTAGTGCACTAAAACAAATACTGTTAATGTATTTACAGTTACAGTAAGAGGTAAAAGTGAGGATATGCTGAAAAGTAAAATCTTTAAAGTTTTAATTATTGTTTAAATGAATGTTAAGGAATTATATTTGGGCTTTGTGCTTTCAAAGCAAATAAATAATTACACATTTAAAGGTGCAGTGTGTAAATTTTAGCAGCATCTAGTGGTGAGGTTGCAAATTGCAACCAACGGCGCAGTCCACTGCTCACCCCTCACTTTTGAAACGCATAGAGAAGCTACGATAGCCGCCACCAGAAAAACATGTTTTTGTCGGAGACAAATTAGTAAAAAAGATTGTCCGTTAAGGGCTTCTGTAGAAACATGGCGGCACAAAATGGCGACTTCCATGTAAGGGGACCCTCTGTTTATGTAGATAAAAACGTCTCATTCTAAGGTAATAAAAACATAATGGTTCATTATAAAAAGGTTTTTATACACCCCTGATAATATAGTTTTGTATATCATTTTGCATTTCTGTCAAGAGATCTTTCTAAAATTACACACTGCACCTTTAATAGTCATAGTTAATAGTACAATGTATTTTTGCAAATGGCACCAACGTTTTCATTTCCTTCCTGTTTGCAGTGAAATATAATTCAGCATGATCTTGACAGGATTAGAGGGATCAACCCAATTACTGTGTGCTTGCAATTCAATAATGAAGTGTCTTATACTGTCATCCTGACTCCTGTCTCTCTCTCTCTCTCTCTCTCTCTCTCTCTCTCTCTCTCTCTCTCTCTCTCTCTCCTTTTGATGGATCACTCCTACTAGCCCTTCTTTGGAGTCGCTATGGAAACGTCCTGGTTGTGGGGGGAATATCTATAAGCAGGACCCCCCCTCTCTCACTTACTCTCTCTCACTCACTCACTCACTCACTCCTTCCTAAAAGCTTTATTGGCATGATAAGCAAAGGCTTACATTGCCAGACCATTAATGGACACTGTATATACAGTATAAACAATAAAGAGCTTGCGTTGCATTTATTTGTGGTTTTTGCTAATGCGCGCATGTTGCCCATACTTACGGTTACTTGTAGTAATTAGAATATACCCCTTAATCAAATTATTAAACTGCGGTTTGAAACATCGTGCCCTGTTTTTATTGAATATACTGAATCACAAATCATGCCTGATAAGAATGAAAGATCCAAGCCAGTGAACCATAAAGACAAGAAAGCATTACTTACCGTAGCAACCATCCATAAAACCCTTGCAGTAGCAACACCCAACTAAATCTTTAACAATGAGCAGTGCATTTACATGCACAAAATAAGCAGATATTTATAAAAAATATATATATGTTTTTTATGCATGTACATGCAAATAAATAAACCGGCTAACTATACTGAAAATAGTATTTGGAGATTTGTCAGGTTTCTTACAGACAGTGAAGTTGCCTATAATCCGCCCATTCATTAAAAAGACAGAAAGAATCTGTCAAAAGGGAAACTGTTGTATCTCTTATGATGTCTGAAGAACCTGTAAATGTAAGACAAGTTTTTGATTTTGAGAGCAGAATTTTATGTGTACTTTATGCTTCATTTTGTGACATTAAGCGTGGGGACATGCACACCTTAACATAACTGTGAGAAAGCCGTTCACATGCAACGTGAAATTGGAGTAATAAGCAGAAATCATCCTGTGCCCATCAGATTTTGCTTTACCTGTTTATGACCTTTCTCCAATAAAAGAAAACGTTTACGCATTTACCTAACCGTGCATGCATATCGGAGGAAGACTGTGCATATAAACAACATCAATGCTCTGGCAACAGCACCCAAGTATTCATCACCCAGCAGTGATTTCTTTTTTTATTATTTCTTTGGAAAGTTTGTTCAGTGTGCAGGTCACGTTGAGTTTGTTTCCGCACTGGTTGACGGTTTAATATTGTTATCGGTTTCATACCCTGATGCAAACAGATTTGCAGATACTGTTGAATTGAATTTCTGTCATTATACGGTCATATACAGTAGGCAGTGAGCTGGATAATTGTGCTGTCCTCTTCTATAAACAACAAAACATGTTTTATTCATCCGTCATCGTGTGTTTGTAAAGATACGTGTTCTTCATTCAGGTTATTTTGGCTCACGTATGACTCAGTCTTCACTCGATCGCTATATTAGGCTTCTGCTGTCTGTGATTGACGAGTCTGCAGTCATACTTTGTGGTAAAGGAAAGTAAAGTGAGAGAATGAAGCTGGACGGCCAAAGGAAGAGAGCAAGAGAAAGATGCTTTGTTAACGAGAAAACAGACGTGGTAACCTCACTGCAACCCATCACTGCGTTAAACATACAAACAAAGCTGCTCTGTTTTACTGTATTAGTATTCTGAATGGGACAGTGGTGAAATTGAGAGCACTTGAGGCTTTGTGTTAGACCCTGTTACTCTTGGAAATAGACAATTGTAAGTATAATGAGAAAATGGACACTCTTTAAAATGCAAAAACTAGTTTAAAAAGTATTTTTTCTCCGTGAATTCATTTTTAGTCAGTATATGTATTTGACATCTGCAGTAAATCTTCCTCTTTACATTCTTGCATTTGGCAGACACTTTATCCAACGTGACATACACTGCATTACAATGTGTTTAAATCAGTATGCACCTTCACTGGGATCGACCCAAGAGGCAACCTTACGGTCTCTCTCATGAATCCAACACAAAAGTGGCTTAAACTGCAATTTATCAACTGGTCCCTAGAGACTAGCTGCAAAAGCGCGTTAATCCCATAACCCCACCCCATGTTAAAATGTCTAACTTTACTGCAGAAACAAATATGTTTAAAACCTGGTACAGTAGGTGGTTTTGGTCTATATAACCTTCATAAAACTGTGGGGGAGGCATTTTTTGTAACTCATCTGTTTAAATTATATTAAAGAGCACCTATGGTCCGATTCACGATTTTATATATTTTTTTGTGTGTAAGTGTGTATTAGTATGTTAACGATATGCAAATGGTACAAACCCCAGAGTAAATGATGACGCGAGTTATCGTCTCCAACGTAAATCTCTTTTCTTGGACTACAACAAACACACGGATTGTAGGCAATAGTTTACTTCCTGGAATTGGTGATGTAGACAAGACCGCCATTATCATAATTCCTCTTTGGACTCACAGCCTGTAAGTTAACTCCTGTTAGCACTCCATTGTGCGTGAATCTTTCAAAGATGGTAAGAAGCGACACATTTCCGGTTCACGTCAAAGGTATTCGGGCCAATCAAAACGTACAGATTAGCTGGCCAATCAGAGACGAAATCTGTGCGTTTTAGGAAGACAGGGAAATCTTGAGTTACAAAAATGTACGGTATGTGGAAAATAATGTTTTTTTAACCATAAACCATGCAAACACATTGTATTATACCAAATACACAAAATTACGTTGTTTTTAGCAAGACAAGGCAAGTTTATTTGTATAGCACATTTCATACACAGAGGTCATTCAATGTGCTTTACATAGAAATGAGAAAAAAATGTGGTATATGCAATGAAATAGGTGCTCTTTAAAGGTGCTCTGTGTTGATGATTTATAGTGGCATCTGGTGGTGAAATTGTGAACTGCAACCAAAAGTTTAATCTAAAGTTCACCACTTTCTTTCAAAACGCATAGAAAAGTAATGGTTAGCCGACACAGGACAAACATATTGTAGTCTGAGACAACATAGTGTCAAAACGCGCTCTGTAAAGCATTTTGTCCATTTAGGGCTACTTTAGAAACATGGCGGCACAAAATGGCGACTTCCATGTAAGGGGACCCGCTGTATATGTAGATATACTGTAAACTGCTCATTCGAAGGTAATAAAAACATAACGGTTCATTATGTAAGGTCTTTATACACCACTGATAACATAGTTATGCAGATTATATTGCATTTCTGTCAAGAGATCATTCTAAATGTTACACACTGCACCTTTAAGCCTTAAAGTTCTGCATAATTAAGGGAATGGCCACTTGAGTGACAGGTGGATTGCCGCTGCTGTCACTACCCAGTCCTTCCAGAAAAACGCACTTTTTCTTAATCGTGCGGCATGTTTTCTTTAAAAATGCAATGGAATATCAACTTTTTGCTAAGATATTTGTGACTTTTTGCTACGAAAATGATTATGAAATCATGCAAGCCCAACATATTTTGATATTTAGAAATCTGTAATAGAAATGCCGCACTTTCGCGGCATATTAAAAAAATGTGGCAACTGCATAAATATGCGGACTTTGGCTGATTATGCATTGAATCATGCAATTGCATAATCACGTTTTTCTGGAGGGACTGACTACCGTCAAGCTAGGTGGGTGTGGTTTCAGCAACCAGGCTCCTCGGCTCCACCCACGTTCTGCCTCTTTGCCCATTTTTGGTTATCTGGAAGTGAGGTAATGCCAAAAGGTTGACGGCCGGCTCTACCCACTTTGGGATACAAAAATGCTCTTCAGAAACTTATGGCTGACATCACGGAACCACGTTCATGTTTTATACGGTCTATGATGGGTCCTTTGTTTATGTACCTTATTTTGTAAGAATTTTTTGGAATTTTATTATTTCTTAATTAATTGAAGGAGAAACCCCTGAGACAGAGTTTATACTTAAATGAAATACAACTCTATGAAAGCTATTAAAGAGATGTCTGACTTTTATGTTTGGCTGTGATGCGTTAATAAAATCCATACCTGCAGTGAACATAATACTGCAACCTGGCCAAACATCTGCTGCTGTTTCTTTCATATTTCTGTGGGGCTTTTTGCTATAATGTACTGTATACACACCAGCAGCAGTACACTTCTGTCCTTGATGTGTTGTTTTTCCTTTAGAAATAAATCATTTCACCTTAACCAAGGTCTGTTTCTGAGTCTTGTGTGTTTCTCTTGAATCATATCAAGGACAAAGGTTTGCTTTTATCTTTGGTAAAATCCATTATCTGTTTGCCTGCATGTACCGTATGAACCAGGCTTTCGTGATTTTGGGGGTAGAGGGGTTTAAAATTGCAATATTTGCATATTAAACCCCCCCCCCTTCCCTGGCATGTATATTGCGATATGTGAGGGACTGGATGGCTTCGTCGGATGTCTTGAAAATCTGTTTGATGTGTAACTTCTAGGAGGATTTCTTGATAGAAATGCAATATAATCTACATAACTATATTATCAGTGGTGTATAAAGGTCTTACATAATGAACCGTTTGTTTTTATTACCTTAGAATGAGCAGTTTTGTCTACATACACCGCAGGTCCCCTTACATGGGAGTCGCCATTATCCATGGTTCTTCAGATCGCATTTTGTCACTATGTTGTCTCAGACGATGATATATGTTTTGTGTCGTGGCTACAGTAGCTTCTCTGTGTGTTTTGAAATGGAGGGGTGAGCTGTGGACTGAGCCGTTGGTTGCAATTCACGATCTCACCACTAGATGCTGCTAAAATCTACACAGTGGACCTATGTGGCATTCAGACCAGACACGGTAGAGGCAACAAAAGTCAATACAAAGTCAATGCAAAGATGTGAATAGGCGTCCTGCAGTGCAGTACGAGTTAAAGCAACACCAAAGAGTTTCCAAAAAGTTTCAGTCATTCATCCACTCGAAACAGGGTGAACAGCCCTTTCACATTCGCTTTGCAGCCCTCTATCGGCCAAAACCGCACTAAAGAAGTTTTCAACCATCGTGTCGCGGTCCTGTAGTTCGAGTGAAAACTACAAAAACTTGCTTAACGGCAGACCTACAATCCAATCAGAGCCAGCTTTGCTGCAGTAGGCTAAATTATTTACGACAGTGGTAATGGACAATTCCGCTTCCAACCTGTAGGGGGAGCAAAGAGCAAAAACTCTTTAGTGTTGCTTTAATGGCGCAGTGCGAATGACACAAAACGCGCAGAATGTGCCATCTGCGCCACGCATTCGCGCGTACCACACTGCAGGATGCCTATTTGTGAATTCGCGAATTGAGCGTTGTTGCTGGAAACGCGCAAGTTGAAAAATCTGAACTTTGATGGATATTCACGCCGCGCTAACCAATCAGGAGATTGCTCTAGTAGTGACGTGATTACAGGAAGCGAGCGGAGTTGCATAAGCCCCTCCCATGATGCGAATTGCTGCGCGAATGTCTCGAATGACTAGAATTTCACGCGCGAATGAAGTGAGTAAATGTTCAAGTGTCCAACTACACGTGAATAGCGCATTTTGCCGCATCTAACTCGGCTGGTGTGAACGCCACGTAAGAGGATTAATTTTTGCCCTGCATTTCTTATGTAGCTCACAGATTTCTCTCTGTTAAATAAAAACGATATTGTGCAGCCATAGTATGAACTAGCCTGTTGCAGAAGATCATTTTTGTTTTATGTTTAAAAATGTTTTAATAAAGACATTAAAACCTTTACAGCTGAATTTATTTTTCTTTCTAAAAAAACAGCACAAGTTTGCATTAGATTTTATAAATGCTTGTGATTTTCATGGGTAAATGTAACGATCATTGGTTGATTTCATCTCACTGCTTTCTCCACACTGCTAAGATTTGTGCAATAGTGATGGTGTTACATATCAAAGTCTTACCCTGCTACCTACACATCATCCCTACCGTTAAAAACACATTTAACACAAGTATGCAGTGTCTGCTGTAGTTGTGGCAATGCTGAGAATTCAGCGCATACTTTGTTGCATTTTTATTTGCAGCCACACAATGAAAAACTGCCTAGCAGTTCACTACTGCTGCAGGCAGGAGGTCTTTACCTTCAATTTTTCAGCTGACAGCCTAATATTCAGTTTTCTTTCCATTAAATCTTGTTAAAGTTTGATTTGATCTGTTTTCTCTTCTCCACAGGTCCCCTGGTGGGCTGATTCCTCACCTCGTGCATCTCTTTCATCTCTCCTCCTCTGAACTCTAGAAGACTCTGAGGAGTGAGACCATGGCTCTCTTTTCATCTCGATGCTCTCCCTGCCTCCTCCTGTTCCTATTTGTCGTCCTTTCTCTTCCTCCTTCCTGCGTTCCGGAGTCTCACCGTGAAGGACCGTCTCTCCTGCCCTCCATCTCTCCCACAGAGTTTTCCACAACATTTTACAGTAACCTGAATGAAAGTTATAACAGCTCCACTCAAAACAAGAAGTGTACCGACCTGGTCAAGTGCAACCCTGGAATTATTTTGCCTGTTTGGAAACCTTTGAATCCGGGTCTCGGAGAACAGATCGCCAGGGCCGTCATCTATTTTGTCTGTCTCATGTACATGTTTCTGGGAGTGTCAATCATCGCTGATCGATTCATGGCTTCCATAGAGGTTATCACATCACAGGTGAGTTATTAATAACACAACACAAATCTCATTCTCATGCATGTTGATTTGTTTAGTAGACCTTCTGCCACTTTTTAGCTTGACCAAGCTGGGAGGACCATCTTGAACCAGCTATTTTTATCCCAAACCAGCTAAGACCCCAAAACCCCTTCGAAACCAACCTGGTTTTAGCTGGTTTTCAGTAAGGTCAACTTTAAATAATTGTGTTTGTTTGTTAGCTATTTACATTTGCTACTTTTGGTATTTAATTCAAAATGTCCTTGAATATGCATGTTTGTTCTTAATACCAAGAAGGATATTGTCAGACTGGCACTGTACAATTAATCTATTTTCTTAAATAGTTTACCCAAATATGAATATTTTGTATTTACTCTTATATTTCTATGGCTATTTTACTTTCTTTGCTTCTGTTTGCACTTTTATGTCTAGTTTTTTCATCAGTCATAGAAGACTTAAACATAATTTTAAAGAAAATAGTTGCCTTAAAAGGATTTTACAGATTTTCTTTAAAAGCGTCTCCTTCACTCGAGCTGGAGCTTCGAAAGTAATTGCAGTTATAAAACCAAAAAATAATCATGGCTCTTCAGCCTTTGATCGTTTAATGGTATGCAATTGCTTGCAGGGTGCTGGATGATTTTCGTCAGCACTCGTCTGGTAAAGATCGCCCACGTCTCTCGCCTCTGCTGACTCATGCTGCATAAACCTGTCGCTTTTATAAAGTAGACTAGTTTTTTATAGTCGATACTTTATTTCACCATTTTGTTAAAGTAAGCCGGTTTAAGAGGCCTAGTCAGAATAACAACTTTGTTTAAAATGACTATTGAAGCAGCCTGATTTAAATTGCTCTATATAGCAAGCAAACTAAATACTGCAGTAAGAAAACTTGATTGCGAATGCGATTAAACAAAATGTAATGCAACCATTACACCTCAATTGCAAATATTCGCTAAGTCAGTGTTACTAGGGATGATCCGGAATCAATTCCAAGAATCGATTCCTCACTGTTATTTTCTATTCTTTTTTATACCAGCATCGTGTCTATCGTTGTCGCGTCTTACCATGCCACAGATAGGTAAGTTCTCTAACGTTACATCGGGCGTGACAAAAAGCAACGGTTGCAAATTAATTTCCTTCCTATTAGACGTGTTGTGAGTGTTGCTTGGTCATAAATATAATGAGGCATTTACTTCAGGGATTTATCATGTCGTGCTTCCTGCGTCAGGTGTAGACAGTAGTCACAGTGTAAAGACTTGGGCTGTTTCTCAATATGTGTTCTTCAGCGATCTTGCATCCTTGTGTCCTCGCTCTACGTCATCATTAACAGTCGAAGTTCATTTCCAATTCTCAAGAACACAAGAACAGAGGATGCGTGAAAATACCAGGATGAGTTCTTGATATCAAGGATGCATCAAGTGCAGACTTGCACGCTGATATTGGGGAGGTCACGTGACCAACAGGAAGATCGCAAACATCTCAATTCTCACAAGTGCGTTCTGTGTTCTCGCGACTTTCTGAGTTCGTTCTTCCGAGGTCGCCTTGCAAGACCAGTCTCCACGAGAACGCAAGTCCGTTCTTTGCGTTCTTAGAATTGAGAAACAGCCTAGGAATATGTTCACCATATGCTGTAGATTATATTTAAATACTTACATACCTACACGCACATATACATACACTTATGTATGTGGATAGATAGATTTTTATTTATTTGTGGTACATATATTTCCATATATTTTACCCTTTTAAATTCTAAAAGCATTTTGTTCAGAAACAGACTAATGCAAACTTTACACATACAAACTTTTTAGTTCTTTACACATATAAACTTTAAAAAAAAATAGCACCAGACTACTGATGTTGACCTTGGAGGCATTATTCTTCGCGTGAGTGTGACTGTTGTTGTCGACTGAGTTATACTTCTTGTCCTAAACTACAACGAGCAAGATCAAACTCCGCCCAGAAACAGATTTTAAATATTCCGTTGGGTCAGTCATTGCGCTGATTGCCTTCCCACGTCTAGATCTAGTAGTTTTAGATTTAGTCAGAGTTTGCTGACCCTCCATTGAAAATGTATGCAAGGTATACTGTCCATGTCCAGAAAGGTAATAAAAACATCATCAAAGTAGTCCATGTGACATCAGTGGGTCAGTAAGAATGTGTTGAAGCATCGAAAATACATTTTGGTCCAAAAATAACAAAAATTACGACTTTGTTCAGCATTGTCTTTTCTTCGGGTTCTGTTGTGGCTGACGTGTTATCCTCAGTTATCCTTTTTTTTTCAAACTTACAGTGTGCATCTCCCTCAGACTCTAAACGAAGCCCGGGAGCACAAAAAACAAAACAATAAAGAAAACAGCTGGGGCGCACCAGATAACACGTCATCCGCGTTACTGCAGTCACGTGAGTTTAGTCTAGCGCGCTTCACAACAGATGCAGAAGAGAAGACAATGCTGAATAAAGTTGTAATTTTTGTTACTTTTGGACCAAAATGTATTTTCGGTGCTTTAACACTGATGTCACATGGACTACATTGATGATGTTTTTATAACCTTTCTGGACATGAACAGTATATCGTACATAGATTTTCAATGGAGGGTCAGCAAGCTAAATCTAAAACATCTTAAACTGTGTTTTAGAACGACATGAGTTTGGAACGACATGAGTGTCATTAATGACATTATTTTCATTTTTGGGTGAACTATCACTTTAATTTGTGGCTCGCATGGCAGTAAATAATACGGTGATTTGATCATGCAGACATGCACTTTTTTGTCTTTTTTGCTCCTGATGTTAACTTGGTTAGAAAACTATACCCATTATATCAAGACGCACATAGATAAGCATCTTCATTTGTTTGCAGCGCTTGCACAGAGCAATTGTCATATGACATCAAAGTACCGTGAGATCAGACTGCTTGTTATGCTTTTGAATTGCTCTCGCCGCACAGTAATGTCACTCGCTAATCGTTCCGTGCAGCGCATAAAATTAAGAGAAAGGTGCCCCCCTAGTGGTTTGGGGGGCACTACATACGCATATTATAAGAATGCTAAGCATTAAAATCCTGTTTTTGTCATTAAGGGAATTCATCTTGTTAAGTTACATATTTGACTGGTAAATGATAAAGAATGATTCGCCTCGTATTTATTGCATTGCAACAGATTGACAGATTGATAAGCAGACGTGCTATTTATTACTGGATGTAACTTTTGATACTTTGCGGTTAAGGCGGCTCTCCTACTGAAAAAATAGTAAGGACCACTGCGCTAGATAATGATGTTATCGGTGTAACGATACATTGTGCGATTCTGCTTGCTACCGTGGGTTCACACCAGCCGTGTTTGAGGCGTCAAAATCACATCTAGTTTTCACTTGAATATTTTGAGTTTACTCGCTTCATTCGCGCGTTAAAGCCGCGCGTGTAATTCTAGTCATCGAGACATTCATGCAAATTCACGTTATGGGAGGGCCTTCCATAGGCTTCTGCAACTCCACTCGCTTCCTGTCATCACGTCACTACTAGAGCAAGCTCCTGATTGATTAACGTGGCTCATTTTTCCGCCAAAGTTAAAAATTTTAAACTCGTGGGTTTGCTGCGTCAACGCTCAATTCACGCAAACTAGACGTGCGAATGAGGCGGAATCGTGTCTACCGCGCCTCTCTAAATGCCTCATTCATGCTGCGAGACCTCCAGACGCGCATCAACGCGTCTTCACATTGACTTAACATTGAAATCACTCGCACTTGACGCCTGTACCGTGGCTGGTGTGAATGCAGCATTATGCTTCTCAATGAATTATGGTAACGTGTCACTACATCCAAAAGCCAGATGGCGCTCTCGTGCAGAAACTCAATATGCGGGGCAGAAAAGGAATAATTACACAAATAGCTTCTGGAAACGTGTAAGCATATTTATATTGTCGTTCTTTAAACATTTACAGGTATTTTCATAATAATAAATAATATTTATTATGAGTATATTTTGCTTTTTGAAATGCATGTTATAAACGACACAAACTGTGATTTTAGATTGATAAGGACTTATCATCAATAGCCGTAGTACATGAAATAGTCGTACTGATATTATAGGATGTGTTGCGAAATATTGTTACACCCCTACTAGATACAGTAGATAAATTTAATGGAAGGTAAAGGGCATTGCAACATCATTACCTCGCCATCGTCTTCTGTTCCCCAATTTGACAACCACAGGCAGATGGTGCCAGTATCAGTTTCCCACATTAATCAAAAATCCATTAAGTCATATTTTTTGGTACAGTAGCTCACTTTCTCTCTCAGATTAGTAAATCATACTTTCATCTTTGGCAAGACCAAGGCTTTGAGTCCACCTCATTAATCACAGCATCCCTTAGAAACAAGCTTCATTTACCCTTTTCAAAACATGAGGGCATGGGAAATGCGGGCATCGTATAAACAGCACCAGAGTCAACCAAAAATAGTCTGGAGGTGTTAGAGAAGAAAAGGCAAACAGACTTTCTGTCATTGATGCAATGTAGGCCATCCGGCACATTATGTCCACTACATACAGTTGTATTTTAGTAATTATTGTCCTGTGTTTCTATGTATATTCAGTATGCATTTCAGTGTGTTTAAGCCAATATGGTTATTGTCTTACTGGTTAGTTGAGTAGCACAGGTTTGACTTTCTTTGGGGCATTTGGCTACCGATGCCAGTCGTATCCAAGTTAAAAGGGCTGTGTGGAAAAATAAATAAAATAGTTGAGGTAACAGCATGATGCTAACAATGCCAGGGTTGTCAGTTTGATTCCCAGCGAACACATGTATAGATAAAAATTTATATAGCTTGAATGCACTCTAAGTCGCTTTGGATAAAAGCATCTGCCAAATGCATAACCATAACATGTAATAAAGTGGATAATTTAAATGCACTATGCAATCGTTGGCATTTTATAAAAGTGTCTGTCAATTGCTTAAAAGCAGCTTTTGTTGAGAATGCACACTGTGCAACCATAAATCATACAGTAAATAAGGATTGGGAAGGTTATGGACATAACAACATCGGAAGCCTTTGTTATTTCTCATGCATGCAGAGGATCTGAAAGATGTCTCATCATGACCGCTAGTCACAGTATCTGTTGGGCACTTTGCAAATTATTAAAGGAAAGTGTTGCCAAGGTCGTGCTTCACTGAACGAGAGGATGCTGACGGTCGAACTTCTGCACCGTAAACGCTTCGAAGCCTGCAGCCAAACCGAGCTAAACAAACGGTCTATCTGAATTCTTTATCTCAGAGGAAACAAATGAGCCATGGCATGTTGAGCGACTGCAGGTGCAATGAAAACATAAACAGTTTAAACAATCGGAAAGCTATGCCAAGATTACAAGCCCTAACAGCAACGCCACATTTGGGAAACCGTATCGAATTGGCAGTAAGTGTGCTGGTTGGCTTCTGGCTGTGGCACTGCTAGGCTGGAAAGCAAGGTTGTCGGTTGTTATTGATTCAGGGTCAGTTTTACAGATAGGAATTTTTTCTTATTCGCTTTGGTACATTTCTCGAAATCACCCTCGACATTTGCAAAACAGTAAGGCCATTTCTCAAACCAATTCGTACAAATAGCAAAACACAATGGATTGCCTGCAAAAGCCATTGGTTCATCTTTAAAAGTAAATATCTTTTTCAATGAACATGTCAGTGCCATCAGAATGACAAGTCTGTAAAACTGTAATAGTTCATCTGTGCACATAATTCGCAACTGCTTTGCATTTTGTTGGAAATCACAAATACCCGTTTCTATTTTTAACCCCTCATCCAACTACCTGACCTTAAAAGAGACCACTTTAATCATTATCCGGATCACTTTCTCATCTTGTTCAACCCTTAAGATTACAAACATACACTCACCTAAAGAATTATTAGGAACACCTGTTCAGTTTCTCATTAATGCAATTAACCAATCACATGGCAGTTGCTTCAATGCATTTAGGGGTGTGGTCCTGGTCAAGACAATCTCCTGAACTGCAAACTGAATGTCTGAATGGGAAAGAAAGATGATTTCAGCAATTTTGAGCGTGGCATGGTTGTTGGTGCCAGACAGGCGGTCTGAGTATTTCACAATCTGCTCAGTTACTGGGATTTTCACGCACAACCATTTCTAGGGTTTACGAAGAATGGTTTGAAAAGGGAAAACATCCAGTATGCGGCAGTACTGTGGGTGAAAATGCCTTGTTGATGCTAGAGGTCAGAGGAGAATGGGCCGACTTATTCAAGCTGATAGAAGAGCAACTTTGACTGAAATAACCACTCGTTACAACCGAGGTATGCAGCAAAGCATTTGTGAACCCAAAACACACACAACCTTGAGGCTGAAGGGGCTACAACAGCAGAAGATCATACGGGGTACAACTAATCTCCAATACAAATAGGAATAAGAGGCTACAATTTGCACGAGCTCACCACAATTGGACAGTTGAAGACTGAAAAAATATTGCCTGGTCTGATTAGTATCGATTTCTGTTGAGACATTCAGATGGTAGAGTCAGAATTTGGCGTAAACAGAATGAGAACATGGATCCATCATGCCTTGTTACCACTGTGCAGGCTGGTGGTGGTGGTGTAATGGTGTGGGGGATGTTTTCTTGGCACACTTTAGGCCCCTTAGTGCCAATTGGGCATCGTTTAAATGCCACAGCCTACCTGAGCATTGTTTCTGACCATGTCCATCCCTTTATGACCACCATGTACCCATCCTCTGATGGCTACTTCCAGCAGGATAATGCACCATGTCACAAAGCTCGAATCATTTTAAAATGGTTTCTTGACAATGAGTTCACTGTACTAAAATGGCCCCCACAGTCACCAGATCTCAACCCAATAAAACATCTTTGGGATGTGGTGAAACGGGAGCTTCGTGCCCTGGATGTGCATCCCACATATCTCCATCAACTGCAAGATGCTATCCTATCAATATTGGCCAACAGCACCTTGTTGAATCAATGGCATGTAGAATTAAGGCAGTTCTGAAGGCGAAAGGGGGTCAAACACAGTATTAGTGTGGTGTTCCTAATAATCCTTTAGGTGAGTGTAAATGTATATTTTGCCCATAAAATAAATGTGTGTTTACTGAGAGGGTTTACTGAAAAAAGAAACATGAGTATTTTTCTCTTTGATTACTCAGGAAAAGGAGGTGACCATCACCATGCCGAACGGAGAGACAACAGTGGCCACTGTAAGAATTTGGAATGAAACCGTGTCTAATCTGACCCTGATGGCTCTTGGCTCGTCTGCCCCTGAAATCCTTCTGTCGGTCATTGAGGTGGGTGAGCTGTTTAAATGACTAATTTTTTGGATGAAAACCTTTTGCGACCATTTACTGTATTACCAGTAATGACATTCACACCAGATGGCTCAGTGCTCATTATCATGGACTGAGGTTAATCCTCATTTAAAGAGAGTTTCAAACCCTGTTTATTCATCCTTTCACTTGTAAGATTTCACAAATGAGGTCCGTTTGATATCTTAGTTACATTTCAAACCAGACCACATTTTAAAGAGAGAGAGAGAGAGAGAGAGAGAGAGAGAGAGAGAGAGAGAGAGAGAGAGAGAGAGAGAGAGAGATGGGATAGATGGGCATATGGACGGACAACCAGATGGAAATATAGACAGACAGACAAATATAACAGACAGAGAGATAGACAGACAGACAGATAGATGAATGGATAGATAGATGAAAAGACTGATGGATGGACAAATAGACAGACGGATAGATAGACAGATGGACAGACAAACAGATGGATAGACAGACAGATGAATAGATACACATATTGATAGATAGACAGACAGACAGACAGATAGATAGACTAACATGGGGACAGACAGATGATAGATAGACATACAGACCGACGGATAGATAGCCAGGCCAACGGAATGACAGACAGATGGACGGATGTACGAATAGATGTATAGATCATCAGACGGAAAGACAGACGGATAGATAGAAAGATAGATGGACGAATGAACGGATGGACAGACAGATAGATAGATAGACAGACTGACGGATAGACAGATAGATAGACAAATGGCTTGATAGATGAATAATAGACAGATAGACAGATAAAAAAGACAAATGGATAGAGAGATAGATAGGCAGGTAGGTGGACGGACGTAGGACAGACAGAAAGATAGATTGATAATAGACAGACAGACACAGACAGACAGATATGGATGGATGGATGGATGGATGGATGGATGGATGGATGGATGGATGGATGGACATACAAACAGACAGAAAGAAAGACAAATGGATGGATAGATGGATAATAGACAGATGGACAGCCGAACAGATAGACAGACAGACAGACAGACAGATAGATAGATTGTCAGACAGATACAAAGGCAAATGGATAGATAGATGGATAGACAGAGTGACAGGCAGACAGACAGACAGACAGACAGACAGACATACAGACAGACAGACAGACAGACAGACAGACAGACAGACAGACAGACAGAGAGAGAGAGAGAGAGAGAGAGAGAGATAGATAGATAGATAGATAGATAGATAGATAGATAGATAGATAGATAGATAGATAGATAGATAGATAGATAGATAGATAGATAGATAGATAGATAGATAGATAGATAGACAGACAGACAGATATAAAGACAGGCAGGCAGAAAGATAGATAATATACAGACAGACAGACAGCTAGAAAGACAAATGGATAGAGAGATAGGTAGGTAGGTAGGTAGGTAGGTAGGTAGGTGGACAGACAGACAGACAGACAGACAGGCAGACAGACAGGCAGACGGACAGACAGACAGACAGACAAATGGATAGAGAGAGAGGTAGGTAGGTGGACAGACAGACAGACAGATAGATAGATAGATAGACAGACAGATAGAAAGACAAACAGGCAGAAAGATAGATAATGTACAGCAGACAGACAGATAGAAAGACAAATGGATAGAGAGATAGGTAGGTAGGTAGGTCGGTGGACAGAAAGATAGACAGACAGACAGATAGAAAGACAAATGGATAGAGAGATAGGTAGGTAGGTAGGTGGACGGACAGACTGACAGACAGACAGATAGATTGATAATAGACAGACACAGACAGCCAGATATGGATGGATGGATGGATGGATGGATGGATGGATGGATGGATGGATGGATGGACGGACGGACATACAGACAGACAGAAAGAAAGAAAGACAAATGGATGGAAAGATGGATAATAGACAGATGGACAGCCAGACAGATAGACTGACAGACAGACAGACAGATATATAGATAGATAGACAGACAGACAAACAGATAGAAAGACAGACAGGCAGATAGATATACAGACAGACAGATAGACAGACAAACAGACAGATAGAAAGACAGACAGGCAGATAGATAGATAGACAGACAGATAGAAAGACAGACAGGCAGAAAGATAGATAAAATACAGCAGACAGACAGACAGATAGAAAGACAAATGGATAGAGAGATAGATAGGTAGGTGGACGGACGGATGGACAGACAGACAGATAAATTGATGATAGACAGACAGACACAGACAGCCAGATATGGATGGATGGATAGGTGGACGGACGGACATACAGACAGACAGAAAGAAAGACAAATTGATGGATAGATGGATAATAGACAGATGGACAGCCGGACAGATAGATAGACAGACAGAAAGAAAGACAAATGGACAGACAGACAGATAGAAAGACAGACAGACAGATAGATAGACAGACAGACAGACAGACAGACAGACAGATAAACAGACAGACAGATAGATAGACAGACAGACAGATAGAAAGACAGACAGGCAGAAAGATAGATAATTTACAGCAGACAGACAGATAGAAAGACAAATGGATAAAGAGATAGGTAGGTAGGTAGGTAGGTAGGTGGACAGACAGACAGATAGATAGACAGACAGACAGATAGAAAGACAGACAGGCAGAAAGATAGATAATGTACAGCAGACAGACAGATAGAAAGACAAATGGATAGAGAGATAGGTAGGTAGGTAGGTAGGTAGGTAGGTGGACAGAAAGATAGACAGACAGACAGACAGATAGAAAGACAAATGGATAGAGATAGGTAGGTAGGTAGGTAGGTGGACAGACAGACAGACAGATAGGTAGACAGACAGACAAATAGAAAGACAGACAGGCAGAAAGATAGATAATGTACAGCAGACAGACAGATAGAAAGACAAATGGATAGAGAGATAGGTAGGTAGGTAGGTAGGTCGGTGGACAGAAAGATAGACAGGCAGACAGACAGATAGAAAGACAAATGGATAGAGAGATAGGTAGGTAGGTAGGTAGGTGGACGGACAGACTGACAGACAGACATATAGATTGATAATAGACAGACACAGACAGCCAGATATGGATGGATGGATAGATGGATGGACGGACATACAGACAGACAGAAAGAAAGACAAATGGATGGATAGATGGATAATAGACAGATGGACAGCCAGACAGATAGACAGACAGACAGACAGACAGACAGATATATAGATAGATAGACAGACAGACAAACAGATAGAAAGACAGACAGGCAGATAGATATACAGACAGACAGATAGACAGACAGATAGAAAGACAGACAGGCAGAAAGATAGATAAAAAACAGCAGACAGACAGACAGACAGATAGAAAGACAAATGGATAAAGAGATAGGTAGGTGGACGGACGGACGGACGGACAGACAGGCAGAACGAAAGACAAATGGATGGATAGATTGATAATAGACAGATGGACAGCCGGACAGACAGACAGACAGACAGACAGACAGACAGGCAGATAGATAGACAGACAGACAAACAAACAAACAGATAGAAAGACAGACAGGCAGATAGATATAAAGACAGACAGATAGATAGACAGACAGATAGAAAGACAGACAGGCAGAAAGATAGATAAAATACAGCAGACAGACAGACAGATAGAAAGACAAATGGATAGAGAGATAGATAGGTAGGTAGGTAGGTAGGTGGACGGACGGATGGACAGACAAACAGATAGATTGATAATAGACAGACAGACACAGACAGCCAGATATGGATGGATGGATAGGCGGACGGACGGACATACAGACAGACAGAAAGAAAGACAAATTGATGGATAGATGGATAATAGACAGATGGACAGCCGGACAGATAGATAGATGGATAGACAGACAGACAGATAGAAAGACAGACAGGCAGATAGATAGACAGACAGATAAACAGACAGACAGACAGATAGAAAGACAGACAGGCAGAAAGAAAGATAGGTAGGTAGGTAGGTAGGTGGACGGACGGATGGACAGACAAACAGATAGATTGATAATAGACAGACAGACACAGACAGCCAGATATGGATGGATGGATAGGCGGACGGACGGACATACAGACAGACAGAAAGAAAGACAAATTGATGGATAGATGGATAATAGACAGATGGACAGCCGGACAGATAGATAGACGGATAGACAGACAGACAGATAGAAAGACAGACAGGCAGATAGATAGACAGACAGATAAACAGACAGACAGATAGAAAGACAGACAGGCAGAAAGAAAGATAATATACAGCAGACAGACAGATAGAACGACAAATGGATAGAGAGATAGGTAGGTAGGTAGGTAGGTGGACAGACAGACAGACAGATAGATAGATAGACAGACAGACAGATAGAAAGACAGACAGGCAGAAAGATAGATAATGTACAGCAGACAGACAGATAGAAAGACAAATGGATAGAGAGATAGGTAGGTAGGTAGGTAGGTAGGTAGGTGGACAGACAGACAGACAGATAGATAGAAAGACAGACAGGCAGAAAGATAGATAATGTACAGCAGACAGACAGATAGAAAGACAAATGGATAGAGAGATAGGTAGGTGGACAGACATACAGACAGACAGACAGACAGACAGACAGAGAGAGAGATAGATAGATAGATAGATAGATAGATAGATAGATAGATAGATAGATAGATAGATAGATAGATAGATAGATAGATAGACAGTTGGACTGCCGGATGGATAGACAGACAGATTGATAGAGAAACAGACAGACAGATGGAAACCGCAATTGACATTTATTTTATAGCTCAAAGCTCTGCTGTTCCTGTCTCATGTGTAAAATGTTAGGAGATGTGCTAGACCAGAAACCCATTTCCAGTCTGGTTTAAGCAGATGTTTAAAAAAAAGACCATTATTGTTGTCCAAGACCAACTTACTGTTCCTTAATAATTGAACTTCTGTGTGTGTGTGCGCGCGCGCGTGCGTGTGTGTGTGTGTGTGTGCATGTGTGAATTGTTTAAAGTTGGTTAGATGCATGCTGGGTAACATTTGTCCCACAGAGTGTTGCTCTACCTAATGAGAGTCCAGATAGTCTAATGTTTATTAATGAGGGCAAGCGCAAAAACGGCTCTGTCTCATTTCTCACCGTCCACTGCATGAAAATGACGCGTTCGCTCTCTCAGGCCTGCTGTCTTTGCCAGCAGGAGTCGCGTACGGCTGCGCTGGAGACATTTAGCACATCAACAGAGCCGCAGCTGAGCTATATTGATGAACATTTGTCACTCCATGATGCTCGTCGCTCTAATGTGCTGAGACTTGAGTCTGCTCACGATGCTTAACATAACAGTGGGGCGAGATTCATATAGATTGCTATCCAAAGCATCATTTATCTTGAAAATTTTTATTTTTAAGAGCATGGAGCAGAATATTTTGGTGGTGGCGTGTGAAATCTCAGCTGAGGCACAAAGTGAATTATCTGTGGCACAGATAGACATCCGGCTTGTAGATAGAAAGAGGTATACAAGTAAACAGTCACAGGTGTTCATATAACACACTTTTCAAGAAGTTAGTGTACTTATAATTATTTTAGTGTCTAGCGTGTTAAAGTTACTTGGGGTCGAACCCAAGAGAGGATCATGTGAAATCAATGTGAAATAAATGAATGAAATCATTACAGACTTTAGCTTGGACTTCACAGACTGAATATCAATAATTTATTAAAAAAATATACATGAATATTAACAAGCATACTTTGTAGCCCCGCCCCAAGTGAAATCTTACTGGTCTGAAAGCTGACATCACACAATTGTATATATTTAATCTGTTCTTATTGGCTTTGATTGATGTGCATGTATGATTGGTTTAGGTGTGCGGTCACGGTTTCAAGTCTGGTGAGCTTGGTCCTGGCACCATCGTGGGCAGCGCTGCTTTTAATATGTTTGTGATCATCGGGATCTGTGTGTGGGTGATACCTGACGGTGAAGTGAGGAAGATTAAACATCTGAGGGTATTCTTCATCACGGCCTTCTGGAGTATCTTCGCCTACATCTGGCTCTATCTGATCCTCTCTGTAATCACACCTGGCATCGTGGATGTGAGTGGGTGAACTTTGTATACCTGTCGAGAACGTTGGATCATAATTATGTGCATAATTGTCAAGATGATCTTTCTGTATGCACACTGTAATTTATACGTTTCTATTTTGTATTCAGGATTATGAGAAAACCAGATGTGTTTTTATGCATTTGTCAGAAGCCGTTATCCAAAATCCCTTGTAGTGCATTTACAGTGCATATATTTATCAGTATGCATGTTCCCTGGGATTCCCTTTTTAGTCATTTTTCTCTGTCTCTTCAAGTTTATTGTAGCTATAAATGCCACATTATGTCTTATATCGGGCTGTTTGTTCCCGGTCGTCATCTTGTGTCAGCTGAACCGTGCTGTTTATTTGCTAGTCCATCACTTAGGTTGACGTGCGTATGTTTGTGTGTATTGTAGGTATGGGAAGCTCTGGTTACTCTCTGCTTTTTTCCCGTCTGTGTGATCTTGGCCTGGATCGCCGACCGGCGCCTCCTCTTCTACAAGTACATGTCGAAACGTTACCGCGCAGACAAACGAACAGGGGTTGTCGTGGAGACGGAGGGGGAGTTGACGCCTAAAGGTGTGGAGATGATGATAGACGGGAAGTTTCCGCTGAGGGGCGGAGCCACGGGGGTGGAAAATTGCCAGGATGGGAACATGGCAACCCTACCCAACTCCAGCAGCGCGACCGTTTACATGGAGGGCGTCAAGGAGCTGGATGAGAGTCGCAAAGAAGTGAGACGTGATAAACACTTTTTTAAGATGCGAAATAAATCTTTGGTGTCCTCAGAGTATTTATGTGAAGTTTTAGCTCAAAATGCAATATACCTTGTAGATAATTTATTATAACATGTTAAAATTGCCACTTTGTAGTAGGGCTGCATACCGATTAATCGCGATTAATCGTTTGCAGAATAAAAGTTTTTGTTTACATCATATGTTTGTGTACTGTGTATAATAATTATGTATATATAAATACACACACATGCAAGTATAACTTTAAGAAATATATAGATTTATATATTAAGTATTTATATATAATATAAATGTACAAATGTATATACACCTGTAAACATTTCTTAAATATATACATACATGCACTTGCGTGTGTGTGTGTGTGTGTGTGTTTATATATACATAATTATTATACACCAAACACAAACATATATGATGTAAACAAACTTTTATTCTACAATCGATTAATCGTGATTAATCGTTATGCAGCCCTACTTTGTAGGTGTGACCAAAAGCGTGCCATTTTGGGTGTGTCCTTTAAAATACAAATAAGTTGATCTCTGCACTAAATGGCAGTGCTGTGTTTGGATGGTGCAGATTAAGGGGCGGTATTATCCCCTTCTGACATCACAAGGGGAGCCAAATTTCAATGACCTATTTGACATATGCTTGCAGAGGATGGTTTACCAAAACTAAGTTACGGGGTTGTTCCTTTTCACATTTTCTAGGTTGATAGAAGCACTGGGTACAAAATTATAGCACTTAAACGTGGAAAAAATCTCCTTTAAAGCTTAATGGTTTTATTTTTTATATTAAAAGCTTTCTTTAATCTTATAATAAGAAACAGATTCGACGTCAAATGGCCAATACCAGTCTGGAATTCTTAAGAAACATATCTGCATTTGTCAGACGCTTTAATCCAAAGCGACTTGAAGTGCATTCCCTGGGTGCTAATGCAATCTATCAATTGAGCTAAATAATTTTTTTCTCTCACAGGTCATTCGTATCCTGAAGGATCTGAAGCAGAAGTATCCAGAGAAGGAACTGGATCAGCTGATGGAGCTGGCCAACTACTACGCCCTCCTCCACCAGCAGAAGAGCCGAGCCTTCTACCGCGTCCAGGCAACGCGCATGATGATCGGAGCCGGCAATGTGCTGAAGAAGCACGCGGCAGATAACGCTCGCCGGGCGGCCGCTACGCCCACCGACGGAGCCGTGGAAGACGACGACCTGGCCACCTGCAGTCGCATTTCATTCGAAAGCTCTCACAGTCAGTGCATGGAGAACTGCGGCGTGATCTCCATAGCTGTGGTGTGTCGGGGTGGTCTAGGCGAGAGCACGTTCTACGTCGACTACTGTACGGAAGACGGCACTGCCAACGCCGGCTCGGATTACAAGTACTGCGAGGGGACGCTGGTTTTTAAACCTGGAGAAACCAGGAAAGAAATAAAGGTGAGACGAATCTCCAATAGACACCTCTGTCACAATAACTGGTGTACTGGAATTGGTTGGTTAATGCTGGTAACTCCTTAGGTATGCAATGAACAGCTGGTAGTTAAAGTGGTTTGTTGCGGTAAGGTGATGCAGTGGTTAAAGCTCAATACTGGCAAGAGGATTGGGAACTGTTTGCTGTCATTATTGTGCTCTTGAGCGAAACATTTCAACTCCGGTTGCTCCAGAGGGCTACAGTAAATGAACCACAAGCTGTTTTGGACCAAAGCATCTGCTGCAATATTAAAGTTTGAATTCGGGTAGTAAAATCTCCTACACACATTTTAGTAAAAGTTTTAGAGTAATTAAAAACATTTGGATTTCATAAATACAAGTTGGAAATCAGTTCGGTCTCTTGACCATGATGCTTTTTATCTGATACCATGAGCTTATTTTGGAAAAAATACTAAATCAATACATCAGTTCATAAGTGCTCCTCCAACCTCAAACCCCGACCTGGAAACCAATAAAGCTTTGCCATCTTGTAGGAACATCTTGATGATTTAATTGCACCGTGAGGAGGCGAGAAATGACAAGTTAAGAGGGTTCATGAGGAATTATAAGCGGAGATACACAAGTGTGTCTGATGCAAAAGTGTTGTATCTACTAAATATGTAATAAATCACCTTCCCTTCACAACGTAACTTCTTCAAATCTTATTCCAACCCTACTAAAAAAAACAATTGGTTTATCAGCCTAATTTTAGCTTGTTTTAGCGGGTTTGGGCACATTTTAGCTGGTCCTAGCTGATCACCAGCTGAACCTCGAGCTTAAACCACCTTGACCAGGCTAAGCTGGTTTAAGATGGAAGTAGCTAGTTTAAGCTGGTCATTCTAGGCTGGCAAAGCTCTTTAAAGGGATAGTTCATCCAAAAATGATATTAAACCCATGATTTACTCATCCCCAAGCAGTCCGAGATGCATATGTCCATCATTTTTCAGACGAACACCTTTTTAGTTGGTTGCACATTCAGAAAATGTTTTAGGTCTTTCAGTTAATCATATGTAAAGTTACTGGGTCCACTCCTTCAAGTCCAAAAAATGTGCATCCATCCTTCACAAAAAGAAATCCAAACGGCTCCACGATGATAAACAAAGGCCTTCTGAGGGTAATCCGTGCCGTTATGTTGTAGAAATATCCAAATTTAAAACTTTATAAATGAAAATAACTAGCTTCCGTTAACGCCGCCATCTTAGACTCCTCTTTATTCAGGAAAGAGTATCAGTGTAGTGTACGCACTTTTCTTAGTGACGTATGACAAATTCGGAGGGCGGGGGCACAGAGCAGCAGCACAGAACCATCTGTAAACTGCGTTTTGAATCTTGAATGCGGACGCGACCGAGATGGCGGCGTTGTGGGATTTAACTTTTTAACAAGTTTGCATCTATTCGCGTCTTTGCATTGACTTGTATTTCATCTACTCATGCAAATCGTTGAATGTAACGATTTGTGCGAGTAGATTACTTACAAAGTCAATGCAAAGATGCGAGTAGAAGCGAACTTGTGCGGAGGCGATCCAAATGACTCGAATTGGGGACTTTCTGCGTCCTCAAAAGACACAAATGAGAAAAGGAAAAGAGGATGCACAAATAAGAATTGAGAAGCACCCAGTGTCTATTTGAACTGTCAGCATTAACAAAGCTATACATGATTCATTTTAAGCGTAACTAGCATTGCCATAGAAACGTCAATTCTGAGTCCAAGGACACAAACAGCTCGAGTTGTCATTGCATCTCTGAAGAGACCAAATGAAAAGTGTTTCAGCTTTGTTGTTGTTTTCTTTAATATGTATTAAACTAAAGTGCCAAGACGACACTTACATCTGTACCAACAGCTTCCAGACAAAAACTCACTTATCTTTGAAGTAATAAAACTCCACTGAGATGGACATCACTGTGTTTCCATAGCAACAGTGTTGTACTGGCTGTCATTGGTTGAGTGACAATGATTGACAGTCTGTTTCTCATGGAGACAAAGTGAGAGGATTCAGCATAACAGATGCAAAGATCAGATTGATCGACAATGTCGGATGTGCAACTGCTGCGTTTGTCCTAAAGCAGTGATTCATGCTGAATTTGGCGTGCGCCAAACCTGCCTTGTATAGGGTGCATTCATTTGCACTCCCCTCCAAAGAAAATTCATGACATAAAACAATCTCAAATTTAGAATTTTAGTTTAACAAATCTTGCACCCCCTAAGATGGGCCTGCCCCCCCAGTTTGGGAACTACTGTTCTAAGATAAGCAGTGGGTTTGTTTGACCATTAATGTTTATTGTAAAATTCCTTATCCTATCATGGGTTAATATGCAACAAGAGGTAGACCTACCAACAACTAACTAGTTCAAGAAAAGCATAAGGAGGTGCTTGCAAAACTCTTGAAAAGTTGACCTAACTTTATTACGCATTTATTCAACCTCTGATGTGAAACAAGTTACCTTTTTTGTTTTCAAATTTTGTTTCAATGTTAACTTTGTAAAATGAATATATTATAAAATTATGCATACTGTAGGTGGGCATCATTGACGACGACATCTTCGAAGAGGACGAACATTTCTTCGTGCGTTTGCTGAATCTACGCATCGGTGATGCCGAGGGCATGTTTGAAAGCGATGATGTGGGTCAGGGACCCAAGGCTCGGCTGGTTGAACCGTTGATGGCCACGGTCACCATCCTGGACGATGACCACGCTGGAATCTTCACGTTCACGGAACGTCTGATGCGAGTGAGCGAGAGCGTGGGTACCATGGAGGTGACGGTGGTTCGTAACTCCGGCGCCCGGGGAACCGTGATCATCCCGTACCACACGGAGCCCGGGACGGCCCAAGGGGATGGGGTCGACTATGAGGACACACACGGCGAGCTGGAGTTCACCAATGACCAGACGACGTGAGTGTGTTTATTGCCTCTATAGTAATGATGTCCCGCAATTAGCTCTCCAACTCGCTGTCTTCAGTCTATTTCCGGATGAACATAGCACTGATTTACATTATGAATGAGCACTAAGTGTGATGCTTTTTCTGTTTGTGTCTGACAGTCAGACGTAAACAATTTGACACAGGATCAGTTTCGGATCAGCAGTGGGATTTTCCTTTTACTCAGATTTTTCCCTGTGGTTTGTGTGTTCATGAATGTGAGTGTGTGTAGATGATTAAATATTGACATGCAACCTTTGAAGTGATTTAAAAGCTGACATTTCCAGTGATTTTGTGTAAGGTTTTGTGCGCGTGTGTGTGTATGAGTTGATCATTTATTTGCTCTTTTACTGTGGTTTGGTGTCAGGGTGGAGCGCTGCTGTGTATGACCCCAGAGGAACAACATTAAGTATTTATAAGTGTGTGTTTGTGTGTGCACATGTGTGTGAATGTGTGTCTCATTATACAGTTCAAGGTCTTTCCCATTTAGATGCAATTTGTGCCACCACCTGAAGGTCTCTCTTTCTTTCACATCCTCTCTCTTCTTCTCTCTATCTTGTTCTCTCTCTCTCTCTTTCTCTCTGTGCAGTCAGACTATCCAGGTGAGGATCATTGATGATGAGGAGTATGAGAAACATGAGAACTTCTTCATTGTTCTTGAGGAACCTCGCTGGCTGAAAAGAGGAATATCAGGTGTGTGGACTAGATCATCTCTAGGATTTATTTGGCATTTGGGTGTGATGCTGCATTTCACTGAGAGCTTGATGGATGCATTCCCATTATGCATTTCAAAAATCAACCATTTTCTCATTAAAACATGACATGCACAGAAACAACATGGGAGCTCTTTCATTGATTTTCCAGTGGCAAGCATATACATTAGAGCCAGGGGCGTCATGCACCATTTTTTTAAAGGGGGAGCAGTGTGTACCGTAATCATAAGTTCATACCATAATCATAATTATTAAGGTCAAACATCAAAACCTTTTATACGGCATATTCTTATAGACTATACAGACAAAAAAGAAGCATTTATAAATTATTTAATTGTTATTTTACGCATTAATGAAAAACTCATGCGCTCAACAGTCACGTGACATTTGTGATTGGTTGTAATGATCAAAACACTGCAAAAACGGTGAATATAAAGAAACATTTGATGCAGCGTTAGCAGATTTAAATGTAGATTTTATTATTTATTTAATTGCAAAATCATTTTTAAAAACTAGCCTATAATCATATTGGTAACACTAACACTTTACAATAAGGTTTTATTAGCAAACATTGGTAAATGCATTAACTAACATGAATAAACAGTAAACAATATAGTTTCTCAACATTTATTAATATTAATGACAATACAAATATTCATGTTAGTTCTCATGCATTAATTTTATGTTAACAGTTACAATGCTTAATTTTATAATGTATTAGTAAATGCCGAAATTAACATGAACTAAGATTAATAAATGTTGTAGAAGTATTGATCAATGTTAGTTCAATTTAGCTAATGGATTAACTCATGGGCCTTCAACAGGGGGTCCGGGGCCCCTTGGGGGTCCGTGGTGGTATTACTGGGGGTCCCCCAAATATTATTTGAATTCAATTTGTTTATTGAAAAATAAAATTGGGCATTAAACAAAAATACATTAATAAACTAATAACACAAATGATTTAAAAAAAAACTTGATTGAAATGAAGGTTCCAATATAATATAATACTTTACTAAAATAAAGGTTCCCTAATATGTAGTTATTTAATGTAATTTTAAATGCAAATTTAAAAGTATGTTAACAGTATGTATCTATGTATACAAAAATGATTACAAATATATATAATTATGTAACCATCATAAAAAAAATAAAACTACAGTTTTAATTTTATACATATAATAAGGTTAAAGACTCGTGTTTTAGTTGTGTTTCATTGTGCTACTTAGCTGTATTATTTAGTTATGAAGGCTTAAATCAAAACAAACCAACTGCAGTTTGATTAAAATTTATTGGAATGCACAATCAAAAAACTAGTTATCTCGTTTTGGAACAAAACTCTTCAAATACAACCTTTCTGTAAAGTGCTACCAATATATTTGTAACCATCATAGCGCATCATACCATCATTGTAACCATCATAGCGCTTCTATGGTTCAAGTCGTACCTCTCAGATAGGTCATTTCGGGTATCCTGGAGAGGTGACGTCTCCGAACCCCAACGTCTTGATACCGGGGTCCCTCAAGGCTCTGTGCTTGGACCGCTGCTCTTTTCGATATACATGACATCCCTGGGCTCTGTCATTCGGAAACATGGCTTTTCCTACCACTGCTATGCAGACGACACTCAACTCCACTTGTCGTTCCACCCTGATGATCCTACGGTTTCTGCTCGCATCTCGGCATGCCTGAGGGACATCTCACTCTGGATGAAGGATCACCATCTCCAGCTTAACCTTGCGAAGACAGAACTGCTTGTCATATCATCTGAACCAAAGATCCAGCACAACTTTTCCATTCAGCTAGGTTCCTCGACCATCACGCCTTCCAAGACGGCCAAAAACCTGGGAGTGGTCATTGATGATCGGCTTAGCTTCACGGAGCATGTTGCCAGCACCGCTCGCTCTTGTAGATTCATCCTCTACAATATTAGGAAAATTAGACCTTTCCTAGATGAGCATGCTACGCAAGTCCTGGTCCAAGCTCTTGTCCTGTCCAGGCTGGACTACTGCAATGCGCTACTGGCAGGACTTCCAGCCTGCACGACCAAACCCCTACAGATGATTCAGAACGCAGCGGCAAGAGTGGTCTTCAATGAGCCAAAGAGGGCGCACGTCACTCCTCTCTTTGTCAAGTTACACTGGCTTCCTATAGCAGCCCGCATCAAATTTAAGGCTCTGCTCCTGGCCTTTAAAACCACCACTGGGTCAGCACCCCCTTACCTTCGCTTGCTTATAGAGCCTTATGTACCCTCTCGATCACTACGCTCTGCCACCGAGCGACGGCTTGTGGTACCATCTCAAAAAGGGAAGAAAACACTAACGCGTACCTTCTCAGGAACTGTCCCACAACTGTGGAATGATCTGCCGGTCGTGACACGATCAGCTGACACTGTAGCTGTCTTTAAGACTCGGCTAAAAACCCATCTCTTCCACCATTACCTAACTTCCTAATTACAGATTTACTATCTTTCTTTAGTTACCCTTCTCTTTATCTCTTTCTCTATTTACCTTCCTCTTTATCTAAAAAAAAAAAAAAAAAATTACTAACATACCCTTGGCTATGTATATTGTGTTGGACTTGATTAGACTATTTCCAGTGCGCTTATGTATCGCTGTTCTTATGTTGCCATAATTGCTTCTATTGTTTACCTCACTTGTAAGTCGCTTTGGACAAAAGCGTCTGCTAAATGACTAAATGTAAATATTTATATAAAATATTATAGGAATGCATATTTACATATTTACATACACATATTTAGTTTTGGGTATCGTTAAAATTTTAGCGATTACAATACCAATTCCACTTATCAAAACCGGTTCTTATCGATTCTTGGTTCCAATTCCAATATTTTTTTGAAAAAAGCAAATACTTTCAAGAATTATTTATTTTATTTATTCTTTCCACATTTAGTCTATAACCTGTTGGCTGTAACTGTGACAATTCATCTAAAAATGAAATAAATAACAATATTATGGAATGATCAGAAGCAATTACAAACCAAAACTATTTAACATAAAAGATATAAAAGGCAGTTTGTTATTTGTGGCAGTAATGTACAGTAAGAGAGAATAAAACCCTTCATGGCTATAGTGAACGGATTGTCTTCAAAATACTGAATAGATTAGAATATATAAAAAATCTGAGTTAGTGAATTATTCATTTAGAGTCGTTTAAAGCTATGGCTTGTCCATTAACAAAAGTTTTTTTTACGAATAAAACACTAGTGCCTGGTTGCATAAATAAAGCACCTTAAGTGTAATTTTCCCTTAAGTTCGTCGTTTCCCTTAAACTTAAGGGTGTTGCACAAAGTAACCCTTAAGTATTAGTTTTAATGGAAAGTCATCAACCTAATTTCCCTTAAATAGCTGTTTTTCAATTAAGTAATCCCTTAAATGGCATTTAGTGTCGCCTAAAAGCCCCTTAACGGTTATTTCCCTAGGTTTAACTTAAAGTTGGGAAAACGTAACCTTAAGTGTAACACAGACAAAAAAGTAGACAATATGGTTGAGTTATAGAACCAGCGGAAGATCATTTTGTACCAAGGCAAATTTTTATGGATAGGAGGACCATCTTAGCATTGAAAATTGTTACAAGATTACGGATTTGAATCGGCACGCAGTTATTCTCTGCTCTGAAACTGAAAAGCAAAGGGATTCATTCTTTTAACCCATCATAAAACATACCAATACGCTGCTAAACCCTGCACATTTTCAGATTCTGCTTCTGTTATGCTTTTAAAAGTGGACAGGTGCACAGAAAATGGTGTGTGTGTGTGTGTGTGTGTGTGTGTGTTTCTCTCTCTGTGTGTGTTTATTAATGGAGTAAACTCATCTTCAGCACTAACTTCATCTCTCTTGTCCCTCTTACACCACGCAGCCCTGCTGCTGAACCAAGGTAAGGGCTCTGAATCACCTCTGACATGCGTCCACTAACTCTCATTTAAACACTCCACGGGTCATGGAGAGGGCAGAGAGGGTGTTAAAAGCTTTCCTGAACCTGTTAGAGGCGCGACTGTGACCTTGATGGATCAGACATTCAGCGTTAAAAGAGAGGAGGTCAAAAGAATCAAGAGGTGGAGAAGCAGCACAGACCCTCTGAGTTGAGGACGATTCGAGGCCATTTTTCATGATTTAATGTCTGTTTTCAGTGTTTGGGGAAAAAAGAGCTACACTAGTGTTAAAGGTCCCGTATATATTCGAGTTTGATGAATTATATTTTTACACAAGCAACACACACATCTCTGCTACAAATGAACATTTGAAGTTTGTTTCTAGTACTTACCATTCTTGGACAATTACACCAAACGTGACAGAAGTGCAAACGTTACAACTTACCCCATAGATGGGATTTATTGTAACAGGCAGGGGGTTAGTTGTAACACTTGATAAAAATTACGTTTGCTGGCAAATATTTCAATACTATTTTGTCTATATATTTGAAGTGGATATTGTTTATATATCTGTTTATAATAGACAGGTATCCACACTGTATTCATTCATCCAGCACTTTTCTACCAATAGTTTAATTATAAATGGATATAAATGTCTAAATATGTGAGGAAAAAGCAGCACAATTATGAAAAAAAATATATGTGACCCAGTTTGTAAAAACCATAAAACAGTTTCAAAATCAAATTCTGATATAATGAGCATCAAAGTCGGATTTTAGCCATTCATTTCATTATGATTTCAATCTTTGATGTGACCTTATTCAATCAATATTAAACATATGAACAAAAATACATTTTGATAACACAATTTTAGATAAGACAGGCACATTTATTTTGTTGGCATCCAGCAATCATTCATTTGTAGCCTATTTAAAACTATTTATGCTAACGTTAGCGGTTTTCATATCGTAAGTGCTAAGGGGTTAGTTGTAAGTTTCAATTAACCCCGCTGGGTCAAAATATTTTCAAGCCCACCAAAAAAGTTGCTAAGAGCTGCAGACATATTTCAAAACGATTCAATGTTTTATTCAACAAGACACTGATTAATATGACATAACATTGGATTTGGTATCTTACGCACCCAACTCAGAAACCGAACAAAAAACATATGATGAAAAAATATACTTACATGCCACCAAAACACTTGTTCATCAATAACTCTCTGGAAAAGCATTAAACATTTCCAATAATTTGCGGGAGATCTTCTTTTGGCAGCGTAAAAAAATACCGGAAAAACAAAACAATGTAAACAGTCCATGTTACAACTAACCCCGCGTTAGTTTTTGCCCCGCGCACCCCTATTATTTATGCTATTATAGCAACATTACACACTAACTAAAGTTTGAAAAATGGGATCAGGAAAAACGGGACCTTTAAAAGTGTTTAAACTAGAGGTCTTCATGGGTCCAACCTGAGACCCAAGCGGGTTCGAAGTGTGTCTTGGACATGGGTCAGGTATAATTTAAGCACCCTCGGGTCTCGGGTAATTTAATATGCATGTGTTTTGTTGAACGGACCCGAGAAGACCGGAACAATCTTGTGTCCTTTTCCAACCCCTCCTCTGTTTGCCAAGAGTGCTTGCGACATTGTCACACCTGTCAATCAATTTTTAATGCACATTTTATCGATTACCTTGGTGTCGTCATCAGATAACAAATGAAAATAAATGGAGCAGCTGACCAAATTGGTTGCGAGGCCACAGGGGTTTCTTTTCTGTCTGACTGGTGTGCAGACAGAGAACACGTTGGTGCCATTTACATTCGGGTTCAGTTGGGTTAAAACAATTGCCTATGGGTCGGACTTCAGTCGGGTCTTTCTTAAAAATAAAGAGATTTCTGCACATAGGGTTTGGGTAAAAAGTGATTCAGGTGATTTCAGGTCGGGTACATTTCTTTGCACCCGAGAAGACCTCTAGTTTGTTTAAACTGCTCAATTTAAGTTTATTGTACAGACAATATTAAAACTTTAGAGGAACAGTTGTATTAAAAATAAAAATGAAACATGTTCATTGAGTTGAGCCAATTTGGTTGAAATTCAAGTTCATTCATTATTCATTTCTTTCATCTATAAAACAAAAGAAAAGGTCTTAGGCAGAATGCCAAGGTATAATATCACAGTAAACTGTACTGCACCATCCTTTTATATAATATGTAAATTAGGAGCTTGAGAGTTCGGTTGAACTGCTTCTTTAAATCTCTATTTTTAAATGTAGGCATCCAAGAAAAAAGATAAAAACATTAAATCCAAAAAATCCTAAAATAATGGAAATTTCAGTGTGGTTGTATTGCTTCTTCACCTGAAATTACCTTCAGCTTTCTAAGTAAATCTCAGTTACGCTGAACCATATCTGCAGTATGACATCGAGGCTTCGCATACACCCAGAACAAAACTCAATTTTTAAACCTTGTCGTTTTGTTTGTGTGTGTACAGTGTGTGTACAGTGTGTGTGTGTTGTGATGTACCTAGCTGTTGTCTTTTTGATTGACAGGTAAAGGGTATGCCCTCGATTTCCTGTCTGTTGTATCTTATCCTCTTCTTTGTCTTTCTTCTTGTCTGGTGTCTCAGATGGTCCTGAGGGGGAACTGAGCGCCGAGGAAGAGGAGGCACGGAGGATAGCAGAGATGGGGAAGCCCATTTTAGGAGAGCACAGTCAACTGGAGGTGGTAATCGAGGAATCTTATGAATTCAAGGTATGGACTAGCAGTCCCGTGATGGTATTCACAATGCATTCGTATTCAAGTAGACAACTTTGTAAGTACTGCAGGGCAAACCCGTACCAACCACCTAACAACGACTTTGCAATCATCCAGAGCCGCCTAGCAACAGCCTGCATCCACCTTGAACTGCCTAGCAACCACCTATTGAGCCCTAGCAACCACCTAGTCTGTCAATAAGCAATTTTAGAGCAAATAGAGCAGTCATTTGTTGGTGATATCATTTATTTAGCTCACCTGCTGTCTAGCGTCTAAAATGGCACGACAGGGGGTAACATGGTGAAACAATTCATGCTAAAGTCTGATTCATGTACAGCATACAGTAGGGCTTCTTATGTAGGTCATTTGATTTGTAGCATGAAACATGCATGTTCATTAAGGAGGAGTTCCCAGCATGCAGATACTAACTGCACACAAATACTTTTCATCTCTGCTGCAGTGGATGAAAAAGGATGATTTTATATGATGGATGTTTGACTATATACAAAGATAACATTTGAAACTCTTACACAGGGATTTTTATGGATGAAAGGATGTATTGTGATGTAGCTCAATTGATAGCATTAAGAAACACAAACATTGTGCGTTTGATCCTAGGGAACACGTATACTAAAAATGACTAAAGGTCGTCTCACACTGCACGCGGCTTCAGCTTTTCTTTTGTATTGGAAGAGTTTTTTGCAGCATTTTTGTGCAAATGTGTGTATCTTCAACGGCGCCTGCCATGAAGTGCTGTGTCCTTAAAAGGAATAGGATTTTGGGTGCACGAGCAAGGCGTGTGGACCAACTCCGCTTCACTTCGGTAACCGCCCCCGTTTTGGCGCTTTCCGCACGTCTCCTATTGAAAAAGAACTAAACACTCGCAGTTGCCGCGTACCATATGAAACGGCCTTAAAGGGGACAGAGAATGAAAAACCATTTTTACCTTGTCTTTGTTGAATAATGGTAGTATTCCCGCATTCACAAACATACAAAAAGTGCTAAACATGCTAAACATCTCAGTCTCATAGAAATTCCTCTTTTAGAAACGTCAGCCAGAAAACGGCCCAATCTGAAAAACTGATGCTTATGACATCACAGGCATCTCACTGCCCCTCCACTTTAAAATAATTGGTTAAATTTTTTGAGTGGCAGTAAAGTCAGCCAATCAGTAATGAGATTGCAAGTTAAGCCAGTAGAGGGAGCCAAATAGGTGCAAAACCACTTGTTTAAAATCCCCCACCCTAATAGAGCTATCTGAGAGAGGTTTTTAGGAAGCTTCTAAGGCATTACAGACCCAAACAAAGAAAGTTTTGTCTACATTTCACATCACAGAACAAGGATAAATACTCCGTTCAATCATTCTATGTCACCTTTAAAAACGGTAAATGGATCAGATAAGTGGTGCTACACTGCATAATAAAATCAATGTCTTTTTTCAGTTTTTCGTCTTGTTTTCCAGTATAAATATCTGAAAATTCTTAAATCAAGATATTAAAGTGCACCTATTTCATTGCTAAAAAAATTTGTGTATTTGGTATAATAAAATGTGTTTGCGTGGTTTATGGTTAAAAATTTATTTTCCACATACCGTACATTTTTTGTAGCTCCAGATTTTACTCTCTTTTTGAAACGCACGGTATTGAAAAGCTCTGTGTCCCTGATTGGCCAGCTAATCTGTACGTTGTGATTGGTCTGAATACCTCTGATGTCAGACGGAAATGTGACACTCCTTACTATGTTTGAAAGATTCGCTCAAAATGCAATGCTAACAGGAGTTAACTTACCGGCTTTTGTCCAATCGGGAGGAATTATGATAATGTCGATCTTGTCTGCATCACCAATCCCAGGAAGTAAACTATTGCCTACGATCCGTATGTTTGTTGTAGTCCATGAAAAAAGATTTACGCTGGAGACGATAACTCGCGTCATTGTTTACTTTGGGGTTTGAACCATTTCCATATCGTTTACATGGACTGATACACACTTACACACCAACGGAAATTTAAAAACGGGAATCGGACAATAGGTGCTCTTTAAGAGCACATATGCAAAACCGCTAAACGCCATTTACGTCAAAAATGAGATAATGATATTAACCAAATGCTCTCAACATGTAATACACGTTTAGCAAATACTTACAATTCAAGAAGTCCTCTATGTTCAAGGAAGCCGTATTTGAAACAATTGTGGATTACAAACTTGTGTCCCTTTTGAGTACTTGAACCTGAATGCAACCAAAATATGGCAGACACATACAGCACAGCGCCTCTGTAAAAAGTGAAAAGTTGGTTCAACTTAAAAAATTACTTTAATTGGTAACACTTAAAATGTAAAAAAAAAATTACTTAAAATGTTCACCTAAAGTGTAACTAAAGTGAAATTTTAAATTGATTACAATTTTTGTGACTACAAATATTTTTGATCAATTGTTGAACCAACTTCTCATTTTTTACAGTGTAGTATATAGATCAGTATCTTTGTTTTTCCATTTGAATGCTGACTTTCATCACTTGCAATGTTTCTAGTTGCATCAGTAGTGATTTTGCAAGTTGATTTTTTTTTAAAGTGGATGTTTCTGCCGAAAAAGCTTGCATGCACTTTTTCCAGTGAATGATACCGAGCCCCTAAGGGGGACATGGAGCAAAAAATCTAAAGTTTAGTTTCATGTGCTCACGTGAAACTTTCGTGCACATGAAAGTTTCACCTGAGCACATGAAACTAAACTTAAAAAAAAAAAATCTGCACATCAAGGTTTCGCGTGAGCATGTGAAACTAAACTTTCGATTTTTTTGCTCCATGTCCCCTTAGGGGCTCCGTACAATGACATATCAAATTTGTTAAATACCAATGAAATGACTAAAGTGACATTTGTGAAAATAAGGCAATTCAATTACTGACTAGTAAACTTTTCATTGCCATTAAAGTGAAAATACTGAACCTAAACATAAGAGTCTGATAATTAAATGCTCATTTACCAGAAAACAGGTCAGACACATAGGGGCCAATCACACCAAATGCATTTATGGCAGTTGCAGGCGCCTTTTTTGAATGTTTTTCCACGGTTATGCGCACCAAACGCCTTGAGTTATTGCCGCCTACGGCAGCACGTGTTTTTAAAGTAGCATTAAGAGTGGAAAATTGCCTGACGTCATTCACTTCTTTCCATTGTCCAATCAAATGAGGGGAGAGGCGGGCCTTCTCTTTTGGTGACTTTATATATTGCTAGGCAACCACCGATGCAGCTGTCCTGTCAATCAAATATTGAAGTGTGCGCGCTCTTTCGCTGTTAACTGTCATATTAGCAGAAAAAAGAGGGCGCTTGCTCTGACCTTGATTGAGGGTGAGAGGTGCATAAACACGCAGGAGGTGCATAAAAAAGCAACTCTAATGTTCCATCACCACAGTGAAAGGCCCGCCTTTCCCCTCATTTGATTGGACAATGAAAAAACGTGAATGATATTGTGTGCTTTTCCTTCAAAACCGCGTGGTGCACGCATAAACAGTGCGTATAAAAATCAGTCAAAAAAGCAACTGCCATAAACGCGTTTGGTGTGATCGCCCACTTAGAGGGTTTTTCATCTGAACTCCTCATATGTGTATTTGTAGCAAATTGACCAAGGAGATTAAAGGCAGGGTCCATGATCTCTGAAAGCCAGTGTTGACATTTAAAATCACCTACACAAACACACCCCTAACCCAATAGAATCTGGACCTTCTTTTGATACACCCACCCAGGCAACAATGTTGGTTAGTAGACACGCCCCTTACTGTTGATTGGCTACAAATGTGTTTTGGTTGTCAGCCCGACTCTCTTTTCCAAAGCGTTTTTCAGATAACGTTCACTCCGCCTTTAAGTCTTATGTTTTGAAAAACATTATGAAAATTAATTTTAGTTTATGCAGGTAAAAAACTCAGTGGGGTAAGAAATTCAATAAACTTAATTCAAATTTATATTTCTTAGCCTACTGGCAAATAATTTTACCCGATTTAAACATAAACTCGCTCAATTGTCAATTTTTTATAATTTCATAATTTTAATTTCTCTGAAAACAGCACTTAATTTCTATGTCGTTTTGCTTCTCAAGTAAATGTATCTCGATTTAGGAATGTTTATATATTTATGCTGGAAATCAAGACAAGAAAATAAGAAAGAAGAGTAATGTAATGCTTCAAAACAGAGTAAACTCTTCTAGTTCTGTGTGACATCCGTTTTTACACTTCTAATCTATGTCACTTTTATATGCAGAAATGGGATATTTATCAGGGTGAACAATCAGGTTTTTTATTTCAATCTGATTGTAAAACCCCATCTAAATGAATTTTCCGGTGACTTTTTACTTCATACAATATTCCTACATAATGTAAAGAGCATTCTGTGAAAATATAACATTGATATCTTTAATATTGATTGAGTTGTGTCAAAGATTGAAATCAAACTTTGATGCTCATGATCTAATTATTAGATTGTGAGACTTTAGCCGGGATGTCACAGAGTCACATATATGAGCAGTGTCTTATATGAGCCACATTAACTGGATCATCTGAGCAACCTCATGAAAACATGATCGTTTGGTTTGTCACTTGTGTTTCAGAGCACCGTTGATAAACTGATCAAGAAGACCAACCTGGCGCTGTTGATTGGCACTCATTCGTGGAGAGAGCAGTTTGTGGAGGCCGTGACCGTCAGCGCAGGTCTGATAACACATCCGCTTGTGTTGGGTGATTCATGATGTATGAATCACACCGAATTCATTTTATTCCCTCTGTGATTCTCAAGCGTGAAACCATAATGAGACTCTTACATGCGGCAACATCTAGAGACTCAAATGAATTTACTGGAACATGTGAATTTAGTCATTATTTGCATGATTTATCTTCAGCTTGCATGGTATAAAAATCCACACTAGACATAATGCATTATCTTAGTATTTGAAAAAAATGTCATGCACTTGTGAAACACATGAAAGTTAATTATGACAAAATTTTTAAGTTTTAATGTTACAGGTTAGCTCAGTTGGTAGAGCATTGCATTAGCAGTGCATAAGATCATGGGTTTGATCCCAGGAAATGCACATAGTGTTAAAACTTTATGGCTTGAATGCACTTTAAGTCACTTTAAAGGGACACTCCACTTTTTTCGAAAATATGCTAATTTTCCAGCTCCACTAGAGTTAAATATTTGATTTGTTCTAGCGCTAGCACTTTTAGCATAGCTTAGCATAATCCATTGAATCTGATTAGACCATTAGCATCACGCTCAAAAATAACCAAAGAGTTTTGATATTTTTCCTATTTAAAACTTGACTCTTCTGTAGTTACATCGTGTACTAACTAAAACCGACAGAAAATTAAAAGTTGTGATTTTCTAGGCAGATGTGGCTAGGACTATACTCTCGTTCTGGCGTAATAATAAAGGACTTTGCTGCCATAACATGACTGCAGGAGATGCAGTGATGCCCGAAAATAGTCCCCAGCTATTAAAAGTTACTAAGGTGACTATTTTAAGGCACTGCGTAATATCATTGTGCCTCCTTCAGCCATGTTACGACAGCAAAGTCCTTGATTATTACGCCAGAATAAGAGTATAGTTCCTAGCCATATCTGCCTAGAAAATCACAACTTTTAATTTTTCGTCAGTCTTAGTACAAGATGTAACTACAGAAGAGTCAAGTTTTAAATAGGAAAAATATCAAAACTCTTTGGTTATTTGTTAGCGCAATGCTAATGGACTAATCAGATTCAATGGATTATGCTAAGCTATGCTAAAAGTGGTAGCACCAGACTTTTATTTTTCCATCGGTCTTAGTACACGATGTAACTACAGAAGAGTCAAGTTTTAAATAGGAAAAATATCAAAACTCTTTGGTTATTTGTTAGCGCAATGCTAATGGACTAATCAGATTCAATGGATTATGCTAAGCTATGCTAAAAGTGGTAGCACCAGACTTTTATTTTTCCATCGGTCTTAGTACACGATGTAACTACAGAACAGTCAAGTTTTAAATAGAAAAAATATCAAAACTCTTTGGTTATTGATTAGCGCGATGCTAATGGTCTAATAGGATTCAATGGAATTTGCTAATCTATGCTAAAAGTGCTACCGCCAGACCCGGAGATCGGCTGAATGGATTCCAAAACGGTAAAAATCAAATGTTTAACTCTAGGGGAGCTGGAAAATTAGCATATTTTTTCAAAAAAGTGGAGTGTACCTTTAAATAAAAGCATTAGCCAAAATGCATATATGTAAATGTTCATGAAATATTTATCTTATACAGCAGGTTAGTTATCTTTTAAAATTAATACATGTATCTGTAATGGTCAGGGGCCGTATTCACAAAGCATTTTATCTTATCACTAAGAGTACTCCTAAATCGCACTAAAAGATTTTAGCTAGGAGTTTTCTCTTAAAAGTTATTCACAACGCCTTTCAGACCTACTTTTAGTAAGGAAAAATGATTACTCCTAAACTAAGAGTGAGTCTTCGTTGCTACGGATGACGTCAATTCTCATGCACGAGCTGCCTCGCAATGACCACGGTGATTGGTTGTTAGATGACAGGGCTGTCATGCGGAACATAACACAGACGAACCAAATCATGGAATTACAACATCGAAATATGTCTGTGTCCTATACAAAATAATAATAATAGTAATGCCATCGAAATGCATATATTAAAGAAAAGTCGTGAATTAAATTCAATTAAATTAAATTAAATCAAGCCTAATGTAAATGAAAACCGCCAATTGCCTAATAATAAAACGACATTGCATTAACACTTGCTTGATTAATGTACATCCTATTAGCCTAAGTAGACTACTTAAAGCAAGGAAATGTTGCCCATATTAAAGAAGCCTGCCTAATGTAATAAATAAATGATGGTGGAACTCGCCAAAACGAAAAAGAAAGCATGGATGCAGGATCAGTTACTGCTGCTGGCCCAGTTGGTGCTGGAAAAAAGAAACGTAATAAAAGGGAAATTCGGCACTGAGATATCAAGCAAAACTAAGCGTGAGACATGCGAGAAAGTGATGCGCGGGTCAATGTACAAAACAACTGGCACCCGACCAACGTTTTCAACTAACCCGCCCGCAACTCGGACCGCAAAAAATAAAAAATAAATCGTGTACCCGACCCGCTCCCTGGCCAGCATTTTTTTTAAGTAGTAATTGTTTAATAGTTAATTGCCATCTTTATTTCAAACGACCTGACCGAACGCGACCCGAATATCATAAAAAATATTTTTGGATGACTCGTGACCGCGGGTCAAAGTCAAAAAGTCAAAAGTCAAAGTTTATTTATAAAGCACTTTTTAAAAACAGCAAGTGTTCCCCAAAGTGCTGTACACAAGCAGAATAAAATATCAAAGATACAAACAGCTAACACCATAACAGAAAAACATCAAGAGACAGTAAAACAATAAAAAAAATGCAGCTCTCACATAGCATCAAATGCCAAACCATATAAATAAGTTTTTAGGTCCGATTTAAAAGCAGGAAGAGTTAGAGCCTGTCTAATATAGAGAGGTAAGCTGTTCCAAAGCCTCGGGTGACCGCATGCATCCGCTCATTTCGGATCAACCCGCGCATCACTGGGGAGAGGATTTGTTGCAGATCAATGCAACATTCCCGCTTATGTCGCGGACCCCGGACGAATGCGAGAGGCGGTGGTATATGCATTACAATCGCAGTAGAGGGTTGAGATTGCAGCCTTTAAACAGACTAGCATGGCAACAGGTATGCCTATAATATTAAATATTTAATATCATTATTGTTTCATGTAATTCTAAAAAACTTCCTGCTTGTCATGAATGTAATGAATTAAGAAACAAATGTCATAAACAATATGCTTACATTAAAGTGTGCTTTTAAGTGTTATGTGCAATGCTTTTGAGTTGGTGAAACTGTCCATTTTAAGGAGGATCAGCACCTAAGACATTTTAAGATCCTTTGTGAATAGGTCTTAGTGAGTTAGGAGTCCTCTCGACTTCTTTTAAGCTGTCCCAGACTTAGGTGCTACTTTTAGGGCTAAAATGCTTTGTGAATTACTCTTAGTGAAAAAAATTAGGAGTCCTAAATTTAGGAGTGACACGCCCATTATTTTTAGGAGTTGCTCCTAAATTCGCCAGTTAGGAGCTACTTTTAGCCTTAAAATTCTTTGTGAATACGGCCCCAGATCTATGGAGATGTTTAGTGTCTGCAGCTGAATATAAATGATTTAGGACTGCCCCCTTATGGTTTTTTATGGTAAATACAACTGGAACCTCCAGATTTCCGAACTTCAAAACAGGACGGGAGCTTCTAAAGGGCATGGAGTTTAACCGTTGACCAACCCAAATACTACACACCCCTATTCGGAGGTCTCACCCATAATTTGGAGATCTCCAGTGTGTGGTTATATCTATTTGCATGAAAGCGATTGTTTAGTGTGTTAATATTGTGCATCATCCTCAGGTAACGGTGATGAAGATGAAGAGGAGGGCAGAGAGCAGCATCTCCCGTCCTGCTCCGATTACATCATGCACTTCCTGACGGTCTTCTGGAAGGTTCTGTTTGCGTTCGTTCCACCCACAGAATATTGGAACGGCTGGGCTTGCTTCGTGGTATCCATCACTGTAATCGGCCTCCTCACTGCCGTCATCGGAGACCTGGCGTCGCACTTCGGCTGCACCATAGGGCTTCGCGACACGGTCACGGCGGTGGTGTTCGTAGCTCTGGGCACATCTATCCCAGGTGTGTATGAATGTGTCAAATATAATTACGGTTGGAATGCATTAAAATATGTACATATCATGTTTTATTTCTCTGTCTCAGACACGTTTGCAAGTAAAGTAGCCGCGGTTCAGGATCAGTACGCCGACGCCTCCGTGGGAAACGTCACGGGCAGCAACGCCGTCAATGTGTTTCTGGGCATCGGAGTGGCTTGGTCCGTGGCGGCCATTTATTGGGCCGCCCAGGGCAAGAAGTTTGAAGTGGACCCCGGGTCGCTGGCCTTCTCCGTCACGCTTTTCACCGTCTTCGCCTTCGTCTGCATGGGGGTGCTGTTGTTTCGGCGCAGGCCGTCTATCGGGGGAGAGCTGGGCGGCCCCCGAAGCTCACGCATCATCACTATCATCCTCTTTCTGGGTCTGTGGTTCCTGTATATCCTGTTCTCCAGCCTGGAGGCCTATTGCCACATCCAGGGTTTCTAAACATCCACACGACAAACAAATGAAAGCGTGAACACACAATACACACATACTGATACGTACAAGGGTTATGAGCCTGAAAGCCAATGCCAATGTTTCATTAGCTGAATGCATCTTCATTCATACACAGACCTACTAACTAGTACTACACTAATATAAAAAATATACATAAAGAGAGAAAAAGTGAAAGATGGAGATAAAAGAAACCTTGTATGTAGCAAAGAGAGACAAGTATGGATGTGAAGAAGGAAGAAAACTGCTGTAAAATAGTCTCATTTTTAATCTCGTCGTCCCTTCAGCTCAAGGGCACAAGAATAAGCTTGTGTTTCATGTAGATAGGTAACATTTTAAACACTGTCACATCTTTCAAGGACATTTGTGACAAACAATTGATGAATTTGCAGTGCACGCCAAATGTCGCTCTTGTTTGAATACTTTGAAGTATTTCCGCTAAACCTGGGTTTACAGTTTGCTGTCAATCATGATGGTCAAGGAGATCTTACAAAGCAAATGCAACCATTTAGAGTCACTTTGAGGTATTACAAAATTAATTCAATATCATGTTCTGACATCAAACGGTAGCACACAATGTCCACGAAACTCCTGCACTAATAATGTCAATATTAGAAAATGAAGATCCGGCACGGCTTTCAGAAAAAAGGCATTTGGACTGCTCATACTTTAAACGGCTTGATATTTGTTTTGCATCGATATCGTCACTGCCAGAAATCTGTCAGAAGCCCAAAATGTGTATCAGACGACAAAACTTTGACAATAAAAGAAGGAAGTGAATCTAAATGAACCTCTGAAACATAGTCACAGCCTTCTAGTTTAAATCGACCGTGTCCAGAAATGACACGTAAATGCATATTCAACTCAAATGGTGTAGTTTAACGAATGCAATGGAAATCTTCTCTTTATGACATCACAATGATGACTTTGGTCTCCAGAAGATCATGCATTTGCATCTCCATATCGTCTCTGACTTCGGACACCGATTATTTCACATCGCTGCCTGGTGTGATGTGATGTACTGTACTGTATGTGAAACTACAACAGTGTTATTCAGACGTTTTGGAGATAAACAAGTCTTGTCTCCTTCAAACAAACTGAGACTTTTTCTGTCTTGATCTGCTTGACCACAAGATGTGAGTTCACGTTTATTTGTGTGACTTAAAAAGGTGAATCATAGAAAAACATGCTCGCATATCACCTCAGATTTGAAAAGAAAAATCTAAAATACTTCTCGAGGCTAAATCTTTTGATTTTAAGACCAGACTTGTCTTTCACTATTCATATTGCGTAAACCTGTCTGGAGCTTTTCGTGCTACTGAACGAAGATGCTGGAAGGTTCACCAACTTACTGGCTGTTAATGTGAAAGCTGATCGTCCCTTAAATAGTCATGCCTGAATCTGAAAGCGTTTCGGTTCCTGACAGATTCACAATAAAATGTTTACTGTAGAGCACTCAGGATTGTGCGTTTACGTATACGTAAGGGTTTTTTTTACGTCTGTCCGGTCTGTAGGTGTTTGTATAAAGCTATTGTGTGTGGTGTGTCGTCCTCCTGGTTTTGGCCTCCAGGTCTGGACTTTTGTCTGTGGTCTGCATGATGGACCACGTGTTGGCAGAACTATAAATGGCATGCTTTGAATCAAAAGACATGCATGAATTTGAAGTTTACAATGTTTGTTGCTAAAATGGACAATGTTTTCATTTACATTAGATGAAAGAAAATAATGATGATGGCTGCCTGTGTCAGATTTGTGTGGTTTGTGATATATAAGCACTGCTCTGAGGTCAGTAATCCTGGTTTGCAAACATCTTATTTAATATATTAACTTAAACATTAATTTATTGAAGAGCAAGTGTAAATAGTTTTACTTTGGCATCTTCGAATGGTATCATCTGTTTTTATTTCCTCTGCGTGTTTGATTTTTCATTTTAAATATCGTCTCTGTTTACAGTTCAGCAATGAGAGATATAATCCACTGACTGCGATGTTCAGTTTCACACGTTCAGCTTCAGATATTTCACAAACAGACTGTTACTCATTTGGTCATTAGTTTAAAACTTTACAACCGTGGCAACTTTATTTTAGTTTAGATGATGGTAAGGGTATAAAATAATAGTTTAGAGGTTTTCATATCTGTAACATTAATGATGGAAAACTCCTGCATTAACAGTAACCAGTATCTGTCTTTTGTTTCCTGTCCAATAATTGCCTTAAGGGACTTAACTAAGACACTTATTTATTATTTATTAATCATTTAATAATGAAGCATAACCATGTTTTTATTGTCTCTGTATTGTGTTCTGTATCAAAGCTGTTTGTGTTTCTTCGAGTGCAACAGAAACCAAAATGATTCAGTCAAAGCGTGCAATATGCTGTCATCCCCTGAGCATCAGCAATACGTCGTGTGGTTTGTTGTGTGCACTGGCGTCACGGTAAAACCCTTTCAGTTCTTCTCGTGCCTATTCAACACTACCGAGCCCCTAAGGTGACATAAAAAAAATCTAAAGTTTAGTTTCACGCGAAACTAAACTTTATAAAATTTTTGCTCCATGTCCCATAGGGGCTCCGTACAACCCTGTCGCTTGCTTTAAGCTTTTCTTTAGCTCAGTGGTTCTCAAACTGGGGGGCATAAGATGGTACCAAGAGTCCCACTTTTATGAATTTTTAACAATAGAATAATCATAAATTCTCCATAATTAAACCTCAGAGAAATAAGGCTACTAACTAACAGCACTATATTGTATTATTTAATATGTTTTGTTTAATTAAAATTTTAGTTTTAGATTATTTTATGACGTTAATTTGCCACGAAAGGATGCACCATTCACTGTAAACCCAGACAAGTTGAATTCATCTTAAAACATTAGAGGAAAGTTTTTCCCCCAAAAAATGAAGTAATGTGAACTAAAATAATGTATATGTTAAAATTTCAAGAAATTCCACTATATTTGATTAAAGTTTATTAAACTTGAAATAATTTTTTATATCAATTGTCCAACATTTCCACTTACAGTAGTTAACTCAGTTCAATGATTTTCTATTTTTTCTATTTAATTTTTAAATTATAAATATAATAGCTAAAACCTGCACTCTTCAAAAAATTTAATAAATTTAATTTATTTAAGTTATTTAATAAATAACATCTAATGTGTTGTCCTTAACTAGACACATCTCTGTGTTATTTTTGGAACAACACACTTTGTGTTGTTTTAACAAATCTTGTGTTGTTCCTTTTATTTATTTGAACATAAAATCAACACGAAATGACACATAATGTGTTAAATAGGATAACACAAAACAATGTCTTAGAAATTAACACATCCTTTTTTGTGTATTAACAACTTTTTAAGTAAGGGTCTTATTCTGTGAAAAGGCATAAATAAACAAAATATTCAGGCAGAAATGATTATGGGTATTCCTCACAACATTTACTGATAATTTAAATTCATTTCACTTGAATGTTTTAGTTTAATGAATCTTATACACTTAAAAGTTAAATTAATTAATCAAGATTTTTAAAGTATATGTCCAAAAATGTAAATATTATGTGATGTTTACGTCATTGTTTAAGTAAAAATAATGTCTGGGTTAAAAATGTACACTGTAAAAATCTTTGATGCACTTAAACGTTTAAGTTCAAACAACTTGATTTCATTTAAACTTTTTTTAATTGTAAGAAGTTGCTATTAACTTAAGTTTATTCAACTTAATTTTTTTATTTATACCAACTCCTCACTTGTCAAGAAAGTTGAAATTAAATAAAAAAATTAAGTGCACACTGTAAAAAATATTTTGCGGCCTTAAAATTTTTTGTTAAATCAACTCAGATTTACAAGTCATGTCAACAGAGATGAGTTGTCACAACTTATAAAATATAGTTGAGAAAAGTCAACTTAATTTTATAAGTTATAACAACTCACCTGTAGTTATAACAACTCATCTCTAGTCAAGATAAATAATAGTAAGTTGACATGACTTGTAAATCTGAGTTGATTCAACAAAAAAATTTAAGGCAGCAAAGTATTTTTTACAGTGCAACAATGATTTTTTTAGTTAGGGGGGCTATGCACCGAAAAGTTTGAGGACCACTGCTTTTGTTGAACACTACAATGAGAATGTGCAATAAATGTAAGAAAATGAGTCAGGAGTTTTTGGTGAAGGTCCAGAGTTTCTGCTTTCATTTTGTGTTATTTGTCACAGTCTTTGAGTTTGTCAAGCATTTGGACCGATTCCAATAGTCACTGCTGTAGAAATCGAGATTGATTCAGTAGAAATCCCTTTTTACGCTGAATGTCGGATGTTTACTCTTTATACGACTCTGTTAATGTCAAAAGATTTGTAACACTTTTTGGAAAACGACTTTGTGACATTTTCAGTGGGTGATTTTTCTATTTCCAGTTGACTCAAATCGACCAGTAGTTATTGAATAGATGGTTTTGATAACTATTTCCGAGATCTTTAGATATTCTCATAGTCAGCAAATGTTGTGTTATAACTTATGTCTATTTACACTATCAGAAGAAGGTACAAAAGCGATCACTGAGGTGATACCCTTTCAAAAACTACATCTTTGTACCTAAAGAGCTCATATTAGTACAAATTGGTACCAAATGTCTACTGTATGGTACATATAAGGAGCTTTCTAAAGGGTACTGCCCATCCGGTATCTATCTATCTATCTATCTATCTATCTATCTTCATTCATTCATTGATTCTTGAATTACAAATAATATTTCTCTGTAAAAATCTTCTTGTGCTCTGGGCCAAAGGCTGTATAATATTTATTCATTTATTTCTAATGAATATTTGTCTCATGAGTAAATGACACTGTAGTTGTGATCTGTCTTGTTTTTTGGACTGTGTGAAGGGTTGATTTGTCTTGTCTTCTCTAACACACGTCTTCACATGTTTTGAAAATGATGTCTGTGTGCTGCTAGACTCTCTTCATTACTGTAAATGTGCTGTTTTTTGTACATGTGTCTCTGATGTGCAAATGCATGAAGTTCCTGTTGGTACGCATGAACTGTTGTCAAAGTTTACATTGAAATCACATTCATTTCTGTTTTGTATTTATTATGTACATTTGGTTGCAGAAAATAATGTATTGGCAAACCAGATGGTTCTTTATGCTTTCTACCTGCATAAATGTGAGAAACAATTTTGTTATAAATCTGTCTTCTTGTCCTCATCGGTTTGTATGTTGTCTCTGTCTTTGAACGGGTTTTGCTCTCCCTCCATAGTTTTATGTGGCCGTTCCTCTCTCTGCCTGTTATATTCCTTTAAATAATCACTGACCTGATGTCAGAAATGAAGAAGTTGTGACATTAATATTTATGAAATACTGTAACATTTACTAGAAAGTAACATTTGAAGGTTTTATGTTTGTATGTTTTATTGTGTTTTGTTTAGTTTTTACAGAAGTAGGGAAAAACGTCAACGGTAAAACTGAAGGCAGATGAGATGTGGAAAACACGGCATGATCTGTTTGTGTCTTAAGAAGAAAAAATAATGATGTAGCTGTTAAGAGTTTAAGCAGATCTTACTGAATATAAATTATTTATTTTGAACTTCTTGTGTCCTTGAGTGGTTTTATTAAACAATTCAGTGAAATTCACATTTTCCTCTTTCCATACATAAAAAAAATTCTCTGGGCAAAAATATGTTTTAAATTTATGCTAAATACATTTGAAGAAAGTAAAGCTTAAATATATTTTTGAATTTGAACATATATTTAGTTTTAACCTTCATATATCAACATATATTTCAAAATTTATTTCAGGGGCAACAAATACATTCCTCATTTTACAATTTATATATGGCAAAAAATATAAATATAATTTTTTTGGCCAAAATATAAATGTTTGTATAAAATCAAAAATTTTATAAAGTACATTTTGCAGTTAAAAATATACAAAATTTTAACCTTTACAACTATGTTTACAGGTTTGTACAAAGTTTTTATACCAAATTCCAATTTGACGTGAAAAAATGTATTTTTAAAATATATTTCAAAATACTTAAAAAATATACTGGTGAAAATACATTTTTATTAACATATTTCAAAATATATTTCAGCAAATATATTTTGAAATATATTTAAAATTATATTTAAAAATATATATTTGTTGCCGCATTGGTTACAATACATTCATTTAAATTTCTGTCTATTGATTGTACATATTCAGACTGGAAATCTTTTTTAAAAAGTATAATAAATATCCTTAAGAGACAGGTTTGTACGGTATGTATACATTGATACTCAAATATAAAATAAAAAGACATCAGGTTAATACAACATTCAATTTCTGATCCTGCCTGTAAAACCCAGCTAAAACCATTTATTTGTTATTTACATAATCCTCCTACACAATGTTAAGATCATTGTGTGAAAATATAACCTTGATATCTTTTAATATTGACTGAGTAAGGTCATGTAAAATATTTCAATCAATGGCTGAAAGCAGGGGTCACATATTTGTGTAAGTGACTAACATCAAGTTAGGCCCATTAAAAACTATACAATTTGCCCCATTAACGAGGTTATAAATATCCAGAATTACAAGTATTTCCTCTTCTTTGTGGGTTTACTGTAGTTTTATTTTACAACCACTAGATAGAGCTGTATATCTTTATAAAACTGTACATTGGCCAAATAAGTTGAAACGGTATGAAAAGCAACATTAATGACAAACTTGAAGCTATTTAAATTTTTATATAAAACCCTGTCCAGTATAGGGGTATTAAAAACATATTTTCTCATGTCTCCGTATTAGTGTATTGTAACTAAATCTTATAGCACAATTCACAGTTTAACATCATTGCAAAGCAGCTTTGGTTAATGCACACCCATAAGGTATTGAAATGAGGAAAATAAATTAAAGAAAACGGGAAATTATTAATACATTACTTGCCAATTTTATCATTAGCATATTATCTGCAAAAATAATTCTCTCCCTCCCTCCTCTCTCTCTCTCTCTCTCTCTCTCTCTCTCTCTCTCTCTCTCTCTCTCTCTCTCTCTCTCTCTCTTGTACTATTCCTGATGATGATGAGACAAAATAATCAAAAGTGATGTTTAGGCCAGGCACAGTTTTACATTTATTAACACATGATCAAAAACGCGTGCATTCAGTCTACAATATAACTGCAACGTGGAGGAATGCAGAATTTGTTAAACTGATGACTAATATCTCAGATGACCAGCTTTCGGTTAACGATTGCATAAATGCGTATTTGACGGTGTAAAGTTTCGATTCTTTTACAATAAAAACTATTTCATAAACTTTAATGTTTGTTCGGGAAGTGAACTGATTTCGTGACCTTCACGCAACCTCTCTTGAACCCAGCTGGCACGCGCCACCGCCGAGAATCCAATCACAGCCCGCGCGGAGGAATGCGTGCCATCCACGCCCTCGCGCTCCTGTGACAAACCGCTGTGGTTGTGCACGCCGGAGACTTCCGGTTTGATGCTCCAGGCGCGAGTGCGATTTTACAGGTGAGCAGCAGCAGGTGCCCATCGGAAGCCACGTGAAAGGTGTGTTTCTTTTGCGGGAATAATTTAAGTGAAAGATTTGTTTGTATTTCTATCTTTGCTGAATCTTATTTAAGTTGATTTAACTTTGTCTTGAAAAGTTTGTTTATAAAAGTTAGAGGGAGAAAAATGTGTGCAGGATTCCAGGAACCTGTGCAGTAGGAGTTCAACATTTTTGAGTTGTGGATCTTTTGGTGCGATCTTTTCTTTTTACAATTGTTACAGAGGTACGTTTAGGAGAGGTCAAGTGTTTTTAGCATCAACAGGATAGTTAGGAATTTAGAGTAAAATATTTATAATTTTATAATATAAAAGTTGAGTTTTGATTGCAAACTTCACCGGTGAGCTCTTTCCATAGAGATTATTGGCTGTTTAGGAATCTAAGCATCAGTCTGATTTTGAACTCAATCTGATCTCTTAGAGAGATTGCAGAGAGACTTTTATAGAGACTATAGTGTGCTGGGACATTTTTAATTGACAGAGAATCTGGGGTATTCTGGCTGAAGAAATTTGATTAGACTCCCGGACACAGAGCTGGTTTTGTTGAGAATAATGTGTGGTCTCAGTCAGATGAATAGATGATGTTGTCATGAGGAGTGAGGTGTGGTCAGTATTTGGAACCTTAAACACTTTTTTGTTATTTGTATAAATTTTTGTTATCCTTTGCAATGAAACCCATTCAGTTTCCTGATCTGTACCAAAAATCTCAGAGTCTTGATTTTGAAAGTTTTCAGTTGGCTTGCCTTGAGTCCTGTTCTTCAAGTTCTACTGCTCTCTCTCTCTCTCTCTCAATCTCTCTCTCTCGCGCGCGCGCACCTTCTCTCGCCTACGCATGTCACTTGTCCCACCCAATGAATGAGGTTTTGCTATATCAACACTGTTTGTAATCAAAAGGAAAGTGTTTGATAGATAAATGAATCTCTTACAAAAGCTCATGTAATTTTTTGTTTCAAGTTTTAATGTTTATATATCATATACCCAATAGCATATTTTTGCGTTAGATATACACACTACACAATATTTATACCTGCACATATACTGAAGCTCGGTAAGTTTGTGTCTAGGGCTGTCAAAAGATGAATCGCGATTAATCACATACAAAATAAAAGTTTGTGTTTGCATAATATATGGATTTGTGTGTACTGTGTGGATATATTATGTATATATAAATACACACATACGTGTATGAATTTTAAGAAAAAAAAATGATTTACTGTAGGTATGTTTTTTATTTATATTTATAATATAAAATATATATAAATATACATGTAAATGTTTCTTAAATACAAACATTAATGTGTGTATATGTATTTATTTAAAATAATTACACACAGTGCACACACATAAATTATGCAAAAAACTTTTATTTTGTATGTGATTAATCGAGTTTGACTTAATGAGTTGTTTGTTGGGAAAATCTTGGAAATAAAAAGTCACAGTAGAGGTATGGGTTGTTTTGAATTAGCACGAAAGTGTTACCATGCCTAAACATCAGAAAAATGTATTTATTTAGGCAATTATCCTGTGTTTGCGGTGGTGAAATAAGACTTTTTCTGTGACATGATACCACATGCTGATACAGTTACAGTACATGCATTTATATAGAGCTTAAAAACTGACAAAAACAGACACATGTTTGGCTCATTGTTAGCTACAGAGTATGACATACTGTAATAGTAACACTTGCTTTCTCGCTCAACCCCTTCTTTTGTACGAGGGTAAGTGTTGTGATACAAAGACTCTTTCAGACTCTGCCGTTCCTATTGTTCTGCTTTGGATTTGCACTTTCCACATTGGACAAGAGATTAAATAATCACAGTTCCACTTTTTAACAAACTGAAAAAGACCTGAGTGAATCGAGGTAAAGAGAAATAATTAGAAAGTTTACCCAAATGCCTGGTTCTCTATTCAAGTATAAGTTTAGTCGCAAGCCCCATGCAATTATATTACTAGTTTGTGAAGCCATGCTTCCCTTTACTGAATGCGCTCTACCGTAAAGTACTTCTGCATCAGTCATGTGACGCGTATAAGAACCAGTGGTAGATGCATCAGTGATGTCATCAGGTACCGTTTTTAGTGTGATTGAGATTTAAGATCATTATAGCCCCTATTTGTCCATTAAGGCCTTGGCATTATGACTCATAATCTGTTTTGTATAGAAAACACAAGCTTAGATGTTTGCTCAACATCTCAAGGAAAACAATAAAGTGTCAAAAAAGCCAGCACAGGATTCTGGGAAACGGAGCAGAGAAGGGACAGCGGATATCATTCACTTGTTGAGTTATTCATGTGTCTCTTGAGCAAGAATGCATGAGTGGGATATTTGTGGCTTGGGAAGATGAAATGTCTTCCTGGCCTTACAGATACAGATGACCGTGAATAATAGGTTATTATCTCTGCCGAAATAGCTTCTGTGGATTTTATGTAGCTGGAAAATGTACAGTATATGCAAATATGTACCCATTATTACCTGTCAGACCAGGTCTTTTGTTAGTTTTTGAAATAAATAGTTTAGTGTCAACGTGTTGTGGCAGTACCAGAAAATGCTAATCTAATAACCTGGATGGCTTGTTTTTAATGTGCTGATGTAATATACAGTACAAAAATAATATTGTTGGTCACCTTTCTCCCACTTCTGGATTTGTGCTGAAATCTGTTCGGAGATTGTAAAGCCGGCCGTTGTTATGCACATGTTCATGCACTGTTTGCCTCTCTAATCTTTCTCTCCTCACATTGATCCATGCTTTTCTTTGTTAAGCCGCGTTGTGCCAAAGGGTCAAAGTTGTGAAATTTTCATCGGATGTAAATCTTAGATCTGGAATGTTCTGACGTGTAGCGTGTGTTTGGGTGCAGGTTACCTCCTCCCTTAGGACCCATCATAGGGAAGCAGGAACAACACAAGACCTAAAGATAAACCAGAAGGAAGTGACATCAGCATCACAGGTTCTTCTTGTTTTGTTCGGTCTAGATTCCTGCGTGTCAGTATGAAGTTTAAACATGAAGTGAGTCCTGTAGTGCTGCTCGTATTTCGAGTGCTGGTTTGGCTGTACTCTCTTGTCTCATACCTGCCGTACCTGTTGCTGAGATCATCCGACTCTGAGTCTCTGTCTGAGTGCTCGCGGAGAATAAAAGCCCGCTCGGCGAGCGGTCAGGTGGCGGGACCGTACCGGGACGTCAATGCCCTGAGGGAGCTCACTGTGTCTGTTCAGCCCGGGGTGAACACGCTTGATCAGGTGTTGAAAGCATCTGTGAGCCAATATCCTGATCATGACTGCCTGGGCACCAGAGAGCTGCTGAGTGAGGAAGATGAGCTACAGGAGGATGGAAGAGTCTTCAAGAAGGTGAGTGTGACTTTGTGTGTGTGTGCATGTGCATGTGCATGTGCATGTGCAAGTAAGTGTGCAGACAAGCGTGTTTGAGTGAGTGTGTGACTGAGTGTGAGTAAGTCAGTTGAGAATGTGGGAGTGTGTGAGAGAGAAAGAGAAGTGTGCCTGTATGTTAAGTGATCAAGTAAGGTGAGTGAGCGAGCAACTGAGTGAGTGGGTGTGGGCGAGCTAGTGGGTGTGGGCGAGCTAGTGGGTGTGGGCGAGCAAGTCGAGCTAATGGGTGTGGGCTAGTGGGTGTGGGCTAGTGGGTGGGGGCGAGCGAGTCGAGCTAGTGGGTGTGAGCGAGCGAGGCGAGCTAGTGGGTGTGGGCGAGCTAGTGGGTGTGGGCTAATGGGTGTGGGCGAGCTAGTGGGTGTGGATGAGCGAGTTCGTGCTAGTGGGTGTGGGCGAGTGAGGCGAGCTAGTGGGTGTGGGCGAGCGAGGCGAGCTAGTGGGTGTGGGCGAGCTAGTGGGTGTGGGCGAGCGAGGCGAGCTAGTGGGTGTGGGCGAGCTAGTGGGTGTGGGCTAATGAGTGTGGGCGAGTGAGGCGAGCTAGTGGGTGTGGGCGAGCGAGGCGAGCTAGTGGGTGTGGGCGAGCTAGTGGGTGTGGGCTAATGGGTGTGGGCGAGCTAGTGCATGTGGACGAGCGAGTTCGTGCTAGTGAGTGTGGGCTAGTGGGTGTGGGAGAGTGAGTCGAGCTAGTGGGTGTGGGCGAGCGAGGCGAGCTAGTGGGTGTGGGCGAGCTAGTGGGTGTGGGCGAGCTAGTGGGTGTGGACGAGCGAGTTCGTGCTAGTGAGTGTGGGCTAGTGGGTGTGGGCGAGTGAGGCGAGCTAGTGGGTGTGGGCGAGCGAGGCGAGCTAGTGGGTGTGGGCGAGCTAGTGGGTGTGGGCGAGCTAGTGGGTGTGGGCGAGCTAGTGGGTGTGGGCGAGCTAGTGGGTGTGGGCGAGCAAGTCGAGCTGGTGGGTGTGGGCGAGCAAGTCGAGCTAGTGGGTGTGGGCTAATGGGTGTGGGCGAGCTAGTAGGTGGGGGCGAGCTAGTGGGTGGGGACGAGCTAGTGGGTGTGAGCGAGCGAGGCGAGCTAGTGGGTGTGGGCTAATGGGTGTGGGCGAGCTAGTGGGTGTGGGCTAATGGGTGTGGACGAGCTGGTGGGTGTGGGCAAGCTAATCGAGCTAGTGGGCTAATGGGTGTGGGCGAGCTAGTGGGTGTGGGCGAGCGAGTTCATGCTAGTGAGTGTGGGCTAGTGGGTGTTGGCGAGCGAGTCGAGCTAGTGGGTGTGGGCGAGCGAGTCGAGCTAGTGGGTGTGGGCTAATGGGTGTGGGCGAGCTAGTGGGTGTAGGCTAATGGGTGTGGGCGAGCTAGTGGGTGTGGGCTAATGGGTGTGGGCGAGCTAGTGGGTGTGGGCGAGCTAGTGGGTGTGGGCAAGCTAATCGAGCTAGTGGGCTAATGGTTGTGGGCGAGCTAGTGGGTGTGGGTGAGCGAGTTCGTGCTAGTGGGTGTGGGCTAATGGGTGTGGGCGAGCGAGTTCGTGCTAGTGGGTGTGGGCTAGTGGGTGTGGGCGAGCGAGTCGAGCTAGTGGGTGTGGGCGAGCGAGTCGAGCTAGTGGGTGTGGGCGAGAGAGTCGAGCTAGTGGGTGTGGGCTAATGGGTGTGGGCGAGCTAGTGGGTGTAGGCTAATGGGTGTGGGCGAGCTAGTGGGTGTGGGCTAATGGGTGTGGGTGAGCTAGTGGGTGTGGGCTAATGGGTGTGGGCGAGCTAGTGGGTGTGGGCAAGCTAATCGAGCTAGTGGGCTAATGGTTATGGGCGAGCGAGTTCGTGCTAGTGGGTGTGGGCGAGCTAGTGGGTGTGGGCAAGCGAGTCGAGCTAGTGGGCTAATGGGTGTGGGCGAGCTAATGTGTGTGGGCGAGCGAGTTCGAGCTAGTAGGTCTGGGCGAGCGAGTCGAGCTAGTGGGTCTGGGCGAGCGAGTCGAGCTAGTGGGTCTGGGCGAGCGAGTTCGTGCTAGTGAGTGTGGGCTAGTGGGTGTGGGCGAGCGAGTCGAGCTAGTGGGTGTGGGCGAGCGAGTCAAGCTAGTGGGTGTGGGCGAGCGAGTCGAGCTAGTGGGTGTGGGCGAGCGAGTCGAGCTAGTGGGTGTGGGCTAATGGGTGTGGGCGCGCTAGTGGGTGTGGGCTAATAGGTGTGGGCAAGCTAATCGAGCTAGTGGGCTAATGGTTGTGGGCGAGCTAGTGGGTGTGGGCGAGCGAGTTCGTGCTAGTGGGTGTGGGCTAATGGGTGTGGGCGAGCTAGTGGGTGTGGGCAAGCTAATCGAGCTAGTGGGCTAATAGGTGTGGGCGAGCTAATGGGTGTGGGCGAGCGAGTTCGAGCTAGTGGGTCTGGTCGAGCTAGTGGGTCTGGGCGAGCGAGTCGAGCTAGTGGGGGTGTGTGTGTGGGGGGCAGTGTTGTGTGTAACTTTTTTAGAAAAAAGTAGTGTAACGCGTTACTACTGAAAATTTGGTAACGTAACGTAGTTCATTTTCCAATTCAGCGCAACGTTACTTTTGGTTAGATCTGACAGCGACACTGCCATCTGCGCATTTGCGCAATAGTCACAAGGTCCACACACATGACAGAGGCTCGTATCAGTCTGCAAAGAAATCATGGCAAGCAAGAAGCAGCTGACGCTAACTTTTGAGGGATGGAGGCATCTTAATTTTAATCAATGTTTTATCAACCAATTGCCTGATTTTAATAAATAAGAAATAAATTAAAGAAAACGATTCAGCTTCATATTTATGTTTAAATGAAATATTTTTTTTAAACATAAATATAAAACTAAATCGTTTTCTTTTATTTATTTCTTATTTATTAAATTCAAGCAATTGGTTGATAAAACATTGATTGAAATTGAGATACAATTAATACAAAACGAAATTCACTTTAGAGAAAGGTTTCTACGAAAACAAACTTAATAAAGTGGTCAAAATCATGTCTACCCACTCCGTTTGAAGTGAATTTCATTTTGTATTAATTGTATCTTAGCATAGTATCTCGGAAGATCGTGTTTGTTAAATAGCTCTGTGGCTATACTGCACTGAAGCGGCAGTTTAAAATATAAACCCAGAATTCAGCGAACGTCAAGAACAAGAAAACGGAAACAACAATCAGACAGAGACGCGGAATTTACATAATGTTACACAGACCATGTTTAAATTTCAATGTTTCTGCACAGAAATACCAACTTGTTCACTTTGTTTGGTATTAATAAGCTGCGCATTGGAGTGCTGGCCGCGGTGCTGAAGACGCGCTCGGACGGAGGGCAGCACAGATATTTACGTGCAACCTATTGGAAACTATTATTCGTTATTATATAATTATTATTCGTTATTTTACTTTATTACTTCCACTTTACTTTATTTTCAAACCCTTTTTTTCACTTAAATCTATAACTTCATTATTTTACTAACCCAACTAACTCATCTGGGCTTTCCGATAGGTTGCACGTAAGGGGAAAAGTATAGCTTTCTTCCCCTTGAGAAGAGTTCTGCACTTTTAAACTTAAAAAAATATATCTCTTTACAAAAGCTGTAATTTCGTTATTTTACTAACCCAACTAATGACTCCTCCACTTTCCAATAGATTGCACGTAGATATCTGTGTATATGTGCCATCACGCGTCTTCAGCACCGCGGGGAGCAGCCAGCACTCCAATGTGCAGCTTATTAATACCAGACAAAGTTGTTATTTCTGTCCAGAAACATTGAAATTTATACATGGTCCGTGTAACGTAATTTAAATCCCGCGTCTTGGCCTTATTGTTTTTTTCTTGTTCTTGACGTTCGCTGAATTCTGGGTTTATATTTTAAACTGCCGCTCTAGTGCAGTATAGCCACAAAGCTATTTAACAATGAGCACAATCTCCCGAGACACTACAACATGCTACTAATAATTCATTAATAAGAGCTGTTTTCTTGTACACAATTAAATATTTTAAGTTAAATGTACAGTGTTAAAACATGTAAAAAGGACAAGATTTTAACAATGTCAAGATCAAATGCCTGAGTAACAGGGTATTGTGTGTATGTGTTCGTGTGTTTGTGTGTGTTTCCAAAATATTTTCAAAATACAGGCAACATAAAAGTAACGTAAAAGTAACGAGTAACGTAAAAAGTTACTTTCCAAAGGCGGTAACTAAGTAAAGTAATGGATTACTTTTTAAAAAAGTAACGAGTAACGAGCAAACACTACTTTTTTAAAGTAACTTCCCCAACACTGGTGGGGGGGGAGCGAGACAGAGAGTGTGTGTGTGTGTGTGTGTGTGTGTGTGTGTGTGTGTGTGTGTGTGTGTGTGTGTGTGTGTGTGTGTGTGTGTGTGTGTGTGTGTGTGTGTGTAAGGTGAGTGAGTGTGTAAGAGTGTCTGTGTGTGCGCGTGTGTGTGTGTGTGTGTGTGTGTGTGCGTGCGTGCGTGCGTGTGTGTGGGCGAGCGAGACAGAGTGTGAGTGTGTGTGTGTGTGTGGTTTTGTGTGTATAACAGTGTTCATACAAGTTAAATGATTTTTCAAGAAGTTTTCAATACATTTTTAAAAAAGGTTTTAAAAATTTTGTTTTTACATATGGGGCGATTTCTCAGACAGGGATTAGTTTAAGACAGGACTAGGCCTCAGTTCAATTAGGATATTTAAGTCATTTTTTAAAATAATATTTTTTAAATAAACATTACTGGTGTGCATCTTGATACACAACACTCGCACTGATATATTTTAAGATATATCAGAGCAAGTTGTTTTCGTTCAAGACAACACCAACATTTAAGTTGGTCTGGGACTAGGCTTAAGTCCTGTCTGGGAAACCGCCCCATAATGTTCTCTTTAAATTAGTTTTGCAACAACACAGCTGTGAAGTATTTGACTGACCCCTAAATTTGTGTTAATCCATTAATTTAAACGATTTTAGCATGTTTTTTTTTTTTTTTTGTTAATTTCTTTGCATTTTTGCTTATTGCAATAGTGGAGGAGAGGTCTCCTAAATTGTGACTTGTGTTGTGATTCATATAACAAACCAACAGGAGGAGCCCTTTATCCATATATGAGAAGTCTAATCTAATATCAGGAGTGAGAAGTTGAATGGTAGTAAAAATAATTTTCTCAAAGTTTACTCTGTATTCTTCATCTCTCTGTAGGTAATATTAGGAGAATATCGTTGGATGTCGTATGATCGGGTCTATAAGGAGGTTAAAGTGTTTGGGAGCGGTCTGGCTGCTCTGGGACAGAAACCACTGACAAACATCGCTATCTTTTGTGAGACGAGAGCCGAGTGGATCATAGCAGCTCAGGCCTGTTTCATGCACAACTTCCCACGTGAGTCACACACACACACACACACACACACACACACACACACACACACACGCACGTTAACATTCAGTTTTCTTCAAGAGGTTATTCAGTTCAAAGAGAAATATCTCACACATCCCTTGTAAAACATGGTGATTGTTTACTGTATGTGCACCGGAGTGTGTGTGTTTGTGTACGTGCGTACGTGCGTGCATGTGTGTGTGTGTGTGTGTGTGGAGGTCAGATTGTCCTCATTGCACTTCACTGATGTTATATAAATGCTCCCCACCTCCTTTTCTCTCTCTTTTCCTCCAACTGGGAATGGGAATGGGATTTTTCTCAGCTCACACACACAGGGTTGGGTTTAACCTAAACCCACGTCTAACCCTATACCAGGTTAATGATGGTTCTTTTCTCAAGCATGACCCTCATGCTAACTTTCTGACAGTTGGATTTAAAGTAAATACACCCACACACACACACACACACACACACAGTTCTGTCTTTTGCTGACTTCTGCACCCTGATGTTTTTTGTCAACAGTAGATGCTCACGTACTCCCTGTCATCCGGTCTAAGTGCTTGTATGTGTGTGTGAGTGGTTGTGTGCTAAGTGTATGAAACATGTTCAGTTGAGTTTTTATAGACGTGTTTGTGTACATTTTATTTGCAGACAGTATATGAAGTTTATTCATGTGTGTGTTGATGTTTCGTGATGATGGCCTCTCTGTTTGTGTCTCACGGCTGAAGTGTCGCGCCCTCGGGCTCTGACGCAGACTGATGATGTCACAGAATAGAGCTCACTGACCCCAATTGTGTGTGTGTTTGAGAGAGAGAGAGAGAGAGAGAGGGTGCATGTGTTGTGTTGTGTCATCTATGTATAATATTTCTGCATATTCACGTGACTCACTGAACTGTCCAGTCATACATAGGTTTATCACATACTTTAAATCATGTGTGTGTGAGTTACAGTTGTAACTCTTTTTTTGTGTGTGTGTGTGTGTGTATTAGGGATGCATTTATTTCTCCTTTAATATAAACGGGATGTCATTGTAGGACTTTACTGGTTTTAGGAAGTTTTTATTACATACTGCTGATGCTCGTATGTACGCTTCATCGTTCTTTGACATGAGATGAAGAAGAGATAAAGTCTCTCGTTCTTCATGCTTGTGCATTGAGCATACAAATACACAAGATTGCCGCCACCATGTCTTTCTCATACACTGCATGTTGTTCAGGATGTTTTTATTTCAAATGATAAATGAAACTTGTAGTGCTGTATGATTTCGTGTCTTTCTCTGACACTTTAAAATGCTTTCTTATTGCTACCTGTCCCAACTTTTTTTGGAATGTGTAGCACTCATGAAATCCAAAATGAGCAAATATTTGGCATGACATTTCAAAATATCTTACTTTCAACATTTGATATGTTATTTATATTCTACTGTGAATAAAATATAAGTTTATGCGATTTGTAAATTATTCCATTACTTTTTTACTCACAATTTCTACAGTGTCTCAACTTTTTCTGATTTGGGGTTGTATAATAGATTAATTCCGGATACCAAACATTTGGTGCATCCCTAGTGTGTATGTGTGTTACAGTGGTAACTGTTTATTGTATGTGTGTTACAGTGGTAACTCTTTACTCTACTCTGGGTGGTCCTGCGATTGCTCATGGACTGAATGAAGCTGAAGTTTCTCACATCATCACCAGTAAAGAACTTCTGAAAACTAAACTCAAGGTGATCAGGCATCATGTGCTACTTTTTAATCATATTTGATCATATTTTTTTTATAAACAATGTAACAAGTTTTAGGCCTGGTTTCACAGACAAGGCTTAGCTAAAGTCAGCACTAGGTCTTAGTTAAATTAAGATATTTAACCCTGGAGAACCCAAAAAGATTTGGGGTAGCAGCAATTAACAGCGGCCAATTTGACCCTGTGGGTTCTCCAAGATTACGAATCTTTAATAAACATGCCTTAGAAAAAGAAGTTACGGGTGTGTATCTTGAGACAAAACATTGACACTGGCATATTTATATATATATCTGTCAGTTCAAGTTATTTCATTTGAGACAGCTCAAACATGTGTCTTAGTCTAGGACTAGCCTTAACCCTTGTTGTCTGTGAAACTGGGGGTTTGAGTTATTTAAGTAAGCTTTACTGTAACAGTCTATATTTTACAGTTACAGTCTTGTGTTTGCAATAAATGTTGTGAATTATGGGAACTGCTGTTTAGTTAAAGTTTAAAGGACCAGTGAGTGAATTAAAGGATTAGTCCAATTTCTTAAAAAAAATCCAGATAATTTACTCACCATCATGTCATCCAAAATGTTGATGTCTTTCTTTGTTCAGTCGAGAAGAAATTATGTTTTTTGAGGAAAACATTCCAGGATTTTTCTCGTTTTAATGGACTTTAATGGACCCCAACACTTAACAGTTTTAATGCAGTTTAAAATTGCAGTTTCAAAGGACTCTAAATGATCCCAGACGAGGCATAAGGGTCTTATCTAGCGACACGATTATCATTTTTGGCAAAAAAAATAAAAACCACAACTTATCGTCTTTCTCCGGTCCTGTGACACGCCAGCGCAACCTCACGCAATACTTCATCACATCAAGAGGTCACGGATGATGTATGCAAAACTACGCCCCAGTGTTTACAAGTGTGTTGAAAGAGGACCGTTCAGACGTTGTTGTATGTGCAATGATACTAATTAATGTCTTTGTGTCAGTTTATTGTTTACAATGGTCCACAAATGTGCGTTTCATATATGTAACACGTGACCTTTCTACGTCATTACGCAATTACGTGAGGTCGCGCTGGCACATCACACAGCCGGAAGACGACGAAAAGTAGTGGTTTAAAAGTGCAAATTTTTTATTCTTCTTGTCAAAAATGACAATCGTGTCGCTAGATAAGACCCTTATGCCTCGTTTGGGATTGTTTAGAGTCCTTTGAAACGGCAATTTTAAACTGCATTAAAACTGTTAAGTGTTGGGGTCCATTAAAGTCCATTAAAATGAGAAAATTCCTGGAATGTTTTCCTCATAAAACATAATTTCTTCTCGACTGAACAAAGAAAGACATCAACATTTTTGATGACATGGTGGTGAGTAAATTATTTGGATTTTTTAAGAAAATTGACTAATCCTTTAAATATAAACCACATAAGAGTTACTGACACTGTTAATAACTGAATAAAATGAAAAACAATATTAAAAGTTTTACAGTGAGGTGCAGTAAACGCAGGCTTTTTCTCTAATAACATAAAATAACTGTGGTGTTGTTATTTACATGATTTACTTTAGTCCTTTATTTTAATCCTTAGGATATTCTGCTGGAGGTACCGAGGTTACGTCACATCATTGTTGTGGATGATAAGTTTAGCGTCGGGTCTGATTTCCCTCGAGGGATCACTGTCCACAGTATGGCCGCTGTTCAGAGACTGGGAGCTCAGCCTGAGAATGGTACTGTGTGTGTATGTGTGAGGTCACCTCAGGTCATGTGAATGAGAAATCCTCCATCTGTGTCAGATTAAGTCTGAGGGGTCGAGGGTTTTCCTCGTTTCTTCCTTCTTTTTAATTCTGTGAAAGTGAAGGACGGCCCCTCAGCAGCTGTTTGTGGTGTATGTCACAGTGTGTGTGTGTGTGTGTGTGTGTGTGTGTGTGTCAGGTCGTGTTGTGTTTTCTCACACTGCCTCAGACTTCACACGACATCCAGTTGATCTTCCTCCTACAGCTCCACATGAAGTGAATTCTGTTGTGTGTCTTTGTCTTGATGTGAAAACACAATTGTCTTTAAAGTCCACACACACACACACACACACACACACACACGCACACACACGCACACAAATGTAGACGTTCCCCTGATTCACATTAAGAGTTCTGAGATCTGCTACTAAACTCACAATTTCATCTCTCTCTTTTTCCACCTCTCTTCCTCTGTCTCTCTATCCTCCATCTCTCTTATTCAGAATCTCGTCCTCCCTTTTTCTCCTCTCTTCCTCCACATCTGTGTATTTCTCTGTCTCCTACTCCTTTCCTTTTCACCATCTCTCTTTTTCTTCATATCTTCCTCCATCTCTCTTGCTTTCCTTATCTCTTCCTCAATATCTCTCTTCCTCAATCTCTCTCTTCCTCCATCTTTGTCTTTTTACATCTTTTACTCCACATCTGTCTTTCTCTGTCTCTTAATCATCTTTCCTTCTCCATCTCTTACCCAATTTCACTCATTCTCCATCACTCTCTTTTTTATCTCTTTCTTCATCTCTCTCTTCCTCCCTCTTTGTCTTTTCCATCTCTTACTCCACAACTGTTTCTCTGTCTCTTACTCATCTCTCTTTCTCCATCTCTCCTTTTTTATCTCTCCATTTCTCCATCTCTCTCTTTCTCCATCTCTCTCTACCTCCCAATTTTTTCCATCTCTTACTCCACATCTCTGTCTTTCTCTGTCTCTTATTCATCTCTCCTTCTACATCCCTTACTCCATTTCCCTCTTTCTCCATAACTCTCTTTTTTTCTCTTTCTCTGTCTCTATTCATCCAGCTCTTTCTCTCTCTTATTTCTTTCTCCAGCTTTCTCTTCCTCCCTCTTTGTCTTTCTCCATGTCTTACTCCACATCTGTTTTTGTCTCTTACTTATCTCTCTTTCTTCATCTCTCCATTTCTTCATCTCTCTTTTTTTGTATCTCTCAATTTCTTCATCTTTTTCTTCATATCTTCCTCCATCTCTCTTTTCCTCCCACTATTTTCCATCTCTTGCTCCACATCTGTCTTTCTCTGTCTCTTACTTATCTCTCTTTCTCAATCTCTTACTCCATTTCCCTCTTTTTCCATCACTCTCTTTTTTATTTCTTTTTCCGTCTCTCCTATCTCTTCCTACATCTCTCTCTTCCTCCCTCTTTGTCGTTTTCCATCTCTTACTCCACATCTCTGTTTTTGTCTCTTACTCATCTCTCTTCCTCCATCTCTCTCTTCCTCCCTATTTTTTTAAGCTATTACTCCACATCTCTGTATTTCTCTGTCTCTTATTCCATCTCTCTTTCTCCGTCTCTCTTTTCTTATCTCTTTCTCCATCCCTCTCTTCCTCAATCTCTCTCTCCTATCCCTCTATATTCCTCCCCCTTCGTCTTTTTCCACCTCTTACTTCTACATCTGTCTTTCTCTGTCTCTTATTCATCTCTCCTTCTCCATTTCCCTCTTTCTCCATCACTCTCTTTATTTCTTTCTCCGTCTCTCTTATCTCTTCCTACATCTTTCTCTTCCTCCATCTTTGTCTTTTTCCATCTCTTACTCATCTCTCTTTCTCATCTCTCGCTTTCATCTATTACTCCACATCTCTGTATTTCTGTCTCTTATTCATCTCTCTTTCTCCATCTCTTACTCCATTTCCCTCTTTCTCCATCACTCTCTTTTTATCCCTTTCTCCATCTCTCTCTTTTTGTCTTTTTCCATCTCTTGCTCCACATCTGTTTCTCTCTTTTACTCATCTCTCCTTTTCTTCATCTCTCCATTTCTCCATCTCTATCTTTCTTTATCTCTCTCTTCCTCCCACTTTTTTCCATCTATTACTCCACATCTCTGTCTTTCTCTGTCTCTTACTCAATCTCTTTCTTCATCTGTAATTCTGTCTCTCTTTCTCCATATCTTATTCCATCTTTCTCCAAAACTCTTATTCCATTTCTCTTTCTACATCTTTCACCCTCTCTGTCTTTTTCCATCTTTTACTCCATTTCTTTCTCTCTTTCACAATTCATTTCTCCATACCGCTTACAATCTCTCCCTTTCCTTCTCTGTTTCAACTTCTCTCCTTCGATATTTCTTGTTCATGTTTTACTAAACTTTTTCTTTGGGAAGCAAAATGGCCACCAGGAAAAGGAAAATGATTTAGTAGAGGACCAACTGATGTTCTTTCAGTTTCAAAAGGATTAATAAAATCTTGTATCAATACTGAGTTTACTCATCACAAACTGGTTAATGACTTGAAAATATAAATTATTACAAACACATGGTATAAATAAATGTGTTTGTAAAGTTGACTTTGACGGCTGTTTTTGTGAATCTGTGCTTGTGTGTGTAATTACTTGTTTCTTTTCTTTTTTTACTTCTCTATTTATTACTCTTTGTATTCTAATATTTTATTGTTTATCTATGCTTTGGGAAAATAGTCTGTAGTGAAAAAATATTTTTCTCTTTTTCTTTCTATCAATCTCTCTCCATAATTGTTTTCTTTCTCTATATATATCTGTGTCTTTCCCTCATCTGAGAGAGATGTGAAATGACCATAAAGTTCTTTATTACAGTTTAAATGTCAAGTGTTTCATATAATACTGGTTCAACTACAGTAATAATAAGACTCTTTCCCAGGAAAGTCTCTTCTTAGGCACTGTATAATCAGATATCGGAACTTACGTTTAGCTTTTGGTTGTCATCACCAAGAAATGATTACTAAACAATGCTCATTACATTCCAAAAAGTTTTTAATAAATGTTTCTCCGTCACTTTTGCTCTTTCTGCAGCGTCAAAGCAGAGACGAGCCCCGTGTGCATCTGATGTTGCCGTGATAATGTACACAAGCGGATCCACTGGAATTCCGAAAGGAGTCATGATATCCCACAGTAACATTATTGCGGGAATCACTGGGATGTCAGAGAGGATTCCCAACCTCGGGTACGAACACACACACGCACACATCCCGTGATCTTTACTGCTGTGTGTACATAAGGGATATCATGTATTTATGAGTGTTTCCTTGATAACCAGTCAGACCCTGTGAACAAAATAAACAAAGAGAAAGAGAGAGAAAACAGTGAAGAGTGTATGTCTCTGGGGATTTGTATGTGTTATACATGTTGTTTGTGTTGTGTAGTATATTGTCCGCACACACAATGTACATGTGCATGTGAATGTATGCGTTGGAGTGTTCTGGACCCAGTGTGTATAGTCATATATTTAAATGAATGTTTCAGAAATGTTATTGTGTGACTTATAATTTGTTGTTGTTTGATATGGCGTGATTGCTTTTTTTGCAGTAAGGGTGATACATACATCGGTTATCTTCCACTGGCTCATGTCTTAGAGTTGAGCGCTGAGTTGGTGTGTTTAGCTCATGGCTGTAGAATCGGCTACTCCTCCCCATTAACACTCGCTGACCAGGTGATACAAACACACACACAAACATTCATATTGTTAGAAATATTGTATTATTAATATTAACTTGAATGACAAAGTAAAGCACAATTAAGCACTAAGTAGTTAAAAGCACTGTCTGTGATGTCACCGTTCAGCACGAAGTAGTTAAAAGCACTGTCTGTGATGTCACATTTAAGCACTAAGTAGTTGAAAGCACTGTCTGTGATGTCACAGTTAAGCACTAATTAGTCCTGTGATGTCACAGTTAAGCACTGATTAGTCCTGTGATGTCACAGTTAAGCACTGATTAGTCATGTGATGTCACATTTAAGCACTAAGTAGTTAAAAGCACTGTCTGTGATGTCACAGTTAAGCACTAAGTAGTTGAAAGCACTGTCCTGTGATGTCACAGTTAAGCACTAATTAGTCCTGTGATGTCACAGTTAAGCAGTAAGTAGTTGAAACACTGTTTTGTGATGTCACAGTTAAGCAGTAAGTAGTTGAAAGCACTGTTCTGTGATGTCACAGTTAAGCACTAAGTAGTTGAAACACTGTTTTGTGATGTCACAGTTAAGCACTAAGTAGTTGAAAGCACTGTCCTGTGATGTCACAGTTAAGCACTAATTAGTCATGTGATGTCACATTTAAGCACTAAGTAGTTGAAAGCACTGTTCTGCGATGTCACAGTTAAGCACTAAGTAGTTGAAACACTGTTTTGTGATGTCACAGTTAAGCACTAAGTAGTCCTGTGATGTCACAGTTAAGCACTAAGTAGTCATGTGATGTCACATTTAAGCACTAAGTAGTTGAAAGCACTGTTCTGCGATGTCACAGTTAAGCACTAAGTAGTTGAAACACTGTTTTGTGATGTCACAGTTAAGCACTAAGTAGTCCTGTGATGTCACAGTTAAGCACTAATTAGTCATGTGATGTCACAGTTAAGCACTAAGTAGTTGAAACACTGTTTTGTGATGTCACAGTTAAGCACTAAGTAGTCCTGTGATGTCACAGTTAAGCACTAATTAGTCATGTGATGTCACAGTTAAGCACTAAGTAGTTGAAACACTGTTTTGTGATGTCACAGTTAAGCACTAAGTAGTCCTGTGATGTCACAGTTAAGCACTAATTAGTCCTGTGATGTCACAGTTAAGCACTAATTAGTCATGTGATGTCACAGTTAAGCACTAAGTAGTTGAAACACTGTTTTGTGATGTCACAGTTAAGCACTAAGTAGTTGAAAGCACTGTCCTGTGATGTCACAGTTAAGCACTAATTAGTCATGTGATGTCACATTTAAGCACTAAGTAGTTGAAACACTGTTTTGTGATGTCACAGTTAAGCACTAAGTAGTCCTGTGATGTCACAGTTAAGCACTAAGTAGTTGAAAGCACTGTCCTGTAATGTCACAGTTAAGCACTGATTAGTCATGTGATGTCACAGTTAAGCACTAAGTAGTTGAAACACTGTTTTGTGATGTCACAGTTAAGCACTAAGTAGTCCTGTGATGTCACAGTTAAGCAGTAAGTAGTTGAAAGCACTGTTCTGTGATGTCACAGTTAAGCACTAAGTAGTTGAAACACTGTTTTGTGATGTCACAGTTAAGCACTAAGTAGTTGAAAGCACTGTCCTGTGATGTCACAGTTAAGCACTAATTAGTCATGTGATGTCACATTTAAGCACTAAGTAGTTGAAAGCACTGTTCTGCGATGTCACAGTTAAGCACTAAGTAGTTGAAACACTGTTTTGTGATGTCACAGTTAAGCACTAAGTAGTCCTGTGATGTCACAGTTAAGCACTAAGTAGTCATGTGATGTCACATTTAAGCACTAAGTAGTTGAAAGCACTGTTCTGCGATGTCACAGTTAAGCACTAAGTAGTTGAAACACTGTTTTGTGATGTCACAGTTAAGCACTAAGTAGTCCTGTGATGTCACAGTTAAGCACTAATTAGTCATGTGATGTCACATTTAAGCACTAAGTAGTTGAAAGCACTGTTCTGCGATGTCACAGTTAAGCACTAAGTAGTTGAAAGCACTGTCCTGTGATGTCACAGTTAAGCACTAATTAGTCCTGTGATGTCACAGTTCAGCAGTAAGTAGTTGAAAGCACTGTTCTGTGATGTCACAGTTAAGCACTAAGTAGTTGAAAGCACTGTTCTGTGATGTCACAGTTAAGCACTAAGTAGTTGAAACACTGTTTTGTGATGTCACAGTTAAGCACTAAGTAGTCCTGTTATGTCACAGTTAAGCACTAAGTAATCCTGTGATGTCACAGTTAAGCACTAAGTAGTCCTGTGATGTCACAGTTAAGCACTAAGTAGTTGAAAGCACTGTTCTGTGATGTCACAGTTAAGCACTGATTAGTCATGTGATGTCACATTTAAGCACTAAGTAGTTGAAAGCACTGTTCTGTGATGTCACAGTTAAGCACTAAGTAGTTGAAACACTGTTTTGTGATGTCACAGTTGAGCACTAAGTAGTCCTGTGATGTCACAGTTAAGCACTGATTAGTCATGTGATGTCACATTTAAGCACTAAGTAGTTGAAAGCACTGTTCTGCGATGTCACAGTTAAGCACTAAGTAGTTGAAACACTGTTTTGTGATGTCACAGTTAAGCACTAAGTAGTCCTGTGATGTCACAGTTAAGCAGTAAGTAGTTGAAAGCACTGTTCTGTGATGTCACAGTTAAGCACTAAGTAGTTGAAACACTGTTTTGTGATGTCACAGTTAAGCACTAAGTAGTTGAAACACTGTTTTGTGATGTCACAGTTAAGCACTAAGTAGTTGAAAGCACTGTCCTGTGATGTCACAGTTAAGCACTAATTAGTCATGTGATGTCACATTTAAGCACTAAGTAGTTGAAACACTGTTTTGTGATGTCACAGTTAAGCACTAAGTAGTCCTGTGATGTCACAGTTAAGCACTAAGTAGTTGAAAGCACTGTCCTGTAATGTCACAGTTAAGCACTGATTAGTCATGTGATGTCACAGTTAAGCACTAAGTAGTTGAAACACTGTTTTGTGATGTCACAGTTAAGCACTAATTAGTCCTGTGATGTCACAGTTAAGCACTAAGTAGTCCTGTGATGTCACAGTTAAGCACTAAGTAGTCCTGTGATGTCACAGTTAAGCACTAAGTAGTCCTGTGATGTCACAGTTAAGCACTAAGTAGTCCTGTGATGTCACAGTTAAGCACTAAGTAGTCCTGTGATGTCACAGTTAAGCACTGATTAGTCATGTGATGTCACATTTAAGCACTAAGTAGTTGAAAGCACTGTTCTGCGATGTCACAGTTAAGCACTAAGTAGTCCTGTGATGTCACAGTTAAGCAGTAAGTAGTTGAAAGCACTGTTCTGTGATGTCACAGTTAAGCACTAAGTAGTTGAAACACTGTTTTGTGATGTCACAGTTAAGCACTAAGTAGTTGAAAGCACTGTCCTGTGATGTCACATTTAAGCACTAAGTAGTTGAAACACTGTTTTGTGATGTCACAGTTAAGCACTAAGTAGTCATGTGATGTCACAGTTAAGCACTAAGTAGTTGAAAGCACTGTCCTGTAATGTCACAGTTAAGCACTGATTAGTCATGTGATGTCACAGTTAAGCACTAAGTAGTCCTGTGATGTCACAGTTAAGCACTAAGTAGTCCTGTGATGTCACAGTTAAGCACTAAGTAGTTGAAACACTGTTTTGTGATGTCACAGTTAAGCACTAATTAGTCCTGTGATGTCACAGTTAAGCACTAAGTAGTCCTGTGATGTCACAGTTAAGCACTAAGTAGTCCTGTGATGTCACATTTAAGCACTAAGTAGTTGAAACACTGTTTTGTGATGTCACAGTTAAGCACTAAGTAGTCCTGTGATGTCACAGTTAAGCACTAAGTAGTCCTGTGATGTCACAGTTAAGCACTAAGTAGTCCTGTGATGTCACAGTTAAGCACTAAGTAGTCCTGTGATGTCACAGTTAAGCAATAAGTAGTCCTGTGATGTCACAGTTAAGCACTAAGTAGTCCTGTGATGTCACAGTTAAGCACTGATTAGTCATGTGATGTCACATTTAAGCACTAAGTAGTTGAAAGCACTGTTCTGCGATGTCACAGTTAAGCACTAAGTAGTCCTGTGATGTCACAGTTAAGCAGTAAGTAGTTGAAACACTGTTTTGTGATGTCACAGTTAAGCACTAAGTAGTTGAAAGCACTGTCCTGTGATGTCACATTTAAGCACTAAGTAGTTGAAACACTGTTTTGTGATGTCACAGTTAAGCACTAAGTAGTCATGTGATGTCACAGTTAAGCACTAAGTAGTTGAAAGCACTGTCCTGTAATGTCACAGTTAAGCACTGATTAGTCATGTGATGTCACAGTTAAGCACTAAGTAGTCCTGTGATGTCACAGTTAAGCACTAAGTAGTCCTGTGATGTCACAGTTAAGCACTAAGTAGTTGAAACACTGTTTTGTGATGTCACAGTTAAGCACTAATTAGTCCTGTGATGTCACAGTTAAGCACTAAGTAGTCCTGTGATGTCACAGTTAAGCACTAAGTAGTCCTGTGATGTCACATTTAAGCACTAAGTAGTTGAAACACTGTTTTGTGATGTCACAGTTAAGCACTAAGTAGTCCTGTGATGTCACAGTTAAGCACTAAGTAGTCCTGTGATGTCACATTTAAGCACTAAGTAGTTGAAACACTGTTTTGTGATGTCACAGTTAAGCACTTAGTAGTCCTGTGATGTCACAGTTAAGCACTAAGTAGTCCTGTGATGTCACAGTTAAGCACTAAGTAGTCCTGTGATGTCACAGTTAAGCACTAAGTAGTCCTGTGATGTCACAGTTAAGCACTAAGTAGTCCTGTGATGTCACAGTTAAGCACTAAGTAGTCCTGTGATGTCACAGTTAAGCACTAAGTAGTTGAAAGCACTGTCCTGTGATGTCACAGTTAAGCACTAAGTAGTCTTGTGATGTCACAGTTAAGCACTAAGTAGTTGAAAGCACTGTCCTGTGATGTCACAAGGTGTGTTCGACATCGGCTGTGGCTGGATGTAACCGATCGGCGAGATTAGCCGCGTGCAGGCGGGGAGGAGCTGAAAACGGAGACGTGAAGTCGGACGCGCTGTGGTTCCCGTAGTTTGCTGCATTTACGTCAGGCATGGCTGATCACGTGCCGTTTGCTTGCTTAATCGCATTAAACATGATTTGTAAGATGTAAACTACATAAAAAGTGAATTATACTGTTTTGAATGTCCGTGTATGAGCATGAGTGGAACTGAAGAGGCTTACAGCATCTGTTTTTACAAGAATAAAGTTTAACAGAAGCATAAATATTTAAATACCAATGTAGTGGGGTCTACGTTTTTGTATCCATTTTATTTTGATGAAGATGACACAATATAACATCGCGACTACATGAAAAGAGCTTTAACTGTTATAAAAATACAGATTTGTGAGCATTTGTGGAACTGAGGGCGTGAAAATACACACGAAACACACGTGATTGTTGTCATGTGGTGAATCCGACCAATCTTGAAACAGCTGTGTCGTCATTACAGCCCGTGCAGCTCCTCTTCGGGAACTGCGCTGGCTAACTCAGGCGGCTGATCTCGAACCGCTCTCGCGGTACTTAAAAACACAGTCACGTGCCTGCAGCGCCAGCTTAAGTCGGACAGAAATACTAACCGGAATGCACTGCTTCAAGTCAGCCGCCGATCGGTCTGCGCAGCGCCGCATGAAGTCGAACACACCTAATGTTAAGCACTAAGTAGTCCTGTGATGTCACCAGTTAAGCACTGATTAGTCCTGTGATGTCACATTTAAGCACTAAGTAGTTGAAAGCACTGTCCTGTGATGTCACAATTAAGCACTAAGTAGTCCTGTGATGTCACAGTTAAGCACTAGGTAGTTAAAAGCACTATCTGTGATTAAGCACTAATTAGATGAAAGCACTGTTCTGTGATGTCACAGTTAATTTAAGATCAAAAGGCTGCTAAAAAGGCTTAGATTATTTTCATTCATGCATTAGTCAGATGCTTTAATCCAAACGACTTGCAGTGCATTCAAGCTTGAAATTTTTTAATCTGTGTTTAATATGGGATCGAACCCATTGCCGTTTGCCTATAATAGTTAAGTACTCAGGGGACCAAAGGGGATCAAAGATTTGCTCTGTGACGTCACAGTTAAGCCTTTAATGTCACAATGGAAAATTTAAGACATCAGCAGTACCACGTGATTGGAAAATGCAGTGCTGTGGGAGGTTTTTTTTGGAACTGGAACCAGTTGAGACAACTCGTATATGGTGAATCTGTGCTGAAGTTGAAATGTGAAGCTTTAAACTTAATTCTATTTCTCTTTGTTTTTATTTCAAAGTCAACAAAGATAAAGAAAGGAAGCAAAGGAGATTGTAGCGTCTTGCAGCCCAGTCTCATGGCAGCAGTACCAGTAAGATTGAAGTGCTCTCTCTCTCTTTGTATCTCTCTCCTTTCTGGGCTGTAGAGGTTGAATGTCAGTGAATGGGTTGTCCGAAACTCATCACAGCTGTAAACAGAACGTGAGAAAGCACGGTGTGGTTACTCTACTGACACACACAAACCACAGACACAATGTAGATACACAATTAATAATCTATCATTTGAAGATTGTCTTTGCCCGAGGACAATGTAGATATATAAACCCATGCACAGATTGGTTTAGTGTGGATGGATGTGAGATTCTCAGTGGAATAAAAACAAACAGCCAATCAAACTTACATAAACACTCACAATTAACGATCTCCCATTTTACAAAGATGAAAAATATCAGCAGTAAGAAACATTGTCCTCTACCCTGAGATTTATTTGCATGTGCCAAATTAAAAGTAATTTTTTTTAAAAAACTTGACACATTTCAAAAACCTTAACTATCTGATACTTATAGTAATAATATAGAATTATGAATACAGTTACTTACACACAATCATTTTTATTGCAGTTCTGGTGATACACCACATATAGAATTTTATTCATGCTGTTGCATTCATGAAATAATGTTTTTTAACAACATATAAATACGTCTCACAGGTAATAATGATGTGTTTAGGAGTCATCACTGGTTACGTCAGGACCAAAGTTTAGAAAGTATGGGCAGCCTTTCATTTACATGTTCCCTTTGTCTCTATGCAGGAGATCATGGATCGTATCTATAAGAATGTGATGCTTAAGGTGGAGCAGATGAGCGTTTTTCAGAGAACTTTGTTTCTTCTGGCTTACAACTACAAGATGGAGCAGCTCGCAATGGGATACAGCACTCCTCTGTGTGACCGGTACATCACGCACACTAATGCATACGCTAATAACAATTCTGACACGTAACAACATGTAACAAGTGTTATACGTTTCTTAAGGTTGGTCTTCCGGAAGGTTCGGGCGTTGCTAGGTGGCCGTTTACGGGTGTTGTTATCAGGCGGCGCCCCATTGTCGGCCGTGACCCAGCGCTTCATGAACGTCTGTTTCTGTTGTCCTGTGGGTCAGGGGTACGGCCTCACAGAGACCTGCGGCGCTGGAACCATCAGCCAACGTGAGATTCACACACGTCATTATTATTATTATTAAACACCTCACCTATACCGCCCTCTAGGTGCTTGAAAGCTGTGTGTTTGGAAAACGGAGTCAGGCAAAGTACCAAAACACTCTTGTAGCCAATCAGCAGTAAGGGGCGTGTCTACTAACTGACATCGTTGCCTGGGTTGTGTATGTGTGGGGCGGGTCTATCAAAAGAAGGTCCAGATTCTATTGGGGTAGGGGCGTATTTGTTTAGGTGATTTCAAATAAATGTGTTAGCATTTAGCCTAGCCCCATTAATTCCTATGGCTCCGAACAAAAGTTTTATTTTGTGCCACCACACTTACTTGTGTAACTACTTATGTAACTTTTAATAGGGAAAACATGGAAGTGTTTGGTGGCTTTTAAATTAATTCCTGTTTGGATCCTAAGGAATGAATGGGGCTAGGCTAAATGCTAACACATTCACGAGGCGCTGTACAAAGACTAAGTGCATGCATCGAAAAAAGATAAGCATGTATTAATTTGTCTAAATTGAGGTAAGAACATAGTAAAATAATGAAAAATGGTGGTGTTTTCCTTTTAAATGTACCTTAAACCCTTTTGTTTGTGAAATAGCTAATTGAAAATGCGACCAATGGAAACAAAGCAATTTCGCAAAAACTCCGATATATCGCAAAAAAGTTTTTACACTCGGGTAAGGTGGTTTTTCAGACAAATCGAAAAAGGAATATCTCTCAAAACTGCAATGTTTTTTTTTTCGCATTTACAGGTCAGCGGACGTGCGTAAAAATCACATGATCATTCTTTACATACGGCGCTGTATGTCTGATTGGATGATATGACTGAAGGGGTGTGTTCAACTTGTGAACCAACAAGCGTGTGACATCAAAATACAGCGAGAGCGGACTACTCTGTATGCATTCAAGTCACTCTCGTTGTATTTCGATGTTATCCGCATGTCGGCACAGCACCATATTAAGTCGAACACACCCGTCGCCATGGTTTTTGAAATTACTTATCGCGAGACAACAAAATTATGTTTTAGTTGCATAACATTGGTTAATGGAAACGCCATATACGCCGTAAATAAAGCTATAAAGTTTTGCACAAATCTTTAAGGGAAACGCAGCTACTGACAAAAAATTGTCACTACAATGCAAAAATGACTTTCTTACTTATTTTTCTGAAAACAAAACAAAAATACTATCTAAAAATTCTTGAATTAAGATGCATTTTCTTGATGATCAGAATGACCTAGGAAAATAATTCTTAAAATAAACTTAATAAATTAGTGCTAAATACAAGCAAAAAAATTATAATCTTAAAATAATTAATTTTTTTTTCATAAACACTTAATTCAAGAAAATTTTCTTTTTACATTGACAGATTTTTATGTTTGTTCTACGCACAAATTCACTTAAATTTTATATTTTTTGTCTAAAAACTAGACTTATTTTCCCCTGGTCATTTTGCTCATCAAGACATCTTAATTTAAGAATTTAAGAAAGTAATTTGTTGCAGTGTAGCGGTCACTGGGGCGTTACCCTTTCAAAAAGTACACCGTTGCATCTAAAGAGCTCTCATTAGTACCTCGAAGGTACCACATGTATGCATTTCTGTACCTAAACGGTACATATTAGGACAATTTTTAAAGGATGCTGCCCCAGTGACAACTTGGGACCTTTTTAAAGCATTTATTCACAGTGCAGTTCTCAATAGATCGGACGGTCATCACAAATTTCTGTAAATCCAGTTCAAACAAGCCTAAGGAGTATTCATAAATATTTGTTTATCTCAAAAGCTGTTTATACAAATTAAATTTGTCTGTCAGGACATTTATTGTATTACGTTGTTTGTTTCAAATGATTGGGAAATTGATATGCGGCTGAAAATGTTATGACAGTGTTCAATATGAAATAAACTGTACACACTTAAAAGATGCTGAGGCATTATCAAGACGACCATTAAAGTAAAATTAGGTCAACGGCCGCTTCAGTCAAACATCAGGACTGCATGTACTGTTTTTTAGCATTCACGAGAGACTGAGATGATGTTCGCTTGACAGTCGCCTGCTAAAATGATTGAGGTTTATGTTCGTAATGGGTAAAATAGTCCAAACAGCTGGTGACTCTAAAAATGTGCTGCCACATTATGGAAAAATTGCATAACTGTCTTTTTTTTTAAAACATTGTTTTGTATGTGTGTAGTTTGGGATTATAGTACGGGAAGAGTCGGAGCACCTCTGGTTTGCTGTGAACTTCAACTGAAGGACTGGGCAGAGGGTGAGTTACACAAACATCTGTCTGGTCTTATGATTTAAACTCATAGCTGCATCTGTTTAAGGAGGATCTCTTGACAGAAATGCAATATTATATACATAACTATATTATCAGTGGTGTGTAAAGACCTTACATGATGAACTGTATTGTTTTTATTACCTTAAATGAGCCATTTATATCTCCATACACCGCGGGTCTCCTTACATGGAAGTCACGTTTCTACAGTAGCCCTAGATGGATAAACTGCTCTGTATTTCATGTTTCGTCATTACGTTGTCTCACACGATGACGTGTTTGTCTTGTAGTGGCTACCGTAGCTTCTCTCTGTGTTGCGAATGGGAGGGGTGAGATGTGGACTGAGCCCGTGGTTGCAATTCACAAGCTCACCAGTAGAAGCCGCTAAAACCTACCAACAGTGGCGTCCATAATAGGGGTGTAACGATTAACCGTGCAAATGCGCGTTTTCTCAATGAATGAATTTGAATGAATTACGCATTACGAATCACGCCAGGGGGCGCTCTCATGCAGAAACTCCCTTTGTGCCACAGAAGAAGTAGCACTACAAACGCTATTCCAGGAAATGTCTACAGGAATATTTATACACTGTTCTTCAAATTGTTTCAGGTATTTTCATGATAATTAAGAATATTTTGAATGATTTTGTTTAACGAGTGTTGCCTTCTCAAACACACGTTATAAACGACTCCGACTTATAATGATTTTAGATTGATAAGGACTTCCTACTGACCAAATGCCGTAGTACACGCACAAGCTGTGCATGAAACAAAGAATCGCAGCCTTGCGATTCAGAATCTATTTTAGACAGGCATTTTTAAAGGGGATCGCGATTGAATCGTTACATCCCTAGTCCATAACACAAGCTGTTTCTGCATGTCTGATGTAATCTGGAGTAGCTATAAAGTTGTATTACATCCTTTATATCTCTGACGAGTCTTTAGTTTTACCAGATTTATAAAAGACAGATCCGCTTTACCAATTCTTTACGATAACGTCCGAAAAAATTCGGAGGGAGGAGTTACGAACTGCGGGAGGAGCGAGTCAAGAGTGAACACTTTATACAACACTGACTGGATAACGTATGATTCACTACATGTTCGTGTCGTTTATATTACAGTCCCTCCAGAAAAACGTGATTATGCGATCGCATGATTCAATGCATAATCAGCCAAAGTCTGCGTATTTATGTGGGGGCCACATTTTTTAAATATGCCGCACTTTCGCTGCATAAATTGCAGATTTCTGCTCGCAAAATATGCAGGGCTTGCATGATTTCATAATCCCCGCATTTTCTTATCAAAAGGTCATATATCTTAGCAGAAAGTTGAAAAATTTTGAATTTACTTCACACATGCGCAGCCATGTCCCCTGTTGTCATGGGAATGTTAGGAAATTACGTAATTACGCGACGTGAACATCGAGCAAAAGCTGCAAACAGTTTTTGCAAGTTCACGCAATTTCATTGCATAAAATTGCATATATACCCCGCATATTCCATCACATTTTTTAAGAAAACGTGCCACAAGATCAAAGAATTTTGCCTGCAACAATCACAAAAAAACTATTTTCTGGAAGGACTGATATTATATGCACTTATGGGCCTATTTCCAACATAACACAGAAGTTTTACTTACCCCATGCAACTCTTGACCCAGTTGGGACTTTTCAATGAAATCCAGCGTCAAACAAACACAAACCGCTGCTACCCCGGATAAACTATATCCATTGTTTCCATAATGCTGCTTACATCCAAAACACACTTCTTCTTTCATGCCATTGCGGAGTCTTGATATAAAACAAAGCTGTCACGTGAAGTGATGCCTGTAACTAAGCGTCCTCCCCGCTGATTGACGTATTGGTGTGTTTTTTTATTAGGGGAAGTGCCCATAAAAAGAAGTGATACGTATAGCTTACCCCTGAAACATCAGCTTGACTCGTTTCCAAAGAAACTTTCAGAAACTTGTACGAACCCTGGCGAAGTGCATTCGGCACAGAAATACTCCAGACTTTGCATTTGTTTAGCATGAGGAAACAACTCTTAAACTGTGTTAATAAGTTAGAATGCATGAAATACCATTGAACCCCCCTTTAATAAAAGATGAGTGTTGAGACAAAGCTAAGGGAGAGAATGGGGAAAGAAAATAAAGAGTAATATTTATAGCCGCCATAACTGTGCAGAACTGCGCCGGACTACAAACATTACAAAGTAACTGCATGTATTTATTTGAAAAGCCAAGAAAAAAGAAACACTGCTCACATTTACTGTTATATAACAGCATCATTACCAAAGCAGTAAACCACAAGTGATTGATCGATCAAGTAAGAAATGCAAATGTTCAATGAATAATTAAATATACAAATTACACTCTCTTCTTATTCATTAACCGAACTGCAGGCTGTTGCCAAGAAACTTATAGTGAGGGATGCATTAAAATGGATCGACGCTATAAGATTAGGAAAGGAAACTTATAATGCATTCGTAACTTATCCGTCTGTATCTAGGTGGATATCGGAGCACAGATAAACCTTGTCCACGAGGAGAGATTCTGATTGGTGGACCCAGTGTAACCATGGGTTACTACAAGAACAAGGAGAAGAACGGTGAGGATTTCTTTGTGGATGAGAACGGCCAGCGATGGTTCTGCACTGGAGACATTGGGGAAATCCACGGAGACGGATGCTTGAAGATTATTGGTGAGAGAGTAAAACTCCCTTTATTTCTACAGCTCTGTATTTCCTGTAAATGACACATCTACTGTAAATTTATTCCCGAAATCATAACGATAAGAACCTGAAGAAAGCAGATAAGAGTATAAACCCCAGCAGGGAGGAATGGGAGAACTTCCTGTTTCACAAACTCGCATGCACAACAGATTATATCAGCTAGGACTCATGTTTACATTGTGTTTGTTTGTTGTTTTTTGCGTGGGCATGCGTGCATTCATTCATGTGTGTGTGTGTGTGTGTGTGTTTCAGACCGTAAGAAGGATCTGGTGAAGCTACAGGCTGGAGAATATGTTTCTCTGGGAAAGGTAGAAGCTGTCCTGAAAAACTGCCCTCTCATCGACAACATCTGTGCTTATGCCAACAGGTGAAACACACAACCTATATTTATATTTAGGCATTCGGCAGATGCTTTTATCTAAAGGGACTTGCATTGCATGCAAGCCATCAATTATTAATCAGTATGTGTTGGGAATTGAACACATGACCTTGCTTTGCTCAGTGCTCTACCAATTGAGCTACGGTAACCGATGTAACCGATACCATAACTAAAACTACTCTAGGGAGCACTGCATTTTAGATTAAATATGAGTGCATACATATAAATCTATTTAAGTTTTGCCACACTGAATTTACATCCAGATATAATATTTTGTTTTCCAGCGATGAGTCGTACGTGATTGGGTTTGTGGTACCGAATGAGAAGCACCTCCTTGCACTCGCAGAGGGGAGGTGTGTCAGGGGTTCAAGGGAGGATCTTTGCAACAACCCTGTCATTGAGGAGGAGGTGCTTAAAGTCATCACAGATACGGCACTGGCAGGTAACACAGCCAATCAGAGAATACAAACAATCAATTGCGATAGGTGTGTCTCACTAGCTATGTTTACATGCACAAAATTGAGTCAATCTGACTGAATTTAATCAGACAGAAGGTTACGAAAATACAGTTTAAATGTGCCCTAAACATTGTGATCTGTGATAAAAATGTTAGTTTACATGTACATTCTACATAATCCAAACCGAACAGCCAGGGTTGCCAGATTTGTGAATCAAATCCATTCAAAACTTGCCCAAAAATTTGTGATAGACCGATATATCGGGCCGATATTTGTGAGTTTTATGTATATCAGCATCGGCCGATATGTGGCTGCCGTGTTCGCCAATTTTTTTCCGCCATTATTTACAGACAGAGTGTTGGAAGCCGCAAGCGATTGCAGGTCATGTGACTAAGAACAACCAACCTGTCCATGACAACATCGAAAGATGGTTCCATAGCACCCTCACCTGTTTTTACTATTTGTTAAATAGTAAATAGTTTTAAATAGTTAAATAGTTTTATAGTTTTTTTAAGTTCTATAAATGTTACTTTTTTAAAATTGAGACTTGTAACATTTGGCCTCATCTTGTGTCATTTTTGTGATGTAAATTGAGTGAGAAAAAGCAGTATCGGTTCCAAATATCGGCAGCCTGTATCGGTCATCGGCTAAGGCTGATGAAACAAAAATCGGTATCGGCACTGAAAAATTCATATCGGTCGATCCCTACCAAAAAGACCCCAATAACTATTCACAGCCAAAATACCAATAACTAATAAACTAAATAAATCCCTTTATTTTTAGCGCAAAGAAAAAACTTGCGGAAACCGTTTAAAAGTTGTCCAAACTTTTATAGTCGTCTATTTTCTTGTGGAGTTGGCGTAAGGCACGAGGCAATTTTATAGCTATGTAATTGTATAAAAGTACATGAACCCTCAAGAATGTACAGCATGTGACCCCGTTACTTTAATAATGCGTGTTGCCATCGCCTTGCTCTTGCATGTTTCTGTAAAGAGAATCATGCGATACCTAAATATATAAGTTGTGAACCCAAGCGCAATTCTTCTGCTCATGTGCACAAGTTGTTTTGCACCTGATTGAGAAAATACTATGATTTACGCGTTTACATGCATACGTTTCTCCTGATGATCGGATCACAGATAGGACTACACCACCACCCCTTTAACTAAAGTTGCCCCCCAGCATTTTTTGTGATTTTCACAAAATGCATTCCAGGAAAATTTTCTTCTAAAAATATATAAACATACAAATATCAAATGAAAGAACAGATCCTCTGCTTTCAAACAAACAAACAAACTAAAAGGGGAAAAACATTTCATCCTATCTATATTTTTTCTTTGTTTATGAACTCTTAAATATGGATATTTAAAAAAAAAAAGCAAAAAGCTGAAAAATTGCATTTTTGTGAAGGAATTTTGTTAGAGTTTAGATTCAAAATGATTATCAAAACATACACGCAATTTAAAATTAGTCAATAATGTTTTGGCTTCAGTTTTTTCATAAATTGTGTAAGTGCACCATCTAGTGGATAATCACAGTTTTGCAGATTAGTATGAAAATTCATCAGGAACACGTTTTTTAAAGCAAATGTTTTTTTTTATTGACGAGATAACTTGTCAGTGGCGGGGAAAGAGTTAAATACGATCGAAATTTGCATCCAATCGACATTAGTATTAAGGTATTAAGTATACATGATGGCTTTTTAATCCGATAACAAATGGATTTAGTTGCATGTTAATGTAATTATTGTACCGTGATGTGTACCTAATGATGCAATCAGGGCACATAATTAAAGTAATGATAGTTATGTTTTGCATCTGATATAAATATAGGCTACATGGAAAAAGTCATTGACATTGTGAATAAATCCTAAGGGCACACATGTCATATTGGTCAAGTTTTCAATCATTTGTCTGTATGAAATATTTCTTGCAATCCTTTACAAAAAAAATAGTATATAGCATGCACAATTTCCAAATATGTTAAACTTCCTGTTTTTGCCATGACCGATCTCTAGTTATAGTCTGATGATCGTGTATTTCTTATTCTTGTGTTTTTAACAGGCCAGCTTGAACGGTTTGAGATACCACGAAAGATCAGCTTGAGCTCGGATCCCTGGACCCCAGAGACCGGCCTGGTGACAGACGCTTTTAAACTCAAACGAAAGGAACTGAAAACTCATTACCAGCGTGACATTGAGAAAATGTACGGTGCTAAATAAAAACCGGAGAAACCTGAAGCAACAGTCAGATTTCATTCTAGCAACCCACAGTCTGAACAGAGGATTCTTATGGACGTTATAAACATGAACAAAAAACAATATTTGATGTTGGACGCTTCACACCAACACCACACAGACGATACTAATTAATATGTAAGTGATGTTAGCAACTGAATTAGACACACCCCTCTCTAAAACCCCACCCACATACAACACCAGCTAATCCACTAATTATTTTTTTGCTGTGTATAGATCAGTGTTTCTCAACCAGGAGACCTCAATATGACTTTAAAAAAATACATTTTATTTTATATTTTATTAGGTAGAAATTACGAGTGGGGTGGGGCTTCAGATATTGTTGGTGTGGACAATAGGGTAATTGAAGTCAAAATGTTGTGATGCACTGTTAATGGGGCGATTCCTCGGACAGGGATTAGACTAGTCCTAGACTAAAATAAATTAAGAACTGTCTAAACTAAAAAGAACTACTGACATCTTAAAATACATCAGTGCCCTTTGTTTTGCCTCAAAATGCACACAAGTAATGTTTTTAGTAAGGCATGTTTGTTAAAACTAGTTATATTTTCTAATTAAACTAAGGCCTAGTCCTGGCTTAAACTAATCGCTGTCTGGGAAACCACCCCATAGAGTTTAGGCCTGTCTCAGAGACTGGTGTGATTTCTCAGGAAACCAATTTTTATTGATACCTGTAAGGTAGTAGGAATATTTTTAGGGGAACGATTTAAGGGGCAACCAATGAAACTGTGATTGTTTAAAATACTTTGAATAATGTTTTGAGTTTCTCACATTCAATAGAGGTGATTCATGATGCCATAGATGAACCATTTTCCATAAAGAACCTTTAACATCTGAAAAAACTTTGTGTTTCACAATGGTTCTTCTTTGGCATCCCTGTGAAGAACCTTTTAAGCACCTTTGTTTCTTTAGATGGAAGTCTGTGTGTCCAATCAGATTGAAGGACCAAAATTAACTGTTCTGTCCCATACATGAGCAGTGCATCATGGGATACTGTATGTTTGTGCTGTCATTAGGAAACTTAAAGACATTAAACTGAGTGTGATGTCAGATTTTTGACAACTTTCTCTCTTCTGTTCATCTTTTTATTTCTTTATATTGTCGTGTGATGCAGATGCAAAAGCCACCAAACTGTCAAAAATAGGATGATGATGATATTGAGTGAATACTCTCGGCATGTATTAAATGTTCATTAAATACCTTTGCTTAAAATCTGCTTAATCCTGGCCTCAAGCCATTCAGAGATATCGCTAAACGCCATGCCGATTTGTTGGCAGCATCCACTAAATGCCACATCGACTTGTGCATGTGTCCTATTAAGTGCACAAAAGAATAATTAATTGAACAAGGACATGCAAAACGCCAATGTAGCAGTGGAATGAATCGCAGACCCCAATGTATTTAGTTTCTTCATTTTTACATTCTGACTTTCATTATTTGCAGTGTTTCTAATTGCATCTTTAGTGATTTTGCACTTGTCCAAGAAGTGGAGGTCTTAAAAATAAAGATGCTTGAAAGGTTTTTCACACTGATGCCATAAGAATCTTTTTTAGTTCCTCAAAGAACCATTTATTTTATACATTTTTATAATCTGAGCAAACCTTTTCACATTTAAGAAGCTTTTGAGAAACCGAAAAAGAACCATTTAGACCAGGAGTGGGGAACCCTGGGTCCTGGAGGGTCACGGTCCTGCATAGTTTAGTTCCAACCCTAATCAAACACATCTGAATTTCATTTCCAAGTGATCCTGAAGACTTTAATTTGATTTTTCAGGTGTGTTTAATTAGGGTTGGAACGAAACTCTGCAGGACAGTGGCCCTCCAGGACCAGGGTTCCCCACCCCTGACAGAAAAGGTTTTTCTAAAGCTTCCATGAACTTTGAGGGTTTTGCAGTGAAAGTCAAATTTGTTATATGCCAATGAAATTACTCGCTAATAACCTTTTCATTGCCATTAAAATAAAATTACTGAATCTAAACATGAGATAAAAATGCTCATTTATATGAAAACACACACTTAGAGGCTTTTGCATATGGACTCTTAAAATGATCTTAGAGTCATAATGTACACACAAACCTGTGAAACACAGTATGTGATCTTGAACCAACTTATATCTTCCTCGGTTATTACTCTAGTAATGTCAGTGAAACCTCCTCTTATTGTTTGCTTTTAGAAGGATTCTGGGTTTTCCTGCTGGACAGGATAACAGTAACTGATTTGATTCAAAGGACTCATCTTTCAGGTTTTTCCCCACAAGCCACTAAAGCAGGGGTGCCCAACCCTGTTCCTGGAGGGCTACCATCCTGCAGATTTTAGCTCCAACCCCAATCAAACACAGCTGAAGCAGGTAATCAAGGTGTTCAGGGTTGCTTGATAATTACAGACAGGTGTGTTGGAGCTGGGTTGGAACTGAAGTCTGAAGGACGGTAGCCCTCCAGGACCAGGGTTGGGCACCCCTGCACTAAAGCTTATTTAACTTCAGATTAACTATTTGTTTTACTTTAAAGAAATCTAGGACACCAAATCAGGTTTGATGAAGAATTTCAATTCAAATAACGCATCTAAAAATAAATTTTCTTCATTTCCATTATTCTTTAAGAAGTGACATTGTTTTAGTGGGCAAAATGCATCTGTAACTATTGGCAACGGACAATTAATTTTGTGCTGTTTTGTATAAGTTGTTTTCAGAAACATTCTGTTTGGTAAAATTATTCAATTTTATTTTATTTATATAGTGCTTTGCACAATTGTTTCAAAGCAGCTTTACATGCAGGAGAAAATTAGCCAAGTACAGTGGCTAAGGTTTAACCTTACTAGCGAAAGTAGTTATAATGTAACGCATAGAAGAGAGTTCTAAGTTAAGCCAATATCAGCTGACTCCCTATGGGTTGAAAAAAAACTAATTTAATAGGAGGGAAAAAAGTCCTATGAAGAAATAAAATGCTTGAGAGAGAGCCAGACAAAGAATATACTGTATATAAGACTATAACATTTTATGGGAATGAAATTGCAACCAAAATGTGTATGCGTGGTTTATGGTTAAAAAAACATTTTCCACATACCCTTCCTTTTTCTAGCTCCAGGGGCCTCATTTATAAAGCGTGCGTACGCACAGATTTGATCGTAAAGTGTGCGTAGGCAAAGTCCATATTTATAAAAACTGTCTTTGACGTGGAAAAGTGCTTAGCGCCACGTCAGGGTCTGAGCAGACGTACGCTCTTTTGCTTGTCTGATTGCTGCAGGTTTATGGAAATATAAGCCATTCTTGCTGTTTGAAATTGGGTTTAAACTAGGGCCGGGACTTTAACGCGTTAATTAAGATTAATTAATTACACAAAATAACGCGTTAAACATTTTAACGCATTTTAATCGCACTTATTTTTGCACCGCGGAATATTTCTCATTGGATGAGTTTCGGCGGACCGATTATACTGGAGCACCAACTAGCGTTCATGACTTCAGACAACAACAAACCACAGTGAACATGAACGAAGAAGTTGATGAGATCGCTTTGGTTGGCCCCGTGGATGGGAATTTTTTTTATAAAAAATGAACGGATGGAAGCGTCGATAAGAGCATGGTTGTGTGTAAGCTATGCAACAAGGAATTCACATCTCACCGCAGCACATCGAGCCTCAAGTATCATCTCAATGCAAAACATATAGCAGCTAGCGTGGACGTTAGCCCGACTCCGAGTAAAACGACTTGGTTGAAGAAAAATAAACAATATTTTGTTGCTTAAGCTTATGTATTCAGTCATTATTCATGGTATACTAAAAATCCATGTGAAAAAATAACTTCTCAATGTTCTCAGGTCAAATATTTATATGCGATTAATTTCGATTAATTAATTACAAAGCCTCTAATTAATTAGATTAATTTTTTTAATCGAGTCCCGGTCCTAGTTTAAACATTGACAAGCGCTCTTTTATATGTCTGACATTAATTACGCATCGTTAAAAGACAGAGATCTGAAATTGCTCGGCTGCATGCACAAGTTCAAGTTCATTTGCGATTTATGGATTTGAAAGAGGTACGCGCGTTTTCTGCGCGTACGTTCGGTTTATGAACACACGTATGCATTTTTGTTAAATGATCGTAAGATCAAATGTAGGATGGTTTTTACGCAGCATTTTATAAATGAGGCCTCAGATTTCACTATCTTCCTGAAACGCATGGATTGGAAAAGCTCTGTGTCCCTAATTGGCCAGCTAATCTGTAACTTGTGATTGGCCTGAATACCTCTGACATCAGCCGGAAATGTGACGCTCTTCCCCATGTTTGAAAGATTCGCTCACAATGCAATGATAACAGGAGTTAACTTACAAGCTGTGAGTCCAAGCGGGAGGAATTACGATTATGTCAGCCTTGTCTACATCACCAATCCCAGGAAGTAAACTGTTGCCTACAATCCATGTGTTTGTTGTAGTCCAAGAAAAGAGATTTACGTTGGAAATGATAAACTCACGTCATCGTTTACTTTGGGGTTTGTACCTTTTGTTTTCAGAAACATTCTGTTTGATAAAATTATTTGCATATCGTTAACACGTACTAATACACACTTACACACCAAAGGAAATGTCAAAATGTTTAAACGGGTTCGAGTTAGAAACAGGGAAAGAGAAACAAAATACTATAAGCGTAGGGGAGGTTCGCATGTTGAATATCTGCTCTGTTCCGAACAAGCTAACTATTGCGGCATAAGTATATTGCCACAATAAAAAATTGTTCAAATGTTACAGCTTGACATCTTCATGTTAGATAGTCAACATCAGCTCTTTATTTCCATCCTGTTAACTTTCTAGCCATTCATTCTTAAAAATAGAGGTGCTTCACAATCCTGAAGAAGAAACATTTTTGTCTAAATGGTTCCGTAAAAAAACTTTTTTACACAGCTGGTTCGAATGCTTGATTCTGATTGACCAGTCTTTTAATAACGTATGAAATAATATTTACAAATAACAAATATTTATTTACAAATATTTACCAATCGTGTTCGTGACATTTGATCGTCTTATCTTAAAACTAGAAAGGCTTTCTATAAAAATGTGCTAATTAAATATTTCAAATTAATATTAAATGTTCATTACCGTACTTATACCGGACGTATAATAATAGGGATAATATACAGGCAGCCGGTGGTTATCGTTAGAAAAAGCCCCTTCAGTGTTATACAAAACCCAATGCTGCGGGCGTTGAGGTCTGATCACACTATCAGGCTTATTTCTGCGATAACAACCGGCTGCCTATACATTACCCCTTACTAAACATCTTTCTGTTTTACAAATGTTCTTTGTTGTGAAAATGGGTTCTTCAGATTAAAAAAAAAAGGAGTAAGGAAATGGTTCTCCTAAAAACCTTTGAATTCTTTAAAGAACCAAATATGGTTCTTTAAAGCACCTTAAGAACACAAAATATTTGGCAAGCATGATATGCATACTGTAGACTTTCACAGAGCTTAAACTTTCTTAAACTACTGTGTGTTTATCCATATGCACAGACTAATGCTCAAGTAAATGAGTGTGCTTCAGTTTGTAATTCTGTTTTGTCCGTGATGTGGTCTCAGTTAGGAATCTTTCCCAGAGGTCTGGATTTGATCAAATTTTAAACAAGCTTTGCGTCAGTTGTCTGTTTGACTTTACAGTAATTCACAGGCGTGGTTAAGCACGGCCTTACACTTTCTGGCTCCAGTTTTTCTGTAACAATCCCACACCTACCCATAATGCACCATTCTCAGACAAAAAAAACCCTATTAAACATTAAAATGCATGACATGGCTTTACGATTATTTTACAATCTTGTGTCATCATATCTGTTTTTACACCAAAAAGAAATTAAACTGTAAATTATTGTGGAAACTTATTTACACTACATCGTATCATGATAAATAAAACTCCTAGTTACCATGCAACTTATTCTCCTTTCTTCTGCAATAAATAAAGACCCTATTTTATGTAGAAACATTTTATGCACACCCTTAACTTTCTAAGTCTGCTGGAAAAGATCAAGGCTCTCCAAACGCATGCGTGCAGAATAACACAACTGTCTTGATATGTTAGGACAGATGAGCGCATTTGGCAGACTATGATCTCCATTAAACGTCATAAAAACGGGGCTGTGAAGATTTCGGACTCCTCTGAGGGAAGGACGTGAGGATGTCGACTCCCTCGACCTCTGTCACAGATTCTCCTGGCGCGTGTCCACGCACAGCTCCTCTCATGGGACGCGTTATTTAAACGACACACAGCTGACTTTCCCGTTATAATCCAGAGAGATACGAAGGAAAGTGGCCAGCGCGCTCCAGGATTAAAGCTTCTGGTGAGTGAGTACACGTGGATTTGAACATATTTCATATGAATGATGTTATTTGGAAAGACTAAGGTTTTGATAGGTTACATTTAAAGTCACCATAAATGTCCAAAATGTTTAACAATTTTGTTTGCATTTACATGAACTTTAAAAGTTTAAACAATATTTTTGGGTTTCTTAAAATTTACATTTGTGCATTGGGCAACTAAACACAACTAGCCTTTGTGTTGCTGACGCAAAACTTTACCAAGTGCGTAAAGGGAACAAAATAAATATACAATAAATGAAATTCAGTAGGCTATATAACCATTAAAGTAAGTATGTCGAATCGTATTGCATATTTAAAAACGTAACTTTAAAATATGTTGTATTTATCAGATTTAACTTATATTTACAGGTAACTCCGTTACTGTCGCAATCAATGGAGTTGGCGCGCAACGCCACCGCGCCGCACGCGCTCTCATCGCAGCAGCAGACCACGAGACTTTCCACGCTCGGCGGCAGAGACGGCAACGCGTATTTGTACATCGTCATCGTCGTGTCCTTCTACGGATTCTTCCTCATCGGGGTCATGCTCGGCTACCTGCGCACCAAACAGCGCGAGAAGAGACGCTCAAATGCGTTCACGCGCCTGCTGCACGAAGTGGAGCAACGCGAGTGGGGCGCGAACCAAAAAAAGCACAGTTTCAGCCTCTCTTCGTTTCCCGCGCTGTGCTCCACGCCCGTCCCGTTCACGCTGAACACCGGCAGACATGCAGGATTCGCGCTCGAGGGCGGGCGCGTGTTGGCACCACTGGCCTGCGTGCTCTGCTCGGTGGAGCAAAGCAGCGTGAGTTCTCTCAGTTCCACTGCCGATGTGCGATTCACTATAGAGGAGGAGGAACCCGGGTCTGAGGAACCGGTAAAGACTGGTTTGGGTTCTGATCAGAACTGCGAAGTGGAAAACGTGAACGAAACTTCCTGACTAGGTTCCGTCACGGGGCTGAATGACTTTTTCTTATTCTTCAAAAACAAATGGTTCTTTTAAGAGCAACTGACTGAAAGGTCATTTAGGGAACCAAAAATTGTTTCTTCTATGGCATTACTGTGAAGAACCTTTGAAGAACAGTATTTTTTAAAGTGTAATTTTGTATTGGTCATCTCTGTCAACAATTTGACAGCTAGAAAGTTCATTTCTCTGTTTAAAGGAGATCGAATTTCGTGTATTTGCAGCATTATTAAATGCAATAACTGTAGCGTTAAATGTAGTGGAAAATATAAACTGTTCAACGCGATGGGAACGCATCGCCATAAACCTGGAATCACTTGAAAAAGCTTTTTCCTTATATATCATGTACATGTAAAATGTTTGCATTTTACCTAAAATGATCTGTATATATTGTACTACATGTATGGATTCGTTTATTTAAGTTTTCTTGTCTTGTGCGTCACGTTATTAAAATGTTTCTGTAAATGAAGTTTCGTGTCTTTATTTGCACTAACAGATCACTGCCACACGGGGGAGTGAGAGACCACAGCAGCCTCTCAAGAGACTCCTATTAGATGTTATAAGATGTTCTCTTGCAGATGGGAAAAGATTCAATCCCACTTGCGTCATTGTAGAGATAAAATCGGCCTCCTCTTTACCCCCCACCCAAACATTTTTCTTTCTCTGTTTAAAGACAATGAGGGGTTTGGTATTATCATATTTTTTGCTTTTACAGATATACACAATTATACACAGACTCTTTATCTTTGCAGTCTTTGTTGTCTAATGAAATGACATCAGTCAGTGACCCATCTTCCTCTCGAGGGATTGCAGTGGAAAGTTATCGCATGTTCTGTCTGAATGGATTTCCTCCAATATAAACTTGCAGTTCTTGGTGTTCGTTGAAAAAGTTATTACTAGAAATAAAAAAAATGCTTAAACTAACTGTGGAGCTAGCCAATACGCAAATAATAACAAAAAAAATCGGTCGGCAACTCTGAGATGATTTCCAATGTTTATAATTTTCATGCCCCTCCCAGTAACCTCACTTCGAGTCCGTCCTTGTCAGTGCATGTGCAGAAGTATTTTTGTGAACGCATACGCAAGCATACTTAGATTACTAAGGCTACATAACACTCAGAAATACAATCAATGGTTAATAAAGCACACTTACCTGTCGAGAAGAAATGTGGCAAGCTCTGCATCCAGCTTGAACCCTTTAAAATCTCGTAATAGATTCCTCCACCTTTCAAATGCCGGTCCGATATTGATCCTAGTTTTATTAGGGGCACGCTTGCTTTCTATCTTTGTTTCCTTCATTGGTTGTTTTCCTAGCTCTGGTTGTTAACCAAGGAATCGAAAGTTTGATAGCGAATGTTTTCTCCATCACGCTGCGTTCAATCAAACACACCTGTGAACTTCTTCTTCTTTGGTGTTTTACGGCAGCTCGCATTCAGTTTGTTACACTACTGCCATCTTCTGTTCATATTTGTCTCCTCTTAAATTCTCTAATCAAATAAATACCTTGCGCCTTGTCCCTTTTCTGCTAAATATAAAATATTTTTAACATTTCCATCTATTTGCTCGCACTTGTGAACTTCAGGCGGATGCATGTAAGAACGCGCACGAGGGGGGAGGGGAGATCTGTGGCGCCTGCAGCGGAACTGTGATTGAAAGGCAGATTTTACACAGCGTTAATTTGACCAGATGAACCGGCCTGCGCTGATTGGACCAGATGAACCGGGAGCGGTGGATTTTTGGAAACCAAATAACAGGCTCTAGGTGGAGCTAGAAGCGCGATTTTTTCTTAAACAGTCTAATTTATGTTTTTCTATCAGAGGATAGTGTCGCTTTCAGTGAATATTATCAAAAATATCTTGCCGATCGCAGCTTTAAAGGGACATTTCACAAGACTTTTTTAAGATGTAAAATAAATCTTTTTTTGAGTGTATTTGATGTATTTGAAGTTTTGGCTAAAAATACCATGTAGATAATTTAATCAGTGATCCTTGGGAATTTGGATAAAACAGGTTTAAATAAAAAAAAAAGTTAGTTAAATTACAAAATCTGAAGGTATATCATTATAGACCAAGGTCTTGGTTGTTCAGCAATTTACAGGTGCAACTTCCCCTGTTTGTATTTTTTTCATAAAATAGGCGTTTTTCCAGTTATTACTCATACAACGTTTACCTTAAGCCTAAATAGAAAATGTAATGATTTTTTTTTTATTTAATAAACATATTTTTGTATTAAGAGAGACATTAATTGTATTAATAATTAATTTAATAACTCAACAGCACTGAAGAAACATATTGTAAGCATTTTCCTTTAAAACAAATAAAACTCCGTCTGACGGTGGTGACACTAATCTGACGGTGGTGACAGTGCCCTCATTACAACATAAAATGCCAAAATGTATACCACTCAAGTCAATGGCTTCTTGCTTAAACTTTATGTAAATATTTGGTCCAAAAAATAACAATTCTGAGCACTGTGATGAACAAATATCAAATCATAAAATTACATAAAACCTGACAGAAAAGACAGAAAACCTGACGGTGGTGACAAAAACCTCATATAGATTAAAAAAAATATAGATGAGTTGTTCACATTAGCCATCTTGTTTCCCCTCTGTTGCAAGCTACTTCAGACCTCTTCTTAAAAATTATACATTTATTTCATAATCTTATCTAATATTTTTTATACAAAGATGACGGTGTTATGGTTGTCACAGTAGCAGTGTCCAAATATATAAACAAGTTTAAGAGAAAATAGAAAACATACAGGAGCTTGAGTGATCTTGAAGCATGCAGTAGAGCTGAAGGTTTGAAAATGGGGTCCTCAGGAACGCAGTTGACCCTGTAGTGGTCTGATTTTATTGCTTTTTATAAATATCTGACCGTGGTGACGAATATGTGGGACACATTTTGAGCAATCACAAAATAATAGAAAATATTGTTCAAAACTCACTGTTTGTAGTTTTTAATACATATTACAATATACCCTTTCATGTGGTAAATATATTATTCAATTCAATTATTACTTTTAGCTTTTTTAATCAAGTTGAAATGATTATCTCTTAACCGAGGACAGCTGATTTTGTAGGCAATGGGCCAGCATATAATCATTAAATTAATAAAAAAATAAAAATAAACCTATAAAAGAACCTTATATATGTGCAAAGGACCCCCTGATTATAACATTGATTCCTTTTCTTCATGAAAATGTTATTATTTTCCAACAGACTTAGCACTTTTCTTAGTGGGACATGTTTTTGCCAAAGTTTCAAGAATCAGTAATATAACATGTTAAAATTGCCACTGTGCAGGCCTGAGCAAAAATATGACGTTTTTGGGTGTGTCCTTAAAAATGCAAATGAGCTGATGAAATGCAAACACTGATCACCATAATGGTGGTTTCACTATAAAAAAAACATTGGGTTGTTTTTAACCCAGGGCTGGGTAACTATTGGACAGAACACATTTCTGGGTTAAAATGACCCAAATAATGTGTAGTTTAACCCAACCGCTGGGTAAAAACAACCCATTATTTGGGTCATTTTAACCCAGAAATGTGTTCTGTCCAATAGTTACCCATGCCCTGTGTTAAAAACAACCCAATATTTTTAAGAGTGTTAAAATTGAAACTAAAATTTAAATTGAACTCGACTCCCCTTCTGACATCACAAGGGAGTCAAATTTCAATGAGCTATTTTTTCACATGCTTGCAGGGAATGGTTTACCAAAACGAAGTTACTGGGTTGATCTTTTTTACATTTTCTAGGTTGACAGAAGCACAGGTACCTAATTATAGCACTTAAACATGGAAAAAGTCTGATTTATATGATATGTCCCCTTTAACAAAAACATAGCTTGAAAAATCTACTGAATAATTTTATGACCTACAATCAGAGTTCATGAATTTTAAACAATGTTGTGAAAATGAGACATTTAAATCCATAAAAACAAACTAAATATAAAGATCACCAAGTCACAACAATCTGTCTCTGTTTACAAGGAAGCTTTATGCTCCCAGATATAACATTTATTTTTGATTAAATAAGTTAACTAAGACTGTGACAGGGAGAGATTAGCGTGACTCATTTTTCCTGTGCCAAAATGAAATTCACATACACACCCCTCTCTCTCTCTCTCTCTCTCTCTCTCTCTCTCTCTCTCCCTCCCTCTCTCTTTCTCTCTCTGCCTCTCTTTCTTTCTCTCTCTCTCTCTCTCTCTCTCTCTCTCTCTCTCTCTCTCTCTCTCTCTCTGTGTGTGTGCGAGTGTGTAGCTGAATCTAAATTAGTTTCAAAGATTGGAAAATGAATAAAAGGATAATAAGCGTGGAAAAGCAAAAGGTGCTCGATGACAAACCAAATTTGATTTTTTCTTAAAAAAAGTTGAGGCTTGGTTGACCTCATCATGATGCTAGGGTGATGTAGATGGTTGCTATGGAGTTGCTCCATATCTATGAAGTTGATATAGATAGACCTGTCTGTCTGTCTGTCTGTCCGTCCGTTGTAAGGGGTTATAAAAGACTATTTAAGATTTTTTCTTTATTTTTTCTTTTTTTTCTTTAACATATATACATATATAGACAGTATATGTACTGATTATATATTGCAATGCGGTTGCTTTGAGGTATAATAAAGTGTTTTTCAGATGCTCTCTCTCTCTTTCTCTCTCTCTCTCTCTTTCTGAAAGAATATGTTTAAGGCCGTCTTAAAGAATCGTCTCTCTTTCTCATGTTCGCACTTTTATTGTGTAACATTTCCCTTGAGAGTTTAACCTTTAAATTGTAAATGCCTGACATAAAAACATGTTATTTTTACATGTTTCACTCACCGACCTTTTTGACTTGCCACTAAGAGGAAAAAATACATCACGAATGCTTTTTCGAATCTAAATGTTAAGCAAACAACATGAGACGGCACGATGGAAAAACCAAATTAGTCGGATTTAATTGAAGTGATGTAATCTCAAGAAAAGGCCAGGAGCACCAACGATATTAAACATATTGATAAGATGCACATTGACCCAAACCATCCTCAAAGGACTCTACACACAACACACACACACACACACATCATGTATTACAGGACTTAATGAGAGTTTCTATGGCAACAGGTACCATAAGGAATACTTAATTTACATGTGCCGGTCACATATCCGGATACTGAATGGACAGCCGTGCAAGCTAGGGGTCTTTAGGTGAGTGTTGAGGGGTTGAATCAATGTTCAAGTTCAAATAACACAGCTAATAGACTGATCCGAAGATTTTATAATGTCATATCAACTTTTTAAGCAGTACACCTTTGCACGCAAACAACCACAAACTAAGTTATATTCATTCAAGTCCACAGAATAAAGGCCACTGGAGATGAATGAAACAGGAAGTTTAATACTTGTGATTTGTCATGACTAACGGGACATATGGGGAAAAGTTATCCAGTAATGTTTGCCTTACCAACAAGATAAGCTTCATGATTTCAGAGGACCACCAGCTGTTTCATTACCTTCAGATTGTTGCATGGATACGTGCAGAGACGCAGCTGCGGGAAAACATGGATCTGTAAACACATGAGAGTCATTTGGCAAAGCATAATGTTCATTTAATGATCACGATTAAAAGGTGACTAAGCCTGAACATTTGTTTTTGTGTTAGATAGATCTATATGTGTGTGTGCATGTGTAAATCCCAATAACAAGCGACACCTTTTTACTTTACGAGTAAATCTAATGAAAGATGCTTGTTGAGGTGAGGATGCATATGCTGAGGAATCTTTCATCTTGCTTTCAACTTTGTGTAGATCTGATGTAAAATCTTTCATCTTGAGGAGAAGATGATGATTTGGCTTCGCTTTCATCTCTCCAGTGAATCACTGCTTCATGTTGAGCTTTACCATCACAGGTCTGATTTGGGGAAAGTCTGATGGATCTGTTGGTGACATGAGGGGTGGAGAACAGAATTCAGGGGTTTCTAACTTTATCCGACCTCAACTAACATCTTGTCTCATTAATTCACAGTTTGGTTTCAGCTGAAGGCGTTCTCTGTCTAAATGTGCGTGCCAAATTTAAATTCTGTTTTAGGCTAAATTTAAATCACTGAGATGTGTGTGCGAGCATGATAATGCCAGAATGGACACGGTTGAAAAGACTGTTTGGTGCAGCGGTCGATGACTCACCGGTTGGGAGTATTTATAGCACTCACACACAAACACGCACAAAGAAAGTAGGAGATTTTAATTGTATAAAAATTTCTCATGCATACAAAGCAACATGTAGAAAATAGATTTCGGGAACATGTTTATTATGGATATACAAAAGAACGTCACAGAAAAAGGCAAGAGAAAGTGATCCTGGCCAAGGCCAAACTCAAAGCCAAATTTTTGATTTGCATACACAGATAGGTTGATAGGTTGACAGACATACCAATAAATGAATTAGATTATTGACTAAGTCTAAAGTAAATAATAAAATAAACAAGTGTTGTTCTGGAAAGTTTTGAAATTAAACCAACACTGTAAAAACAGTTTGTTCAAAGTTAAATAAACATTAACCATTAACAAGTGTTTGTCTTTACAGAATAAAACTTTGCCTCATGCAAAGCATATTGGGAACCAAAATCTGAAGGAATAAACAGAAAAAGGTTGACGACGAGGACTTATGATTCCCAGAATGTTTTGCATGAGGCTTTTATTTTAGTTTCTGGCAAACTTACTTTAGCATTAGTTATTTGGCATCCAGTCACTGATATTGCTAATACAGTCTGTTAGCTTAGAAAACTGGTGGGTTTCGTTAGGATGTGAGGAGATGCAAAGCTGGATATCATCTGCATAGCAGTGAAAACTTGTTATGTTTTCTGATAATGTCTCCTAAAGCTAACATATATAATCAGAACAGAAGAGGGCCTAGAACTGATCCCTGCGGTACGCCTTATTTAACCTAAGAGTGAAATGACATTTCCTCATTTTTATAAACAAAGTGATAGCTCCAGGTTAGATACGATCTAAACCAGGCTAGCGCCTGACCACTGATGCCAATATATTTTTTAAGTCTATTGAATAAGACTGTGTGATCTATTGTGTCAAAGGCTAAGTAAGGTCTAGTAATATAAGAATTGAGATTTCACCACGATCGGATATTAAAAGGAGGTCATAACTCTAAGCAGTGCTGTCTCTGTACTATGGTGGGGCCTGAATCCTATTTGGAACTTTTCATACATAGTATCATTCACTAAGAATGTGCATAGCTGGCTTTCCACTACTTTTTCTAGAATTTTAGAAAGAAATAAAGATTTGAGATTCATCTAAAATTATTAAGCTTTCCCTGGTCAAGGTGCAGCTTTTTAATGAGGGGTCTAATAACTGCCAGTTTGAAAGCTTTTGGAACGTTTCCTAGTTCTAGTGATAAATTAATGATATTTAGTACTGGGTCTGACACTACAGGGAAAACCTATTTTAGTGGGAACCTGGTCTAAACACGATGATGATTTGAATAATTGTATTAATTTTGAAAGCTTTTTTATTCTAGTAGCTTTAAAAGATTCAAGTTGTTCATCTGGTAATCTAGTGTTCAATGTACTATTGAGTAAAATGGTGGCTGCTTGCATAGCTTCGATATTTTCCCTAATAACTACAATTTTGTCAGTAAAGAAGTTCATGAAGTCGTTACTACTGTGTTGGAGTTCAGTTTCCATTAGTTTTTTGTTTCTAGTCAGTTTCACAACTGTATTTAAGACGAATCGAGAGTAATTATGATTTTCTTGTATGAGCTTGCTGAGATAGGTAGATCTGGTGGTTTTTATAGCCTTTGAAGACATGCTGCACGCCACACCTCTAACTTTGTGCTCCTCCAATTACGCTCAATTTTTCTAGATACCTTTTTAAGGACTGCGGTATGACTGTTTTACCATGGTGCTGCTGTTTTTTCTTGATTCTCTTTGATCTAATGGGAGAAACAGCTTCTAATGTGCTATAACAAACGTTGGTTAAGGTTTCTATTACAGCATCCAGATCTACACGGTTATCTGCTACATGTTTAATTTGGGACAGGTCTGAGAGATTACTAATAAAGCTATCTTTAGTAGAGGAAATTATTGTTCTTCCCAATCGGTAGCATGATGTGGACCGAGCAATCCTATCTAGAAGTACCGCGTGTATGAGACGAGCAAAGAGACCTGCTTGTACAAAAATAGTACAAAAGCTGTCACTGGGGCGCTACCCTTTAAAAAGGTCCTAATATGCTCTCTTCAGGTGCAAATGTGTACTTTTTGAAAGGTGACAGCTTTTCTTTTATCTGAGAGTCTAATGTGTTACTCTTGTCTGTGAGTAAAGCTCATTAGATGAGCAATAACTGGTTACTCTTCCTAATTGGAAGCTGTTGCTAAAATGCGGTTGCTAGATACAAAACAGGATGGTTGCCATGGGTACAGATGTTGACCTCCAGTGTTTCTTCTAAAATTTGGATGATTGACACCTGTGACAGTCCTGCTGATGTAATCACCCCCCTCCACAGACCTGTCACTATGACAACCAAACACTGGCAGGTGTGGATAGGTGAGAGAGGAAGATGGTTTGTGTGATATGTGGTGTCTGGGCTGTGCAATCAATACACACAAAGAAACAAAGACACATTTATGGAGTTATTAAAGGTGTTTGTCTTATTTATGAGTGTGTGTGTGCATGAGAGAGAGAGACCTGAGGCTCAATTCAGTATCGCAAACAACGTGACTGAAGTGTGAGTCTCTTGGGGCAGTGATCGCCTCTAACCCTAGATCGATAGATCATAACACCCTAGCAACTTCATAGCAACCATCATTTACATCAACCTAGCATCATGATGGTGCAAAATCTAATTTGGTTTGTCATTGAGCACCATTCACTTTTTCCACTGTCTCTTCTACTATTCATTAAAAAAAAATTCAATCTTTGAAACTAATTTAGATTCAGCTACACACACACACATCTGACCTATGAGTCATTACTTGCAGCACTGCAAAACACTCCTCTATCCTCCACCCTTGCCTCTCTCTTTTTCTTTCTCTCTCTTTAAGGTTCTCTGTTGTTTCCTGTGGCTTTAGGCTCACTCCCTGTGTCTACAGATTACCTGTCAATCAAGCTGTCTGCAAAGCAGCCGGGTCTTGAGAGGTCAGATGGGCGGCGCCAAGTCTTGCATCTGCAAAGGCCGTGTCTGTGTTAAACAGATATTTTGGTCACTATTGAGTTTTATTGCTTTTGTTGAGTAGATTCCTTTCAACATTTACAATTCAGATCCTTAAAGCATCCCTGAAATAGCACGGCATCTCTGTTGTTCTCCGGCATGTCTGTTTATCTTACGGTCTCTTCTTCTCTTTTCTCTGGTGTGCTGTGATAAAGGAAAGTGACCTTGTTATGAGAAGCAGTGGCAACAAACTGAAGATATACAGAGGAAAGGTTAATATTATTTAACACCATTGCCTTGAAGCTGTAACTTTCAATTCACCTTTATAAAATAATTTAAAAATATTTTAAAGTAAATGTGACTCTCCGACAATGCTAATGTGCCCACCACTAAAAGCATCATAAACAGAAGCTGACAGGAAATACAACAATAAAACAAACAAAGGATTTAGTCTGGATTTTGACACGACTGATTGTTAACATAAAAAATGTACCGCATTCGCTTTTGCACGTCTCCAGTCTACGATAAACAATTTTACTGTTACGCTCTGAACTAATTCCTCATCTATGAACCCAAACAGGAAACGATCCCGGTTTTAATGACTGCGTAGGTGGCATTATGGGACATCGAGTCCATTTCAGGGAAGAAAATGATGGTGATCAATAATTGATAAAAGACCACAGAAGATGAGACACAGACATTGCTCAGATCCCAGCAATGATTCGCTGCTGTGGGCATGTATGTCTGTGTGTTGTGGCGAGGAAGCTATCAAATTATGATGTGTTGATCTATTTAAGAGTCCCATAAGAGACTAATGTGGATTATACTGAGACAAAACATGATGAAATTTTAAGGAAATAATGCTAGCATGACCAAGTGCATGAAGCTGTTTGATGACGGATTATTTAATATGTAGAGAAACTTGCATCTTTTACACAAATTCACAATGACACACAACACATCCGTGCGGTCTGATGGGCTGGAAATGTTCAGACTGTTTGTCTCAGTGTGGGAGTTATGGTTTGATGCCCTGATAAAACTTAAATCTTTGTCGATGGAGGATTTGGTCAAATTTAGGAGAACATTCAGTTCAGAGGGCCATGGGAAGAAAGACGGCACAAAGGAGTGATACTTGACAGATAAACAAACACATAGACATAATCTTGCTCTAATATATATCTATCAAAACCAAGTCTCACCAGTTTATTTCATGCATTCTGACTTGTTAGCACAAGCTGCGTTTCCATTACGCTTTAAATTGCGCAAATTGACATTGCGAATTGAAAATACGGCCAATGGAAACACGTCAATTTCACAAAACTCTTAACAGCAGCAATTCTGCTACCCCAAAGGCCCAATGTTTTAATATTACATCATTTTCATAAAAACGTACTACCATGTCAAAAATAAAACCTATTTATGTATGCACTAGTGGCCTCCAACAAAAACATATAAATAAATCTTTTTTTCTATATTTGGGTCTTACAGGGATATATCGCAGGAACGTTATTACGCTCGCTTGAGGTGATTTTTCAGTCAATTCGAAAGAGGTGTATTTTGCAAAAACTCAATGGAAACAGTTTATTCGCATTTTCAGGTCACCTGATGTAAGTAAGTCACATAATCATTATTTGAAGATGACGCGTACTGTACTAAAACCTACCCACATATACGCTGCTCCTCCCAAGTGTAAGGTGCTTTCCTTGGCATTTTTGTTTGGATAATACTCTTACCCTTCATTTAAAACTAATACCTATTGCGGTGGATGTGATTTTAGTAAACCTACCAACAACAGTCGACGTGATGTTTTAAATTACTTATCGCGAGAGGAAAAACTATGTTCCAGTCCCAAATCATAGATTAATGGAAATGCCATAATTCCACAATAGCTTTTTGTCGACATTTAGAAAATATTGCTTAAGTTTTGCAAATTTGTAATTTGTAAAGGAAACACAGCTAAAGTTAAAAGTTGTAATCTTTATGCTAAGCAAATGCAAAGTGTCAACAAAGCAAACAAATTTCTGGGCCAAAGTCACTCCATATCTTCCTACAAGCTTCAGAAAGTTTTTTTCAAACATGGGTATCTGTAACATATCAGTGACCCCATATTCCTTTTATGGGCACTTCCCCCCAAAAAGCACGCCCATACGTCAATCACAGTGAGTGTGAGAACGCTCATTAGCATTGTTTCTTTCAAATTAAAGTCACAAGCATCACTTCACGTGACAGCTTTGTTTTATATCAAGAATGGCACGAACAAAGTGGTGTGTTTTGGATGTAAGAAGAAGAAAACCTCATTCAGTTTTCCAAGTTAGCCAGTCTTATGGAAACAATGGATATAGTTTTCTTTATCCAGGGGAACAACAGAATATTGCGTGTGTGTTTGTTAAACACTGGATTTTGTTGTAATGGGGCGGTCCCAACCGGGTCATGAGTCACAGGCGGTAAGTAAAACTGCATCAAATGCCTGTTTTTTTTTTTGTTGCTATCAGCGCATAAGTTGTGTAGTGAATCCAAAGTTATATCCAGAGATAGTGGGATAATGTTTTGTGTATGTTGCTCGTGACAAATTTTGTGCTTTTTCAGAAACTGATCTGTCTTTTATTAATCTGATCAAACTGAAGACTCTTTAGAGATATAAAGGATGTAATAATACTCTATAATTTCTCAAGATTAACATAAGATGAGCAGCATCAGCTTGTGTTATGTGAGCTTTAATCTCACTGCATACATAATGTGAATAATGGAACACATTGTTTCATACGTTACTAGATCATTGCAGGTAATATAAACTAAAAATGTTAATGATAGGGCACATTGTCAGAAAAAATGGTCCCTAGCTATCAGTGGGGTTGTGGCATTTCAAGTAAATCCCCCAAAAATGACTATAGCTGGGTTTTCACAGATAGGGTCACAGTCCCAAATATCCTCTGATATAATCCATTGAGATCTTTGGCCACTTCAGCTGAAATTAGTCTCAGATCAAATGCATGCAAGTAAAAATGATGCTAACCTCTTCTCTGATGTCTCCAAATGTGTGTTTCCGAGGGTGCATGTGGCTCTGTGTTTGTTTTCCATGCTATCTTAATGTAATTTGTTCTCAAAAATAGCCTAAAGAGAGCGAACCTTATGTAACAAAATAGGTAAACAGAGCACAAACAAACACACACACACACACACAGACTGAGATAATGTCAACCTGAATTGTTAACTGAAGGTACAGGAAACAAAACAATGGTGCACCTGCTCATACAACACACACATACATCAAAAGAGCCGAGCACATGCAATGATGTCACACAAACCCTTCCCTCACTTTCTCCTCTGTTCTCAAAAAGAGATGAGATGAGAATAAGAATATGATACAGAATAAACAACATTATACTACACAAACATTTGTGTGTGTACGTGTTGTACTAGAGGCACTGAGTCAAACTGTACAACCACCCACATCACTGGAGTGGATTTCTGAATGAAAGAGTCTCCTGTGTGAAATCTCCCTCCTACCAGCTTCTGACAAGCTGCCAAAAATACGCTCACTTCATAAAATGTGCTGCTGGCCACTCAGAGCTGATGGGCAAACCCTGTCTCAACATATATACATGCCAAGACAATTCCCATTAAACCACGCACGCATTTACTCGTCTCTCTTGCTGTCAGACACACACTCCATCCTGTCTCTCTCTCTCTCTCTTTTCGTCTCTCTCTTCCCTCTCTGCGACACTAGTGGGTGACTCATCATCGGTCAGACTCTTTATACAGAAGAAGTGAAATCAACATGACCACCATCCCACAGCTATCCGGCCTTGCCTGACACAAGCTGCCGTGCCATGTGTGCGTTTGTAAGACAAAGATAGGAAAACACATCCTTAAAGATTCCTGTTGTAAGAAATAAATACGACACACAGCCATGTTATCCTCTCCTCTGAGAACCTCCAATGAATGACTCAAGAACAAAGTATTATCGTTCTTTAATGTTGGACTATTATAATAATAACACCGCAATCACTGAACTCCAGAGTTTCCACTTTACAGATAAGAGAAGGTCATGATGAATAGATCTGGTGGTTCTCCAAAGGGCTCTTTGTCAATGAAACATCTTATCAAACAGGCAATAAAGACACTTGTTGCCCAACAACAAACGTGCACATGCGTTACAGCCTATAAGGTTGGTTTAAAATGGTTAAGGGGATTTTCATGTAATTATTTTTATAATTATATCATAACAATAACCATTGAAGTATAATATTTTGACACAAACACAATTTTTTGTAAACGATACCCTAATGTCTCGAATCCCTTAGGAAAATAAACAATGGCTTTATTTATAGTAAATCTGCAGTGACTGTTGGGTTTCTTTGGCAAATATTTTAATAGTTTTACTAAAAATATGATAATTAAGATATAGTTAGTGAGAGTTAAATGTTAAATGTATACTGTACAATGTTTACTGGAGTGCCCCAAACAAAATAAAGAGAAAACAAGAACATTCATTTAGTTTTTGTCCAGCAAACAAAAAGCCTTGAATTGCGCATGTGTGTGTATGTATGTATGTGTGTGTGTTTAAAACTGGTTTTGCGTATGTTGTCTCAGTGACGCACGCATATAACAGGAGGAGCTGTCCGTGGTGCTGACGCGAGAGACATTCCGCGCACGAGCTCGGGGTGCATCACAGTGACAAACACACAGAGAGCGATACGCGGCGCGCTCACGACTCTCTGTCAAACCAGACCTAACGCAAAGGTAAGAGGGCTTTTGCTTTTAAACACTCTCAACCCTTCCATTTGACTTGAATGAACTAAATACTCACTTTTCTCCCCCATTTGTTTATTCTGAAATGTCCGTGGTTTCTTATCTGTAGATCAACAACCTGCTGCACGTTACCGTGAGACGCGCGCAAAACGTTTTGTTTTGTTAAAAAGCGTATTTTTTCCATATGGGTTTTAAAAGTCGCTTTATAAAGAGCGAGACACGACGCGACGGACGCATATACTGTAAATGATAATTTACACCAACTAAAGAGTAGCGCGCACGGAACGCGCGTCCTGTGTTTACGGCTCCCGCATGATTCGTGCACATTTTGAAAACCTTATCTAAATATCAATTCGATGTGTTAAGAATACTGAGGTAAAGTATCCAATTTTAAGGAACTCGCACATCTAAGCAAATCTAGTTAAAACAAACAAACGCCATCTCTACGCATAGCCTATAGAAATATGATATACTGCCATATAGAAACATGCGTTTTCAATACATTTTTATTTATTAGATGTATGTGTTGGATCCCGCGTTAAACGGCACTTTGAGGTCCAGAAGCAGTGCGGATTTGCGCGCGGTCTCCCGTAGCAACAGGCTATGACTCAATCGTGGCGGCAATTTAGAAACTAATGAGATTTTCAACGCGCAGTGCGCGCGCGCGGTCTCTGAGTGCTTCACAAACGCTCATCAACGAGAGAGAGGAGGAGAGAGAGAGCGCGCGCGCGAGAGAGAGAGCTGATGCTCAATTAGGTACTGCAAGCAACGCGACATGAAGTCATAAAGTTAAAACTGTAAAAAAAATTACATTGCCAAAGCACAATTCTTCACAAATTCTTTCGATTGTATTTCTTTTTAATCCGTTTGGGAGCATTTTTTTGTTATTGTAGGTAAAATAAATGTGTGTAGATTACTGTTTGTAGGACATATAAATATAAAATAATGGTAATATGTTATATTAATGTGAATTATTTTAATATGATCTCCATAGCCAATCAACATTCACAAAACAACAATTGTGCAAAACCCTTAAAAAATCTGTGTAGGCTTTTTAGCCTATATACACATTTGAACACATGATTCACAATCTCTTCCCTTTAATTCCTCTCTCTCTTCTCAGGTAAATCATGCAGATACCATCTCTATGCTGTTCTATACACCTCCTCCCCTTTATTATCTCACTCATTCACGGAGTTCCAGGGGCCACATTAAGGGAGCATCGCTTAAGTGAACCAGGATCGTATGAACCTGTGTCCCAGCTCCGCCCTCCTCCAAGTGCTGAAATGGTCAGAGCCCTACGCTACATCCAAAGTCTCAGCCAGAGAACCCCATACGAACTTCCAGTCGACGATCATCAGCCGACCACCAAAGACCTCGAACCGGATGACATAGAGAATGTGCGTTCAGTGCTACGTCAAACAGCTCCGGCCCAAGGATCCACAGGGATGGATAGAGACCTGGAAGAGAGGGACAATACTCAACAGTGGCTCCAAGCAGTGCTTAATACACTGCAACAGACCGAAGAGCAAATAGTGCCCCCAAAAGCACCCCGAAAGCCTCCTACCCAACCTTTCCCGAGACCAAAACAGCAACTAGCGATGGAAACCTCTTGGGGTAATCCAGGCATCCGCAGGCGACACGGGCAGTACCCGATTATCTTTGACAATGAGGAAGACCAGCCACTAAAACGGACCAATGAGAACGCAGAGGAAGAGTACACGCCTCAGAAACTGGCCACGCTTCAATCTGTGTTTGAAGAACTGAGTGGAATCTCCAGTGCTAAGACCAACAACAAGCGTGGAAGTGCAGTGGGCATCACCACTGATGATGATGATAATGATGAAGATGATGATGGCTTGTACAAGCAAAGAAAGATGACTTTGGAGGACCTCATGGGAACGGATGAATGGGAACCTCTAGAGGAGCAAACGGAGACGGAAGAAGAACAAAGAGAAAGACATGGATTTAACAGGAAACCTGATGATGAAGTCAAACGATCCAACCAAAGAGAAAACGAGGAGCCTGATGACATCACAAAGTTTGTAGACCTGCTGAAACTTCTAGAAAGGAAAGAAGAAGAAGAGCAAAAACGTGAAGAGGTGAATGGTGGTGAACAAGAAGAGCAAACAACTGACAGAGAACTTGAGAAAAAAGATGCAGAGAATGACGACGAAGATGATGATGTAGATGAGGAGAGGGATGAAGAAGAAAGAGAAATTAAGTCCGGATCATTCCCCCAGTCCTTATCTCAGCTTATCAAAATCTCACAAAAGCTCCAGATCCCACCGGCGGATGTGCTTGACCTTCTCCGGAATGAACAGAGGGACTTCAAAGCCCCACAGCGAGCTCAGGCACAGTCACGAACCCCACAACGCACATACACCACGACTCATAACGCGCACACATCCTATGCCGCGGCACCACACCAACGCCCGCTGCAAACATCGGAGAGCAACAGTGCAGTACAAGACATCCTGAGGATCCTTGAGCTGGTGAGTGCGGCACAGCTAAACGACAAACGACCAACTCAACCAAAACCATCACGGTACTACGAGAGAGAACGAGACCTCCCGGCGTACGGGTTCACAGACTCCAGCCGAGACGACTACGATGACACAACTGGTGAGGACGACGAACTGGCCAGTTTCCTGGCATCAGAGATGATCGCAAAGGGACAGAGGCGTACACGTTTACAACCCGAGCAGCAGTCGGTATACGGTAAGCTCGAAAGGGCCGTCCAGGACTACTTTGATCAAAACGGTGAAAAGAGACCGGTGGAGCACAAGAGCGCCCCCTCGAGTTCAGACGACGACGACAGGATGATGAGGATCTTGAGGTACCTCGAGCCAGACAACGATGAGACGGACGAAATAGACTCTGAGGGCAAAACCGTTCCCGAGATGTAGACATGTATATTAGAGTATATTCATTGTTGAGGGTTTGAATTGTCATAAAATAAAGTATTTTAAAAATGCATATATATTCCTTACTTGCGTTTAGTCGAAGTAGTTTTGTAGATTTTTTTCTATTTTTGTGTTGTCTAGAATAAATATTTTAGTAAATATTTTAGTTTACTTTCAAGGTAGCCGTTTTGCAGTAGCTATAAAAAAAACAATGTAAAAAGTCACCGAATTTACCTCATTGACATATGAACACACACACACGGTTTTTCAAGCTTTCTTTGATGTTTTTCAATCAGTATCTTGTGCGTGTGATGCGGTCATGTGTGACGTGGCAGAGGTAAATAAAGCACTTGTTCACACTATGGTCGTGTAGTTTCTCAATGGACCTTCAACATCAAAAACATGTAGGGATGCAACAGGTTTTATTTATACATTCTCAAAAATAAAATGCAAATACGACTTTGTGGATTTGTAATCATTTAATTAGTTAAAAACATTTGAGATTTAAATTGATGGCCTGGGCGCTCTCTGCAACATACAACAAGCAGTAATAAATAATAATAAATATTATTTTTGTTTTTAAAATAACATTAAACTTCTTAGCAGTGTTCGAATTGTGTCAAAGATTATGGTGGTCCCCTAGCTAAGCCAAGGGTCGCCAAATTACCATTAACATAAACCCTAACCATTTTTTTACCCCTCAAATTAGTGTGAAATGTGTAATAATATTAGGCAGCGCCAAAAAATAGTCCCCAGCTATTGAAAGTTACCAAGGGAACTATTTCGGGCACTGCGTAAAATCACTGCGTCTCCTGCAGCCATGTTACGACAGCAAAGTCTTTGATTATTACGCCAGAATGAGAGTATAGTTCCTAGCCATATCGGCCTAGAAAATCACAACTTTTAATTTTCTGTCAGTCTTAGTAATTTGTGTAACTACCGAAAAGTCAAGTTTTTAATAGGAAAAATATCGAAACTCTTTGGTTATTTCTGAGTGCAATGCTAATGGTCTAATCAGATTCAATGGATTATGCTAAGCTATGCTAAATGTTGTACCGCCAGACCCGGAAATCGTCTGAATGGCTTCCAAAACAGTAAAGCTCAAATGTTTAACTCTTGGGGAGCGGAAAAATAAGCCTATTTTCAAAAAAAGTGGAGTGTCCCTTTAAGAGCTGAAATTTAATTCAGACAGAAATCTTTTGTATTAGTTCATTGCAAAATTGGTAATTGGCAGCGCAGCATGAGAATTTTATGTAATATTTTAATTTTAATAAAAACCAGGGGACCCCTGGACCACCCCAGTCCCTTCTCAATTCGAAAACTGCATCAGAGACACTGTTTGCAAGAAGAGATGTCCAAAAAATGAGCAGAAACCCTTAAAGGAACAGTATGTAAGAAATTTAAATAAATTAATAATAAAATGGCCCTGATATGTCACTAGACATTAAGAAATAATTTTCATTTCAAATACTTATATCACTGACAACAGTGGTCTGGCCAGGATATTGTCATTTAAAAAGTGGAGTTGCAGCCCTCAACTGATGTTTGTGTTGTCATTTTGTGTATTGGCCACCAGTTGTGTGATTGCAGTACCAGTTTTAGTCACAATCCTACATACTGTTCCTTTAACAGTGTTTTTGTGTTTTGGTTGTTGTGATGTATTCCTGGATCAATGCTCCTGTCAAAGAACTATGCCCTATCCAAACTAACCATTAATAATAGTATCCCTCAAATCAGAGGGAAAAACAGGTTAGCAAAAATGGTATACAAGCCCCTTTCCCAATCCTAAATCTAAACCTAAAATTGACCCTAAACCGGTTCTTCAAATCTGATTGGTTGATTAAAATGTCAGACCAAAAGGGCCAACACTAATGTTCACTTTCACCCTATTGAGAGTATGTATTACAAATAATACACTTGTTTCATTTAACAATAACATTCTTACAATCTTAAATGTAGTAAAAGTGGTTTCTGTTTCAGTGCAATTATAAATGATTAATAAAATACATCCAAAGCAGGAATGTCCTGTTCTGGATTTTTGTGCAGATTGAGAAGATGAAGATGTTTCTTCAGTATGTGGGTTTGTTCATATACTCCTCCATCGTCTGCCAATAAACAGACAAAACAAATGACATTTTACGAATGCATGAATAAAACATGAAGCCGATCAATGTCAGCAGACAGGGCTAGCTCATGCAAACACACACATACGTGCCGTGTATATCTCACCTCTTGAAGAGAATCAGCCTCCTCTAATGATTTGGCCACAGACGCTTTGGATGTTTCCTGCACCTCTCCACCAATGACAAACTCATCCAGAATAAAATACGCCTTCTCGAAATTAAAAATGATGTCTAATTCACACACCTACAACACAAAGTCAAAGCATACAGTATGGAAACATGCATGCACAATAAACCACAATATACAGAAACCACAACTGCTTATTTATATAGACAATATTAAAGGAATAGTTCATCCAAAAATGAAAATTCTTTCATCATTTGTTCACCCTTAGGTTTTTATGGACTTATATAAATGTCTTTGTTCTGCTGAACACAAATGAAGATATTTTAAGCAATGTTTGTAACCAAACTTTTCTACTTTTTTCTACTATGGAAGTCAATGTTGCTTCTGTTTCCTGCTTGATTATAAATATCTTACTTTTTGTTCAGCAGAAAAAAGAAATGTATACAAGATGAAGTGATGACAGAAGTTTCATGTTTGGGTGAACTATCCGTTTAACATGTCTTGATGAAATCACAAGTGTGCAAATACATCAACATATTACCAAGAAAGTGATTCATAATATTCTGAATCAAAGGCATAACAAACACACCCACATTACAATCTCTATTTACAAAACCACCTCTTCAAAAATCACTATACTGCAGTTCATGCTTGGGGATGAATGCAGCTTGTGGTATTATCTATGACTACTTTTAGTGAATGGATTGAGCCAAAAATGACTCTGAACATCTCAGCATTGTGTATCATTGTACCCATTTCAATCTAGCGCTATGCCAGTGAGTTTTTATATGATGATTGGCTCTTACATTGCCAAAATACTGATCCAACAGCTCGACATATCTGTGCAGGAGTTCCAGTGAGATGAGCTCATTGTCCCCCTGCTCCAAACCACAACAGAAATACAGACTCGCATAACTGCAGGACAGAAGACAGAGGTCACCAGAAACTATATTTAGTGAATATATTTCACTTCTTAAATTGCCATTTAAAGGAAATTCATGACATGAGGAAATGATAAATGTTCTGCTTTGTTATACTGTATCTATATACTGTATACGGTTACATCTGAGCACAGAAAGATTCAGATAAAGTCTATAAGTTTAGTTTACGCACAATGCTGAAAAATGATACAGTTTGGTAAGTGAAACTTCCTTGGCTGGTGTACCAGACTTAGTCCCAATGTTTTTTTGCAAGATTGTGTGTACAAAACGTTATTCAGTTTCATATAGGTTGTGAAAGATCTACACACACAATGTATCTTTGAATATCCAGGAATTTTGCATTAATAAGACTTCTAATAGCTGTCCAAACACAACCCAAAAGATAACATTTTATAGATGTCTAACCATAGCCCAAAAATACATAAGATAAATCAATACATTAAACTCAACACATTGTAATCACTGTTGACTCCAATATGGCAAAAAATAAATTTCTCTGGACAAAAATATGTTTTAAATATATATGCTAAATACATTTTGTAGAAAGTAAAGCTCAATTAAATATTTTTTTTACAATAAAATTTTTAATTTGAAAATATATTTAGTTTTAACCATCATATATATTAACATATATATCAAAATGTCAGCCCAGTCTCCTGAAGATGTGTAAAACTTGTGCAATACATACGCCAAATTCCACTTTGGCGTGCATATGATACGCCAGTCCTTCCCATTCACTTAAACGGTGCATCTTTTTTTGTCGTTTTATTTATTGGTTTCTCAATTTTTTTGCTATTTTTTTCCATTTTCGCTTGGGTTTAGGGTTAGAATAACTTTTTGTTACATAAAAATGACATCCTAACCCAAACCCCAACTCTAACCCCAACTCCAAGCGACCATGGCTTAAATATGGACAAAAACATGGAGAAACCTGTATTATATAACCTCATTAAGCAAATCTAAAATCTAACCCTAAACCCAAGCGAAAATGGTTTAAAAAACAGAAAAAAATTGAGAAACCAATAAATAAAACGACAAAAAAAGATGCACCATTTAAGTGAACGGGAAGGACTGGCGTATCAAATGCACGCCAAAGTGGAATTAGGCGTATGTATTGCACGAGTTTTACACTTCGTGCTATTTATACGCATCTTCAGGAGACTGTATTGCAAAATGTATGTTAGGGGCAATAAATACAAAAAATATATTTTCCATGGCCAAAATATAAAAGTTTGTATAAAGTATAAAATGTATACATATAAAATAGAAAATCATAAGTATATTTTTGCAGTTGAAAATATATTACATATTACATTCAAACCTCTTATGTTTTTCTTCAAATGCGATGTGAAAATAAATGCCTCAAAGTATTATTTTTAAAATATATTTCAAAATGGGCAAAAAATATAATTGTGAAAAATACATTTTTGTAAACATATTTAAAAATGTATTTTAGCAAAGATTTTGTATATTTTGAAATATATTCAAAATTATATTTGAACATATATTGTTTACCATATGAGCTTTGCTTACATGATGGAATATCAGACTTCACACAAGTTTTTTGGCAAAAACGACATGTAACCAAATTTAAGTTTATTTTGGCTAGAAGTAACTGTAAAAAAATTATTTGCTGCCTTAAAATTTTTTGTTAAATTAACTCAGATTTAGAAGTCATTTTATCTTACTATTATTTATCTTGACTAGAGTTGTTCAAACTTCTATAACTGTTATAAGTCAACTTCATCTTGTAAGTTGTAGCAACTCATCTTGTCAAGATAAATAATAGTAAGTTGACATGACTTGTTAACCTGAGTTGAAAAAATGCTGAATTTTAGTCAAATCAACTTTTTTTGCTTTAACTAATATTATAAGATAAACAATTTCAACTTATTTTTCTTAGTTATGTCAACTTATCACAGGTCAAAACTTAAAAGAGTAGGTTGAATTGACTTGTAAAACTGAGTTGTTTTGCTGCATTTTTTAAAAGTGCACTTACTATAATATAATTAAATATAATATTATCTAATATATTATAATATAATGTGATGTAATAGAATAGAATGTAATAGAATGTGATGTAATAGAATAGAATGTAATAGAATGTGATGTAATAGAATAGAATATGATGTACAGAACAGAATGTAATAGATTGTAATGTAATAGAACAGATTGTGATGTAATAGAACAGAATGTAATAGAATAGAACGTGATGTAATAGAATTAAACTAAAAAATGTAAGGTAGCAAATAATTTTTTACAGTGTAGCCGGACTATATCCGGTCTATAGTTAACCTAGACAGTCAAATGACTCTTATCGCCTGCTGGGTGTAAAGACACACAAGACGTGTACCGTAAAGAAAAGGCTGGACTGCTGATCATTAACTTCAAAGGTCAAAGGTTCTGTTAAACTATTCTGCTGGAAAAAGTAACAGGAATGTGGAAAAGAAAGAGAGAAGATGACGTCTGACCGGCGATAAACAATCTTTAGGTCTCTCCACTGTAGGAAGTTGCAGGCTTTCGGAGGTCGTGCCAGCACTAGATAGGTGACGTCCCTTATGATCTTCTTCTTGTCTCGATCGCTGAGAGGCGTGAACCATTTCTGCAGTCGCAGTTTGCCCTGACGGCTGAACAGCAACAGGAAACGCATCTACAGCAGAAACACACAGACATCATCATAAAAGAGTCTGAAATCGTGCCTGAAACTTTTTTTTTTGGGATTGTAATAAAGCTGTAATGTGATATACAATGTACATGAATGTTCTGCAAAGTCATTCTGGATGCCATTGTTAGATATTAAAACATTAAATCAAGTGGCAAATGTTGCTTAAGCTTTTCTTAAAACTAACTTTTACCGTACAGCATCACCATCAGAATGTTCATAACTATACCAACAGTATTTAAGGCTAACTGTGTGCTACTCCAATCACACACACATAACCAATGACACACACTGTCAGCCTCCTACAGATCTCACGCTAAAGACGGAGAGAGAATCGGCGCAATGTGCAAGACGTCTTACTGAGACCCAGTGGGAATCTGTGTTTGACATTTTAGGGCTGTTGCCAAGAGCCAGCATCCATGTTGTCAACAAATGCACACTGGCACGACACAATAAACACATTACCCAGCAGTCTAAATCAAAGCTTCTATTGTTTCGAAGGGTAATATAATGAACCTATAGCTAAATGTAGGCTATATAATACATAACCAAGATTTTGATATGTTCCTCAACTCGAACATGATACTAGCAAAGGTCATGGCTTTAATTTCAAAGAGTAGGCTACTTTGAATGACATTAAATAAGAGCATGGGCCGGATGCATTAAATGTAAATACTTTGCACAGAATAACAAATGCATGATACAAACTGTGAAATTTTTAGGAAGAAACTTTAAACGAATTGTAACCTTTGATGGAGGACGCACACGCGCGCGCGCGCACACAAACACTGCTTAATGGGTGGTGACCAACGTGAAGGTAAAACAGTACGTGGATGTCATTGGTGTGTTATTAACCAGGCAAAGAGATAAAAGCAATAAATACATAATTGTGTTTGTTTTAGATAGAAACAGAAACACAAAAGACCCTGTTATCAGCAAACGAACAGAGAGTCTGTGTGAACTAGAGACAGTCAGATCCTAGGCACACAACTTTAAAAATAAAAATACAAATGCAAAGCTCTGCCTGACCTCAATTTGAATGTTCCTCGTGTGTTTATGATCGGCTGAGGAAAATTATAAAAACATTATTAACACTAACGACCAGCAACATTCGCACGTGTGTAACCTCACCATCCTGACACTCCAAACTTCCGCAGATCCTAAAGGTCCACTCGTGGATTGATGCACGGATTCATGTCCAGCTGGTCACGGGTGGGTTTGGGTCACTCACAGCTCGACCCCAGTGTTGATCTCTTTCTGCTTCCTCACAGGTGCGCGCCCACAACAGGTGCGCGCAGAGGGCGTGGCAGAGACCTGTGCGCGCCTGTGATTGGTGGATGTCTGCTGGGTTTACCTGAGTACATATTTTCCACTACAACAAATCCCCATGTGTTTCTTAATGCATTTTAATAACCGCTCATTTGTAGCCTCATGGTTAAAATAAATAAATACAACTTAGAATTAAGATTCAAAATAAGATTAATATAATTCATGTTGTTAAAAATGAATTCATCATATATAAGGCTATTATTATCATACAATCTGCATGAAAGGAAATATCGGGATATGCTATTTAAGGTAATAAAAACGCTTTAAAGCATGTTTGTCATTAACTTATTTTAGCTTAAACACTTAAAATCACAAAAATTAGGTTTCTGTAACACTTTTAGTGATTTTACCAACAACAGCCACTAGGTGTCAACAGTTTGCTGCATAATCTTGTCACAAATTAATTAATTACTGTTATTGCATTATTATTAATGCAAAAAGGTTTTGAAATATAAACTCTAATTTTACAAAGCTTTCCAATGATATATAGGTTGTCAAGATTTTTGAAGATTTATAGATTTATTTTAAATGATATTAGAATTATGAATATATAATAATTAATATGTATTTCTCCGGGTTTAGTGACATTTAGCAAACTGACTGTTACTATACAACTTCTATCAATAAATGGCCTTGAAATAACAAAACTACGTTCTTAGAGTTTTCAAACAATATATAACTAGTTAGTCAAGATCACATTTATAGAATATTAGTGTTAGAAATATATATAATCATTCAAACTGTATTTATATATGGGGTCAGTGACTTTTAACCAAATGACTGTCAATATATAATCAATTTATATTCTCAAATGGCCTTAAAATATAAAAACTACATTTTTAGAGCTTTCAAACAATACATAGTTTGTCAAGATTATTTCAGGTTTATATGATGCACTTAACACCTTATGCCCACCTGTTGGCCCGTGACATTTTAGAAAATTATTCTTATTACGTCATTATTTTAGCAAAATGGTGATTAAGGGTTAAAATAGTTGTATCTATAAAGATCTCAGAGATATTCTCATATATCAAACACACTGTGAAAGATAAAAACTATTCCTCACATGAACCCAGCAGTAGTTGTGTTATTTCTCTCATCACCGGTAGATGGCACTGTGTGTGTCACCCCTCGGTGAGTGGCGTGGTGGGGCACTCATGTGACCCCAGTGATGGTTAAAAGCACCGGCGAGCATCCACGAGCACAACGGGTGACCTGAGCGTCGGTTCGGGGTGTGAGGATGTCTCTGTACCGGAACTCAGCATGGTTTCTCAAAGGACTCAACGAATTCACCAAGTAAGAGATTGCATCTGAAAATATCTCCAGAATAACACTGCACCTTATTAACAAATACTATTACATACGAAGTTATGGTTTTGCGAGTCAATTCAACATACTAATTTATGTTTTGGCTTAAAAAAGTTGATATAACTTATAAATTGAAAGTTTAAGTTGAAATTGTGTAACTTATTTTTCAGGTAAATATGTTTTGATTTGACAAAAATGCTACGATTTTTTTTTACAATATATGCTTAACTGTATAATAGAAATGACTATCTTGACCACCTGTTGCATAGAGAGCAACCACAGTGTAAAAAAGCAGCATTTTTGTCAAATCAACACATATATTTGTTACTTTACCTAAACAAATTAAGTTAAACAATTTTTTACTTATTTTTCTTAGTTATGTCAACTTATTACACGTCAAAACTTAAAATACTAAGTTGAATTGACTTGCAAAACCAAGTTGTTTTAACTTCATGCTGCTTTTTGTTAAAGTCCACTTACTAATATAATGTGATGTAATATATTGTGATGTAATAGAATAGAATAGAATAGAATAGAATAGAATAGAATAGAATAGACATAGATTAGAATAGAATAGAATAGAATAGAATAGAATAGAATAGACATAGAATAGAATAGAATAGAATAGAATAGAATAGAATAGAATAGAATAGAATAGAATAGGACGATTTTTAGGTTAAGCTTCTGCATAATCTCTATGGTTCTGATCTTAAATTTCATTGTAATTTATTAAAATGTTTGGATGTTCATCATAGATATCCCAGCTTGAAAGATCTTTTAAATGTTGTATTAAAGTACATGATGTAGTGATGGGCTATTACTGTATAAAATAAATTTATCAGCTTATTTGTCTAATACAGTGGTTCTCAAATTGGGAACGGTGGCCTCCTGGGAGGCTCTGAGATGGTACCATGGAGGTTTTATGACATTTTATGAAAAAAATAATTTATCATTAATTCTGTGTAATTAAATCTCAGAAAAATAAGCCTTTAACCAACAGCACTACATTATTTAATTACATAATTTAATATTTTAGTTTAATTCAAATATCAAGTTTTGGAAGGTTTTATGTCAATTTTCTTTGGGGGGGGCACATAGGGATGCACCGAATACAAGGGGGGGCCGCATGCCGAAAAAGTTTAAGGATAACTGTTCTAACACATACATGTTTGTTTTTTTAGACAGTATACAGTAATGCATGCATACTTCAAAAACACAGAATGTGTTATTTATGTGGGCAATTCCAACGTTATAGACGTGACATTTTAAAACTTGTAATATAATTTCTCAGAGCATGCATTTATTACCAATAAAGTGTTTCCAATATAGAGGAACATGCATGCGCTATAGACGTGACAAAAAAGGACACGTTTTTGAAAGACAAAATACTTTGTAGAAATTATGTGAATTAAAATCACACAAACCAAACAAGAAAGCAATAATACCCAATAAATGGAGAAGGGACAGCTCTCCAAAGAACATTTATTTTTATTTTTTGTATGCTCATTTATGAAGAAGAAAGAGCATTATGGACATCACATTTCTCTGTTATGGACGTAACATTTCTAAAATTTGCACTTGGAAAATAATTTAAAAAATATTTAAAACTTTAATAGAGACTTTGCATGGGTATTTAAACCACCAAATATTTAAATCTGAGATATCAGTGGTTTAAGACTTTGGGTAAAAAACTTTAATAGAGACTTTGTATTTAAACCACCAAATATTTACATCTGAGATATCAGTATGGTTAAAGACTTTTCATTTAAAGACTTATACCTTTCTTGTTTTCCTTCAATTCAGTGTCACCCTGGTTTACGCCCTCATGCTCCATAATAGCTCACACATCACCCGTAACAGTGCATGCATTTACCGAGAAAATCTTGTTGCCCCCAGCACCTCTTTGTGCCTCATCATCTCTCCGCCCCGGTGGCTACCGGCCTGGCACACGCGGACAATGCCGGTCTTTGAGTTCGGGTCAATAGCACAAGGGCCGCTGATACCGGGAGCACCAGTATCAGAGGGCCCACTGATGGCTGGCGCTCATTAGCTAAGCGATGACGCAAGGCCAGACTTCAAGACAGCGATTCTTAACTGGTTTTACTTCAGGACCCAGACACTGTAATATATACTGGACAAAAATCACAGTATAAAACAAAATATTTAACTGCATAGGCCAAACACAAGGTACAAATTATAAAGCCGAATGGGACAGTTTTGATTTCTAAATGATTTCATGCTCTCATTAGCAAATAACTGAAAGTCACACAAACTGTTAAAGTCAACACCTATTTTGGCTTTCATAGACAGATGCATTTAACTGAATGCACAGCCTTTGATCTCATCAATAAAAGATACAGGAAACATTTGCTCCATTTAAAAGTTTCTTCTCCATTTGCATCTATAATTTTGTTCCCTGCTGCTTTAACTCGCTGCTTTAAGGCACTTTGGCTGTAATTTCACATTAAAACTATGATTTTGATTTTCCACCTTGACCGAGCGTGATATTAAAAAGTTTTAGATGAATGCATGCCAGTATGTGAGCTAATTAGTGAGTTGAAGTAATGGGGCAGTGTGTTTGAGATCTAAACAGATGTCACCGGGTTCAAAGCTGCCACAGATAATTGCGAAACCCTGTCACGTATCAAAATTAATGAAACCTCTGCGTTCCAGGGGGGGATTCGTGTCTGCTTCTAAAAACTTTGTGGAGAAAGACCTGGAGACGTCGATGGCTGGCCGATCCTTCATGATCACTGGAGCAAACAGTGGCATCGGTAAAGCGACTGCCATGGCCATCGCAAAGAAAGGTGACAACAGCAAACCCTGCAGATAGCATATTGAAATTTCCCCACAGGTTTTAAATGATTACAGGTGGTGAACACTACAGGGCCGAGTATAATATCAAGTATCTCTCCAGAGAGATTTTGGTAGAAGATATGATCTCTTGAAGCATCCTTAATAAAGCTCTTAAAGAAATGGTTTTCTACACAAAGCCCACGACTCGGCTGCAGGAAACTTCTCAAGTCAAGGAAACATTTTGTAATTGTATACTGTCACCAAGAGATTTCTTCACTTAAGGGGTTTCTAGCAGCCAGCTACAGACCTAAACTCCATTGAATACCTCTGGGATAGGAACGTTGGCTGTACACAACATCAATGCCCAACTTCATTGATGCTTTTGTGTCTCATTGGAAGCAAATCCCTACTACAACATCTAATGAAAAACTTTCCTTACTAGATAAGCACTGTTGTAGCACTAAAGGAAGGGCAAATGCTGTATCAAGCACATTATATGCATACTTTTGGCCATTTAGTGTACATACATGAATGAATGTAACCGGTTGACACTCTCTTTATTTCAAGGTGGTACGGTCCACATGGTCTGTAGAAATAAAGACAAGGCAGAAGAAGCCCGAGCTGAGATCGTCAAAGATTCTGGAAATAAAGTATGTGTGCATTTTTGTTGTGACGTACAATGCATTGCAGTACATGGTATACATTTAAAATGTGTGTACAAAACCTTCACCCTAAACAATGCTGGGTTATGTTCAACCCTGTATTGGATCAAAAAGGGATGAACTCAACCCATGTTGTAATATATATATAATTTTTTTTTTTTTTTTTTTTTTTTCAAAATATTTGCTGAAATGCCAAATGGCAAAATATTTTATGGCAACTTTTTGTATGTTTTAAAAATAAATTTTAAAGCAAGGAAATATATTCAAGTCGCATTGGAAGAAAAAAATTATGTTTATGTTACAAACATGTAAAGCAGGTTTCAAAGGGTGTAAATTAAAAATATTTACAATTTAAAAATATATACTTTATAAATTATGTTGTATTTAGCATTTATTTAAAATATATATGGATCAAGAATACAATTCTTGCCATATGGATAGTAAATTTTGAAATGTATTTGCTTGCCCTTAAAATACATTTTTAAATATCTTTAGTTTTAACCTTCATATATATAACATTTTCAAATTAAAAAATATACTTAGCATATATTTAAAACATATTTTGGCCAGAGTTTTTTTTTTTCAAAAATATATTTAGCATAATATTTAAAACATATTTTGGGCAGAGTTTTTTTTTCAAAAATATATTTAGCATATATTTAAAACATATTTTGGCCAAAGTTTTTTTTTCAAAAATATATTTAGCATAATATTTAAAACATATTTTGGGCAGATTTTTTTTTTTCAAAAATATATTTAGCATATATTTAAAACATATTTTGGCCAAAGTTTTTTTTCAAAAATATATTTAGCATAATATTTAAAACATATTTTGGGCAGATTTTTTTTTTCAAAAATATATTTAGCATATATTTAAAACATATTTTGGCCAAAGTTTTTTTTTCAAAAATATATTTAGCATAATATTTAAAACATATTTTGGGCAGATTTTTTTTTCAAAAATATATTTAGCATATATTTAAAACATATTTTGGCCAGAGTTTTTTTTTATACATTTAGCATATATTTAAAACATATTTTGGGCAGTCTTATTTTTTAAAATATATTTAGCATATTTAAAACATTTTTTGGGCAGTATTTTTATATATATATATATATATATATATATATATATATATATATATATATATATATATATATATAGCATATATTTAAAACATATTTTGGGCAGAGTCTTTTTAAAAATGTATATATTTAGCATATATTTAAAACATATTTTGTCCAGAGGTGTTTTTTTTCTTTTTCAAAAATATATTTAGCATATATTTAAAACATATTTTTGGCCAGAGAATTTTTTTTTTTTTTGCCATATGTTGTCTAGTGAAATGCTTGGTTATGACTTCTCCTCACAGTTTGTGATAAAAAATGAAAATAATAATAATAATAAAACTCACATGGCGCTCAGGCCCTAAAAGTCAAAGAAATCAAAAAACTTAATATTAGGAAAATTAAGATTTAAAAAAATTAAACATCTGTAGGTTGAAAATTATGGCATCTGTGGTCTTTGTTTCAGGAAATCTATGTGCATATTTTGGATCTGTCTGAAACCAAGAAGGTTTGGGAGTTTGCTGAGTCTTTTAAGAAGAAGTACAAAACCCTCAATGTTCTGGTGACGCCTCACATCTCTCTCCTAAATGCTTACATATATTATGTGTTGATGAACTATATTATTTATGAATAATGACTGAGTGTCGGTTAGTTTCTCATCTAATCTATTGATTTGAATGAGACAGATCAATAACGCTGGCTGCATGATGACCAAGAGGGAAGTTAATGGTGAAGGTTTGGAGAAAAGCTTCGCCAGCAACTCCCTGGGTGAGTTAACACACACACACAAACAGCTCAATATCATCTACAGACAGTCCTATTATATTAACTGCGTGTTTTGTATTCTCCACAAACCTCATTGTCATATCGGCTTGATGTGTGCGGTTGCACAGCCGTCTACATCCTCATCAAGAGCCTCGTTCCTCTGCTGGAGAAAAGTCCTGACCCCAGAGTCGTGAGTAAACCAAACACACAGACAAACAGAGAGCGAGAAAAGAGGGATCATACAGGTCATCTTTATCTCTCGCTCTCTCTCTCTCTCTCTCTCAGATAACAGTCTCATCAGGTGGGATGCTGGTGCAAAAATTGCGGACAGGAAACCTGCAGTCTGAGAGGGGGCGATATGAAGGCACTATGGTGTACGCACAAAACAAGGTAGACACACACACATTATAAAAGTCAGGATTTGTACACACACAGAGAAACCTTTTGAACTATATATCCATGTAAAAAATATTTAAGTATCCACCTTATTTTTGACATAAATGTGTGCGCCGCCATCTTTGAGCTCCTTTGTGTAAGACCTCCGGTGAGCCACTAAAGCTAATGGTAGTCACATTACGAAGGACACAGGTGTGCCATTTTGACTAACTAGTTAATGTTTATTATGAAATACATATTTTTTGCAGTTACGGGTTGCCATTAAGCTGGTACAAACACATCTCTACGAAACATTAGTTTAACCATAATATACGCACAAGAGTCAAATGTGTATGTGGTGCATGTGCACCCATGATCTGTATCCACACATCCATCCAGTAAAACCTTTTAAAGACACTGCCAGTAAACAATAAATACAATAATTGTTGAAATTAGTACAAAAATGTTTTACAAAAACAGTACAGAATGTTTATGTAGATGACATAAACTGCTAATAAAGTAAAAATAATAATAAAGTATTTTTGCTATGTTTTAAATTAAACAGCAAAAGGTCATGTCTCCCTCTAATGCACTATGTAATAAAATATAACATATGCATATTTAACACAAAACTAAAATATAACTAAATAAATGTAATTCATTTTTATTGCAGGTTGTACTTGTCACATAACTCAAACATTATTACAGTCAATTAAACATTGACGTAAAAAACAACACACAACAGTGGGACACTTTAAACATACGCATGAACAATGTTACAAACACAAATTCTTGGTCTGTTTAGGTACAAACACTTGACTTACTTTCCCACTGTACAGATACTGGTATGTGTTTTTATAGTTGCGCATTAAAGACCCGTCAACCCCGAGCAACAACATTAAATAATTGAATATATCTTCATATGATGTATCAGCCAGTTCTTAATTTCATCCTCACACCGGGTTATTCATGGCAGGTGTAGAAAATATTTACCATAACTGTTTAAATAAGATTTATGCGTGCTCCCACGACACTGTTTTCTATCGGCTGGATATTGAAACAGAAGTCTCTCACAGAAAAAGGAAATGCGTCACATCACTTACTTCCACGTTCGAAATAAGGTGGATATTTTACTATAGTAAACTACAGTAAATTGTAGTGTACACTCTATAAACAAACGGTGCTAAATAGCACTAAAAGTGGTTCTTGGCTTGTAATCATAGAGGAACCATTTTAAGTGACATATAGCACCGATGAAGCACCTGTGTAGAACCATATTGTGCTATTTAGGACCATATGTGGTGCTATATGACCCACGTATGGTTCTTCATAGGTGCTATATAGCACAAAAAATGGTTCCCCTATGATTACGAGCCAAGAACCAGTTTTAGTGCTATTTAGCACCGTTTGTTTTTTGGAGTGTAGGAATTATATCTTTACTATATTATTCTGTAGTATTAACTACACTGTAAAAAAAATCCGTAGAAACTACAATGTTATTGCAGCTGGGTTGCCGGTAATTTACCGTAGATTTACATTTATGTTATTTACTGGCAAGAGTTTGTTCAAAGTTAAATAAATTTTAAATATTAACAAGTATTTGTCTTTACAGAATAAAACTATACTATAACAGCCTCATGCAAAGCATTCTGGGAACCAGAAATCATCATCAACCTTTTTCTGTTTTTTGCTTCAGATTTTGTTTCCCAGAATGTTTTGCTTGATGCTGTTTTTTTAGTTTTACTCTGTAAAGACAAAGACTTGTAAATGTTAAATGTTCATTTAACTTTGAACAAAATGTTGCCAGTAAATAACACAAATTTAAATCTACGGTAAATTACCGGCAACCCAGCTGCAATTTCTACAGATTTTTTTTACAGTGTATACACTGTAAAAAATGCAGCATTTTTGTCAAATCAACATATATTTTATGTTACATTTACTTAACAAATTAAGTTAAACAATTTCAACTTGTTTTTATAAGTTATATCAACTATATCAGAAGTAAAAACCTAAAATAGGTTGGAGCCGATGGTGTAGTGGGCAGCGACATGTTGTGCTTTCGCACTTTCGGCGACCCGAGTTCGATTCCCGGCTCGTGGTCATTTGCCGATCCCATACCCTGTACTTTCATGTCCTCCTTAATCACTGTCAAATAAAGGCAAAAATGGCCAAAAACATATAACTTTAAAAACTAAAATAGTAGATTTAATTTTTAAAGTTGTTTTAACTTTATGCTGCATTTGTTTTTACAGTGTAGAAAATTGATAAACTGTAGTAAATAGTGTAGTATGCTTTAATATTAAAAATGGAAAGGTTAAAAAGACGTTATAAAAAATTATTTGCTGCCTTAAACTTTTTGTTGAAACTCCGATTTACAAGTAATTTTAACTTACTATTATTTATCTCACACCAGGTTATACATGTCATGTGTAGTAAATATTTACCATAACTGTTTAAATAAGTTTTATGCGTGCTCCCACGACACTGTTTTCTATCGGCTGGATATTGAAACGAAAGTCTCCCACAGAAAAAGGAAATATGTCACTTACTTCCGCGTTCGAAATAAGGTGGATACTTAACTATAGTAAACTATAGTCAAGATAAATAATAGTAAGTTGACATGACTTGTAAACCGGTGTTTAACGTTGATTTAATTTTAAGGCAGCAAAGATTTTTTACAGTGATGGATTTGACAACAGTGTAGATACAACTGTATATGTTTAAATCTAAAAAAGGGACTTTATAACGTCTTTATACTTAAAGATGATTTCATAACCCCTGCCCATCCTTAAACTCTCACACAAACCTTCTGGCGTTACTAGATTCTGATAAAACATTAATCATTTATGAACCTTTATGAGAGTTCGGCAAGATAGTTTAGTTTAAGTGTACTACAAGTGAACTTTAGACTGAAATGTCTTTGTAGTTCAGTGAATTTATTTAAGTGATTTTAGTCTCTGTTTGTAGTTTTAGTGATATTCTGCATGTTATATGTTTGCACTTTTTCAGAGGCAGCAGGTTGTGATGACAGAGCAGTTTGCAAAAGCTCATCCCAACATACATTTCTCTGTGATGCACCCAGGCTGGGTTGACACGCCAAGTAATCACACACATATATTACATAAAATCATTATTTACATAAATTTGTATTTGTATGTTTTTTACAACAAAAGCAGTTTACAGAAATATTTATAGACTTGTAGAGATTATGTGTATGCAACAATGCACAACAGCTCAGTAAACCTGATTGTTAATCTTGTATATCTGTATACTTGTTATATCTCTCCCTGTAGCTATTGCGAACGCAATGCCTGACTTCCACAGCTCAATGAAGGAGCGTTTGAGGACACCAGAGCAAGGGGCCGACACGGTCGTGTGGCTCGCTGTATCCGAAGCGGCTGTCAAGAATCCCAGCGGGCGTTTTTATCAGGGTGAGCAAACACACAAGCACACACACAATGGCTGTGATACAAAACCTGGTGAGGTACCTCAAGTGTGACTTAAAACCCCCTACATAGGTAGCGATGCACGAAAAAAGCCTTAATTAGACTGGACTATTTTAACAACATGTTTTTGGCACTGAATGTATTTATATGCATTTTGGGATTGCCCTCTCGATTCTGCCTTAAATTTGTGTCAAAATGCAGCACAAATGTGTTACTCACATTCTGGACAATGACACCCAAGTTGCAGTTCACTGGGTTTTGAAACAGAGCCTGCATCTTTCTTTTCATCTTTATCACCCATCTGCGTTTCGAAATGAAGGAAGTAAGTCTTTCACGAGACAAAGAACCGATAAAAGATGCCCATGGGAGAGAGAAAAGCAGGGTGAAAAACAGAACAGAGAGAAAATGAGAGGGATTAAATGAAGAATGGACAGATGAGAGCATGACAATGAAAGTGAAAGAAAGACACTGAGAGGAGGAGGAGAGATGAGCAGAAGGAGATGAAAGGAGAAAAGAGAGAGAGATTAAGAAAGGGAGAAAATGTGTTGGCAGTTCTCCAATGCAGCTGTAGCGGGTGGAGCTTTAGTACCAGACACGGCCCAGGCACACACCTCTGACCCTGCGCACAGCAAACCAAACGGGACCACATATTTTTATAGGCCGACACATTTTTAAAAGCCTCTCTGGTCCGACATGAGAGTCGGACGCTCTAACAAGGACCCTAAAGGCGACGAGTTATACGTCTGGTGCTGTTGGAATCCTTTTCATTTATTTTTTGGCTGTTTTCGCGCTGAAATAGACTATTGGTGCTTGGCGACATTTGGAAAATATGGGCATGGATTAATAAAGGATCACGACATAGATGTGCTGTCACTTATTGTCACACCAGCGGTAGCGCTGACAGTAATACTCTCTTGTTTGCAGTATTGCGTGGCAGTGTTTTTACTTGTATTAAATTATATTTATTTTAGGCTATTTATATGGCCGTTTGATGACCATTAATTATGGGAGGGGATAAATTAGTATTAGTATTATTATAAAAATTAATTTATATTAAAAATGATTTATCAGAGGCAAGGATATACACTAAAAAAACAAACTTCCCCACCCCTGTCCTAAGGTGACATTGGAGTAAAAAAATCTAAATTTTTGTTTCATGTGCTCTTCATGTGCAGAATTATTTTTTAAAGTTTAGTTTCGCGTGCTCACGTGAATCTGTGGCGTGCACATGTGAATCTAAAGCGAAATTTTCACGTGCAAACACCAAAGATTTACATGTGCACGCGAAACTAAATGCAATAGTTTCACGTGCGCACGCAAAAACTAAACTTTATTTAATTTTCTCTCTATGTCCTCTTAGGGGCTCCGTACATTCAAATAAAACATCTGAGTTAATTTAACTTAAGCTTATAAAATCCATTCAACTAAAACATACAAGTAAAATGAATTTAAATTTATTTGTTGTAAGGAATACCCACAATCCTTTGCGTCAGAATATTTTTATTCTTTTAAGCTTTTTCATAGAATAAGAACTGAATTTTGTGAGGTCACCGTTCAGTTGTTTCCTTACATGATCCCTGTTCAAAACATTTTATTGTATAGTTAGTCATGAATTTTGTGTTATAATGCCGTTTATAACATTAAGAGTAAATAAGATTTATTTAATTTTTTTAGGACAGCAATGCTTCAATATTAAAAAAGTAATAGACTTTACCTAAACGATTAAAATAAATCTAAATTCTATTTTAATAAAAATAATTAAGTGACATTTACTTAATTATTTAACAAATGTTTTTCATGCATTATTAAGTAGATTTTATTTGATTTTAGTTGGTAAGTTGTAATTTAAAAACGCAGTTAGTTTCACTTAAAAAAGTTTTTGCAAATTGTGCAAATTGTCAGTGTAAAAACCAGAGCGGGGATAATCCCCCCAGCAAATCGCACCCTTGCGATGAGTGTATTTGACTTTATGCAGCACCGTGCATGCGGATGATATCAAATACCGCAAGAGCATCGCGAAAGCATATACAGCAGTCGACTCCCGAATCGCTTTTGCGGTATTTTGATGTCATGTGCTTGTCAGACGCATGAAGTCGAACACACCTTTTCTGTCTTGTCCTCCAACCAAACATACAGCGCTGTATTTAAAGAATGATCACTAACATGACCGTGTATATGTGAGAAGGCCATTTGCGTTTTCATTGGAAATTTGCGATATGTTCCTTTTTCGAATTTTCGCCTTTAAAACCACCTCACCCGAGCGTAAAACTTTTTTGCGATATATGGGAGTTTTTGCAAAATTGATGTGTTTCCAACGTTATCTCATGGCAATTTGTATGTATTTTACGAGGTGGCTAATTCATAGTAAATTGTATGACCATATGCGTACATTTTTGTACGATTTGCCTTGACCCCTGTGGCATTGGGGTTAGGGACTTTGCGGTTTCAATTTTGGTAACGGAAACGCAGCTAATGACTGTATCCTTATGTCTTTGTATGATTTTTTCTGCTTCAGATCGACGGATGGTGTCATCTCACCTTCCTTTGGCCTGGACGCACAGTTCACAGCAGGAAGATCAGAAGTTTATGAGCGTGATGGATGACCTTGCCAAGACCTTTCAGTCTCACTAAATCTGTCCAATATGAAACACTTGCAACACAAATATAGATGTAGACAACTAACAAACAGCTCTAATATAGTGTTTAACTGTCTAATGAGTAAAAGCAGTGTGGATGTAGGCTACTTACAATATAAACCTCACATCAAACCTTAAGCATCTGCAGATAGATTAAATGTCCTCTAGAACTCTGAAAGTTTGAAGGTGTAAAAAAAACTCAATCAATTAAAAATCACGCTTTTGTCTGTTATCAAAATGAATTCTTTTTTTATTCACATTTCATTCTCTCCTCTCATTGGTTCTGATAGAAACAGGAATTGTTCTTTTCTGACAGCTTACTGGTCCCAGCACCATGTGATCAATCTTAACCAATCACAGTGCACTTCCGCTCTTACTGTGTCGGTGACTCCAACGAATCAGGTCAATCTGGTGGGAACCCGCTCTGACCGGAGTCACCCTATAGCTGTCAATCAATCACTCACAGCCAATCACCTGGTGGCGTCCAGGAAGCTGACTGAAACAGATTTCGTGATTTTGGGAGGTTGTGCTTTGGCTTTAAAGCGGTCACCTGATGTTCCAGAGAATGAGGAAGTGCTAAATCATTATTGCTGCGTCTGAAATCGAGTACTGTGTTTATCATTACAACAGTCATAATGTATCCGTCCTGTGTTCATTGTCACGTGACCTGTATGTCCTTTGACCTACGATGTAATCATAACAACCGCGACCATACGTATGCTTTGTTTAACAACTGTAAAATACATTTTATGGTACCTAGAACACTCAAATAGCCGCCTGGTTCGTAAATTTCAGTTTTTTGTAAAGCTTTGTCGAATGCGTACTTAAAAATGCAATCGAAGGTACGAGGTTATCTGGGCACTTTTTGGTTATTGTTTTTCGAATACTGTGAAAAACTCGACTCTCATATTTATTTTCGCGTACTACATAGTATGGAAGTAGGCGATTTCAGACGCAGCTTATCTGTTCGGACAATAACATTTCATTACATTTCTGCATATACAGATTGGGTGATGATTAATTACAACATGACTGTTCTTGTCAAGCACTTGTCTTTACTAAAAATATTTAAAGGTGTGGTGAAAGTGTGATGATGTATGAGGCGGATGTTAAAGTTAATAAAAATAATTAAAAATTAAGCTTATATTTAAGACTATTAACATTTGTTATTTTCCTGAATGTTAAAATCTGTGTAAATGATATTAAAGGGGACATTTCACAAGACTTTTAAGACGTAAAAATAAAACTTGGTGTGGTCCCCAGAGTACATATGTGATGTTTTAGTTCAAAATACCATATAGATAGTTTATATAAAATTGTCACTTTGTAGGTGTGAGCAAAAATGTGCCGTTTTGGGTGTGTCCCTTAAAATGCAAATGAGCTAATCTCTGCACTTAATTGTTGGATACTGCCGATTAAGGGCGGTATTATTATAATAAGATCCCCTTCTGACAACACAAGAGGAACCAAATTTCAATGACCTATTTTTTCACATGCTTGCAGAGAATGGTTTACCAAAACTAAGTTATTGGGTTCATCTTCATCACATTTTCGAGGTTGATAGAAGCACTTGGAACCCAATTATAGCACTTAAATCATGGAAAAGTCAGATTTTCATGATAATTTCCCTTTAAATGTGTGTTCTGACTTTGTCACACCACAGCAAAAGTGTGTTATTAAAGCAACACTAAAGAGTTTTTGCTCTTTGCTCCCCCTACAGGTTGGAAGCGGAATTCTCCATTACCACTGTCGTAAATAATTTTACAATGCATTGTACAAAAAAAGAGATCAAGTCGGCATGTTTAGTATCTGTAAACCGGTATTACTCACAAGTCTTGCAGCAGCAAAGCCAGGTCAACATCAGTTTTTGCAACTCCTAGCCTCCTTCAGCTCTCGCCAACGAGTATAAGCCCGCCCGATGTTCACTCTAGTTCGAGCTCTTTCTCTATCGTGCTCCTGTTTTCTTTTCTTCGTCTCCTCCGAAATGAAACCCTTCCTTTTTTTTGCAGGCTCCGCCATGATGACAATTGAAAAGCTGCATGAACGCTATCTTTCTTTGATATGTACCTGCCGAGTATGCTCCACCCACAGCCTGCAGGATGCTCCACTGCCGTAAAGCACGTTTTTGTAGTTTTCACCCGAACAACAGGACCGCGAGCCGACGGTTGGAAACTTCTTTAGTGCGGTTCTGGCCGATAGAGGGCTGCAAAGCGAATGTGAAAGTGCCGTTCACCCCGTTTCGAGTGGATGAACGACTGAAACTTTTTTGGAAACGTTATTTTAAAGTAAAAAAAAAAAAATTTGGTGTTGCTTTAATCACCCAGCCAAATTTAAAGGATAAAAACCTGCCAAGTAAGCAAAATAAGTTATGACAATCTGGGAAAAATAAGCTGCATACTCTGCTCTCAAACACTAGGGGCATTTCTGCTATCGACGCTGAAACCACACCCACACTGTAAAAAAATCAGTAGAAATTGCAGCTGGGTTGCCGGTAACTTACCGTAGATTTAAATTTAAGTATTTTACTGGCAACATTTTGTTCAAAGTTAAATGAACATGAAACATTTACAAGTCTTTGTCTTTACAGAGTAAAACAAAAAAAAACAGCATTAAGCTAAACATTCTGGGAAACAAAATCTGAAGCAAAAAAACAGAAAAAGGTTGATGATGATTTCTGGTTCCCAGAATGCTTTGCATGAGACTGTTATTGTATAGTTTTATTCTGTAAAGATAAAGACTTGTTAATATTTAAAATTGATTTAACTTTGAACAAACTCTTGCCAGTAGATAACATAAATTTAAATCTACGGTAATTTACCGGCAACCCAGCTGCAATAACATTGTAATTTCTACGGAATTTTTTAACAGTGCACTCACGGGAACCTTGCCACCGCTTTCAACTTTTAAATACTGCTATAACCTGAATAGAGGCTTTGCGATTGTGTTAGGGGCGGGGTTATGCTTTGTGGCTCCAGTGTGTCATCGAGACAAAGTTTTAGCCCCGCCCAAATAATCCTGAACACAAATAATGTGGAAAATCTGTTTAATGGTGCAACTCACAAAACTGTTTTAAGATGTCAAATAAATATGTACGTATGTGAAGTTTTAGCTCAAAATATCACGAAGATAATTTATTGTGTTTATTTATTGTGATAAATTATGGTAAAATAGCCACTTTGTAGGTGAAAGCAAAATTGGGCCGTTTTTGGTGTGTCCTTTTAAATGCAAATGAGCTGATCTCTGCACTAAATGGCAGTGCTATTATTACTGCTGTATTATCCCCTTCTGACATCACAAGGGTAGCCACATTCTAATGAGCTATTTTTTCACATGCTTGCAGAGAATAGTTTATCAAAATTACATTACTGGGATGATCTTTTTCACATTTTCTAGGTTGACAGAAGCACCGGGGACCCAATTAGAGCACTTAAACATGGATCATGGATAAAGTCAGATTTTCAGGATATATCCCCTTTAAAATGTGTTTAGAAACAATTCTCTGAAATGACTTTACACAGACGTAAAGCCCCTCCTTCAACTTTTCATATTATTTTGATTTTGTGATAAAATTTAAATGTTGGAGATTCTCTCTATTAGATACAAAACACAACAAACAAACAAGTGTAAGATACAGCATAGAACTTTTATTGTAATATTTCATTCAATCTCTGGGCTGAAACTAACCAACCCGCATAAGAATTACGTCAGTTTTCATATTAGCAACAAGATATACCCCCTATGAAAAATACAGATGTGTGAGCGTGCCAACATTACAGCTCAACTTTATATATACTGGAGAGAGAGAGAGAGAGAGAGAGACAGTGAGAGAGAGAATAATACTTAATTATTGAACTACTGAGTAAATTAAGTCTTAGAAAAATTACATAAAAAGAGTTATTTACAGTTTTAGAGTGATTATTACAAGAACAAAGAAAAAAACAAAAAACAACACTTTTAAGTGTTTCCAGTGAAATGTTAGATGTGTTTGTATGATTTTAAACCGGATCATGACTGATGTGACACCCTGAAGTCCCAATTTAATGCGGATGTCAATAGCAATCAAAAACCATTCATCTCAAACACAAAAGAAAAGTTATTATATTATCATTTAAAGAAATAAAACCTTAATTTAACCCATTAAGCTTTTTTTGTCCATTAAATGTCACAATTATAAAAACCTAACGGTTGAAAAAGGATTTCTTTAAACAAACAAACATTTATATTTTATATCAAGGTAATGTATCATGTGACATATGGTTGAGATACAAACTGAATTTAGGTCTTGCAGCACATCTTCATGGTCTTTATCTGCCAGACAGGCAGAAGTTTAGTATTTTTTAAACCTTTTTCAGTATGACATGTATGTGTACAACATTTCTCTTACATCAATCCAACAAGCCTTACATTTACTTCCTGCTCGCTTTCTGCAATAAGCGTAAATGAGGAAGGTTAGCTATCATTTACAAAGTGCACAATGAGAGACGCATAATAAAATAGAAGCTTCACGCATACACAAGCCAGCCATTTACAACACACAAACAACCGTGTTGTCGCACAAATGTTGTTTGTACCCTCAGATCATGAACAATCTGTGCCATTCAGGGTTAGGAGCGAGAAATGCTTGAACATTAAGACACTGCAGATGTGACACAGGAGAGACGAAAGATGAAAAGTTTTGTAAGTTGATAAGTTTTTAGTAAGTTGATAAGTGCTATAACATGTTTTACAAAAGTAAACACTACAAAATTATTTTAGTAACGTAATGGATTTAATAATATAGGCTATAAATAATATGAACCCAAAACATCTTTAATCTTGGGCGACACTTTTTACCCTCATCTGTGGTTGGCAGTGTCACTTTTGGGCAAAGCAACTTAACTAGTCTTGTCTTGATGGGAATGTTCATGCTACCATAGTTGCCACGGAAACATGAGGGGCAGTTACTATGGGCAGTAGTGGTTCTTTAAAGTCAAACAGGGATAAAGAAGTAACCGGATGTTGGATGAAGACGTCCTTTGTTTAAATAGTAATGGTGGGCAAAAATTTTAATTTGTTAGCATTTAGTTTGGGAAACATCCAACAAACGCATACGCTAATATACTGTACACACGCAGAAAGAGAGAAAGGGCGCAAATATTGTGCTTACAGAAGTACCTTGAGTTCACTAAAATCCAGGTCATTATACTTCATAAGAGTCGACAATGACTCTCGTTCAGAGCAGATGTGGTAAAAATCTAAGACTATCCAAATAACAAACAGACATTCAGGTACACACTTCAGCGGGATTGTCCGGCGTGTGTGCAGACTCCACAGATGAAGAGAGACAGTATTAGGTAGGTGAGCGTTTTCATCATGACCACTGGTCCTCGATAGGTTTCCGCCGGTGGAGTGCTGGCCGGTGGATTTAGAAACAGCCAATCAGCGGGGAGAGAATCCTGCCGCTATACTGCTGCCAATCACCTGCGTCATATCCCAAATCTGCACATGGACCAATCAAATAATTATTTGGGAGTCAGGCTGCATAACGATTAATCGCAACTAATCGTTTTCAGAATAAAGGTTTTATGTATATACACATTTAAAAAAAAAAATGTATATGTATTTATATATGCATAATTTTTTATACACAGTAAACACACACACATACATAAACATATATACAAACAAAAACTTTTATTCTGTAAAAAATTAGTTGCGATTAATCGTTATGCACGGTACACCATGCCAACATTAATTAGTTGTTTTGCTATGGTATAGTGATCATATCTATATAATTATTTCTTAATGGTAAAAATTATACATTTTAATCATTAATGATTTAAACACTCCTGTGTCTCCTGCTCTTGCCATATAGATAACAGGGGTGTCAATACATCGATGCCACACATAAAATATAAATATGAGGTACTTTAATTTTGACACTCCGCGTCTTTATTCCATGAAGTAACGTCAATTTCCGCCAAAGTGTGCATTTTTGTTTGTTTTTTCGTGTGCTAGTGTCAGCAAGTGAATGCAACGCAGCAACAAAGGGTTTGTAGCAGCAAAAACACAGCAAAAGAGGCAGACGACGTTGTGACTGCTATTGGACACAAATCATGGGTTTGAAAATATTTTGTATTTGGAAAATAGATTGGACAAACAGACTGGCAGAAAACCTTTGCTCACTAAAAAATACTAAAGACTTTGATTGTTGCCATCATAAGCTTGATTTTATGTGACATTGTTTTCACTCATTATTTGTTTTTCTTTATTTAAAAAAAAGTGTATATTTTTCTTAGTTTCTTGTTGTAAATATCCCAATTGGGACAGAGATTGTGTCTTAAATTATTATATTAAACATTCATGTTATAAATTTTGGTTGCATTCATGAGTTATTAACTCTTTCCACGCCACTGATGAGTTCTCTCGTCAATTAAAGGGACACAAGGCAGCAAATGTTTTTTTTTTTTTTAAGAAAAAATACCCATATTTAAAGGTCACGTTCTTCCTGATACCATTTTTAAATCCCTAGTTAGTGTGTAATGTTGCTATAATAGCATAAATAATACCTGTAAAATGATAAAGCTCAAAGTTCACTGCCAGGCGATATATTTTCTTTAATAGAATTCCTCTTTAAAAGCCTACAACGAACGGCCGGTTTGGACTACAGCCCTCGATTTCCTGCTTTAATGACGTCAGTAAAACAGTTCGTTGACTAAACTCCGCCCACATGAATACATCAGTCACCAGCTTTGGCTCAAACGGCTCTGCTAAGCTAAGCTGCTATCAAATCACAGCACACTAAACAAACTACACAATCAGAACTTGGACTTCACATAACAAGGAAGACATCAGCCTGTTTTGAGGACAGTGAAAACAGCGCTATACAGATGAGTATATTGTGTGAAAAATACCGCATTTTTTTACACGTGAAACATGAACACATGCTATATTGCACACTATAAACACAATCAAAGCTTCAAAATCACAGAGCTTTAAGAGTTTATAAGCAGGGAAAAAATATAGATAGGATGAAACGTTTTTTTCCCTGTTTTGTTTGTTTGAAAGCAGAGGGTCTGTTCTTTCCTTTGATATATTTGTATGTTTATATAATTTTTGAAGAAAATTTTCCTGAAATGCATTTTGTGAAACTTTTGTAAAAATCACAATAAATTCTGGCGTGCAACTTTTCACAAAATGGCTGGCGGCGAATGAGCAAAAATGTAATTTAACTCTTTCACCGCCATTGACGAGATATCTCGTCAATTAAGAGAAAACGCTTCCCCGGCAATGACGAGATTTTCTGTCTTTCCGCAATACCGCTATTATCCACCAGGTGGCACCCTTCCGCAACTTTTTAAACCCGGAAGTATTGCCCTATGGCAAGCGGCTGCATGTCCGTGTCTGTTTTAAAGATCGCTCTGAATGGGATCTCTATGAAAAGTCCGTCATAAAAATTGAATTATCTCTGCTTTTTGCTCAAAATGTGGTGTTTTTGCAGAAACCTACCCATATTCAAAAGCTGATTACAAAAGAACCACTGAAGGTAGGATTAAACGGTTTTTGTTTGAAAGCAGAGGGTCTGTTCTTTCATTTGGTATATTGTATGTTTATATATTTAAAGAAGAACATTTTCTGGAAGGCATTAAACTTTGGTGAAAATCATGAAATACGCTGGCTGGCAACTTTTTTTAAAAACGCTGGCGGTGAAAGAGTTAACTAGGCATGCAATATTAAAGTATCGATAAATTAATTGTATTGAATCGTGATTGCATTGAAGAAACGATTGATGTATCTGCAAATATTTCATCGCCACCGGAGATAATCGATATTGTATCGTATCACAATGAACTGTCCGATTTACACCCCTAATAGATAATTATTTGAATATATCGGCTAGCCCTTATAGTATTATTTCTGAACATACACAAAATCACATAAAATACTAAAAGTAAGCGAAAGACTGTGTGACCTTAACAACTCGATCGCTCCCACACGTGACCATCAGTCCACGACTCGGGTCCATGTCCATGTGAGCGATGTTGTGTTTCCCCTCATGAAACGTGGCCAGAGAGACCCGACTGCATAAACGCAAGGATATCAAATTTAATATTTTTTTTTTTAATTACATGCTTCAAACAGAAAACCAAAGAGTAATGCACAAAGCTATAGACCAGAGGTGCCCAAACTAGGGCCAAAGTTGGCCCGCTATGACCTTTAAATTGGCCCATCATGCCACATGAGATAAGGAAAAAGGATCATTGATGCGGATGTTCATATTTCTAATTTAACATTTTCTAAAATGTAAAAAAATTTATTTGTACATTACAAAAATTGTAAATTGAAATGAAATGCAAGTTTTTTTTATGTACATGCATACTTCAAAGTGTATAGCATGCACAGACACAGACAAAAGGAAAATTAAAAAATGATTGGCAAAATTATTTATTTTACAACAGTTATAAATAAAACTGCATTAGTTATGTATAAACAAAGTAATGTTGGCTTATTTTTTTTTTTTTATATAAAAAAATTATAAATTAGGAGAATCAAGGCAACTTTAATCTAACACCGCAAAATTAACTTTCGGCCCATGGCCCTCAGTCAGGTTTGATTTTTGGCCCTTGGTAGGTAAAAGTTTGGGGACCCCTGCTATGGACGGTCTCTGTTGAACTGTAAACAAGAAAGCAATAAAAAAAACTCACTCTTCTTCTTTGATTGAGCCATAGCAGTCGTCACACATGCGCACCTGGAACTCGAAACCCATGATGGGGTACGTGGAGCATTTCGAACTGCATTTCCCACAAATGGCCTTACCGCACTTCCTGCAGTGATGCTACAGACACAAGAATGATGTTGAAGATCATTAAAGACAACTTGTGCAAAAAGTGCAAATGTATCTATGGTTGGTCGAACTTGGTTAAACATGGAGCACTTTTACTAGAAAATAAAAGCTATCAGCAGAGGATTTGTAGAAGTGTATTTATATGCATGACGCTAGTCAAATTTGGGAGTGTCTTGCAGACCTCAGAAGGCACAGATTTTTGCGAGCCTAGTTTTCAGTAAAAATCAATTTCCTCTTGTGTACCTGTCTGAGCCCCAGGGTCTTAGTGTCCCACATCTGTTTAATATTCCAAAAAAACGGCTGTTCGCATTTCTGACAGGAGTCGCTGTCCAACCACTGCGGCGCCTGAAACAAAGAGTTACAAAGAAAGATTACATCCGTCTCCGTGACATTTAAGTTTCTGGTCGGCATAGAAACGGAAGCTTAGCTAATGACTGATGCAAGGGTTACCATGGTAACTTCAAAAAAACTTTAATCCTTGGTCCACAATTAGACATTTGGCACATGTCTCATACACGGGTGTGCATGAAAGAAATGTGCATCATTTTTTAATTTAGGTGTAATTGAAGCTTTTTGTGATCACTTTTTTGATGGCTATTTCTTTTAGTTCGTTTGTGTACTTGTGATGATTATGTTTAAACCAAAACAAAATTTCACTGTTTCTATTGCTTATTGTTAAAGTTTAGTTTAAGCTTCTAAGTCTTCGGCAAATAACTTTCCAGCATGTAATACCATTACAATATCAACAAACCCAAATCCTTTAAAAAACATCAATTACATTTTTGGGGAGCTCATTTAAACGGATACATAATTTGGATCCTTTGGTTTTAACTAGTCTGCATATTTTTTGCCACTATTTTATTTTATATTTGGTAAGTAAAGATGACTATGTCTCAGCTGCCTATATGTGTTTATGTTTAATGACCTCTTCACGAGTCGTGTCCATATTCCACACTGTCATTCCTCCATCAGCAGAACAGGACACCAGCTGATGGGTCAGCGGAAGATACCTCAATGCCTGGACCTTCTCACTGAAACACGAAAGAAAGAGGTCACAAAGTTTCTTGCATCTAACATAAAATAACCTAAACTCAAATCAGTATTTCACATGCATATTTATTATAATATGTGCATGTGTTTGGGGGCTCTTACTGATGTCCCTGTAGTAATAACGTGCGACCACGTCGCCCACCGATGTCCCACATAATCACACTGTGATCAGATGCTCCAGAAAACAACCACCTTTGAACTGGATCCCAATATAATGCACCAATACTACCTACACACACATAGAAAGAGAGAGAGAGAGAGAAAGAGAGAGAGAGAGAGAGAGAGAGAAAAAGAGAGAGTTTCATTTTTACGCATACGTAAGGAACCGCGTACAGTGCACATGGCGCAAATTTCGTCATCAGAAAAGTACACAGCTGGATTTTTTTAACCACATGTTTGTATGCGTACGTTGCGCATGCGGATATAGGAGAATGTAGTATGTAGCCCCGAAGTGTAACTAGTTACTAAGTAATTAGTTACTGTAATTTCATTACTTTTTCCTTCACAATTTAAAGACTAACTTTAAAATGCAAGTTTTTTATGTATCCTTCTGACTTTAAAAACTTTGGTAAGTAAATAAGAATAATGTTTACACTCTAGTTTCCAATTCAACTATTAACTGGTTGTTTATTAGCATTAATATTAGTAGTAGTGGAAAAACAAAGCTTTTTGAAGCTTCAAATCAACTCAACAAATTGCTTAAAAAAATACATTTCCGCAGAGCTCGAAAACACCTACATGTGGCGCCACCTGCTGGTGTAAAATCATTGTAAAATCAACAAAATCTCAGTCCAAATTTTTTTTTACACTTTTTACAAAATAGTTGCAAAGGTTTTTCTAAAAACATGTTTTTAAGAAAAAATAATAATTAAACTTAATTAAGCCATTAAAGGTGCAGTGTGTAATTTTTAGAAGGATCCCTTGATAGAAATTCAAAATAATATACAAAACTATATTATCAGGGATGTTTAAAAACCTTTCATAATGAACTGTTATGTTTTTATTACCTTAGAATTATCCGTTTTTATCTACATACACCGAGGGTCCCCTAACACGGAGGTCGCCATTTTGTTTGCCATGTTTTTACAGAAGTCCTTAACGGACAAACTTTTTTTACTAAGTTGTCTCCGACCTTGACATGTCTGTCCGGTGGTGGCTACTGTAGCTTCTCCTTGCATTTCAAAAGCAAGGAGTGAGCAGTGAACTGAGCCATTGGTTGCAATTTACAACCTCGCCACTAGATGCCGCTAAAATTTACACACTGCACCTTCAAGTAAAAGTGTATTCTGTGTTTTTAGTTTTATTTAGGGCAAAATTATAGCATTATTTATCAGTATGAAGGATAAATGTTTTATGAACTTGCACAATAAAACTGACCCAACTTCACCTTACAATATTAGACACTTGTCATTTGTGATCAACTCCCCCTAGTGGCGAACCATCGGATTTTCAAAACGTTTCGAAACAGTTATGATATAATGAAGTCTCATTTTGTGTAAATCGCTTGACTTGGCCAGTTTAAAACACGTTCCGAACCAATGATTCGAAACAAAAGATTCGTAAATGTTTCGAGGCTTCATTAAGCAGTGTTTCGAAATCGTCCATCACTAGACGTTGGCTTTTTATTAGTACTTAAAAAACACTTATAAATGCCTTAGGGGCTAATCACACCAAACGCTTGGAAACGCAAGGCGCGATGCACTGCCCTTTTTAAAAAAAGAGCAGTGCGATGCGGCTTTTTATATTGCTAGGCAACCACCGAGTCAGCGGTCTCGTCAATGAAATATTGAAGCGTGAGCGCTCTTTTGCTGTTAACTGTCATATTAGCAGAAACTTTAAAAAGAGGGCGCTTGCTCTGACCTTGTTTGAGAGGTGCACCAAAACGCAGGAGAGAGTGAGCGAGTGGAGTCCGGTTCTTCAAAGCAACTGTAAACTTCCCTAACCACAACGTAAGGCCCGCCTCTCCCCTAATTCGATTGGACAATGGAAAGACGCAAATGACGTCGGCTGCTTTTCCGCTCTCAATGCTCCTTCAAAAACGCGTGCTGCGACGGGCGGCAAAAACCGCAAGGTGTTCAGCGCGTATAAACAGCGCGCATATGCTAACTGCCCATTGAATATCATTCAAAAAAGGCGCCTGCAACTGCCATAAACGCGTGTGGTGTGAATGGCCCCTTATTCCACAAAACCGTATTGTACATCCTTAACCCTCCCCATTTACCAATACTTAAAATTAACAAGTACTTTACTAAGTATTAATAAGCAGTAGTATTATTGAGGCAAAAGTAGTTAATAGTTAGTTAATCGTGAGGAGTGGACCCTAAAGTTCGGCCATTTCAAGCCTATCTTTGTAATAGGATTTTAAAAGTAATTAGAAATAAGCAATTAAATACTTTTCGGAGAGAGTAATTTGTACAGTAATATAATTACATGATTGAAGACGTAATTAGTAACTAGTAATAAGTTACTTTTTTTGAGTTACTTACCCAACACTGTGTGTACACGTATGAGTCAAATCAACTATGCTTTGCAAGGCTGTGCATTCGACGATGCACATATGTTCGCATAGACATAAAAAACAAACTATACTCCAGACTTAAAGGAGGGGTGCATGATACTTTAAAAACAACTTCGAAAAGGAAGTCACGTCGAGCACCAAAACACACTTGCAGCCAATTAGCATTAAGGGGCGTGTGTACGAACCGACATTGTTGCCTGGGTTGCGTATGTGTGGGGCGGGTCTATCAAAAGGAGGTCAAGATTTTATTGGGGTAGGGGTGTGTTTGTTTAGGTGATTTCAAATGTCAACATTGGCTTTCAGAGATCATGCACCCCGCCTTTAAGAAAACACATTCAGATATGTGTTCGAGAATGCGTTTGTGTTTACAAAACCAAAGTATGTGGACAAAATTACACTAACTGTCCTAAAGTTAACAAAATTCATTCAAGTAAACGTCTAATGTTCGTATGTTACCTTCATGTCCTTTTAGCGTGGTAATGACAGAACACGTCTGCTCATCCAGTTTTAGTAAAGTTATCAGACCTGAATAATCTCCCACAAAAACATGCTGGGTTTCATTATCGTATCTAAAAGTTTTGTTAAGTAAACAACATCAAAATGAAGCTAAATACAAAATCAATGTTTGGGTGATGTGCCTTTTACAAAAAGTGTAAAAAAATAATCTCTGGCATTTGCAATAAATTGCGATCAAATTTCTGCATCCAAAATCATATACTGTGAAAGTACGTACCGAATTAGATGAAGTACCCACTGCTTTTTTGTTAAAACATTGCATTTTATATAGTATGTGTGGGTGAGGTATGAATACATATCAGACATACTTGTTTCCAGCATGTTTTCCTTGTCTTGACCATACTTTACTTACGCATTGTTTAGTACAATTAAATCACAACAAGTAAATACTGCTTTTCGCCAACTATATTGTATTAAACTAGTTGATTTGTGATGCATGGGTATTAGTGTATGGGTTGATCAGATAAAGGATACTGTAGGCAAGATGCCCATGAGCCGAAGCTGTGTCGCCCCAGCATAGCGCCGCTCTGTGTACTCATCCAGCTGACGGTCTTATCATGACCCGTACTGATCAACAAATGAGACTCCAGAGAGAAGAGCAGGTCCGACACGCGGTTCTGATGGGCTGCACACAAAAACACACACACACACACTTTTAGTTAAGATCAAGATTCAAAACTGGTTTGAATGTAGAGATGTTTGTGTGATGATGTCATTGGGATGTGGGTCCTTTCTAACCACATTACAGCCATTTCACTTTCCCGGCATTATCCGTTTTTTCCAAACTCGATTTTTCCAGAACTGCTCTGACTCATTCACTAATAATCATCTTGTGTTAGTGTACGTGTGCCTAGTTGCATTACCCCCAGGGCATGCTGGGAAAAAACTAATGATTTGTAAGAAACCGGTCATGGCCAAAAAAGGATACAGTAGCATGCGTAGGTTTCTTTCTCAAGGACGCAGGGGACACAGCACACACGTGAGAGAAATACAACAGTGTTCGATGTTTTGTGTAAAGTGTACGCCGATTTATTTCCCATAAGTTTTACCTGGGTATGTTTTTACATGGTTCATTTTGTTGAAATCGTCTGAGATAAGAAACTCCTGTGAAATTGAAACAAAACAAAAGACAACATTACAAAACTAAGCTTTGTGCACCGTAACAGAGAAGACAAAGTCAGTATTTAATGAACTGACTTTAATATATTTATCTTATATATTAGGGTGTTGGGAAAAAATGTAGAAAACAACCGATGTGGATGATCAAATGTGTTGTTTTGGCCGATGAAGTGACCCTTACCACAATGGCTCCATTGTCTTGCCCTATGAAGATCCTCCTGCTGTCGTGATGATATGACATACATGAACAAGGAGCTGGAAAAACAGAGATTATGAATTAAAGCATCACATTAATAGTGCATATATATATATATATATATATATATATATATATATATATATATATAGGTCATGTAAAAATTCAATGCTTCGGGGGAAAAAAAATGTGAAACATAAAACTACTTAGAGTGTGTAATATTAGCAGGAAGAAATGCAACTGCAAAAACTATTTCCCAACACAAACCGTTCTGTCCTCAAACTCATGTGACTCACTGAGCCAATTCCAGAAATGTTTGATAGCGCCACAAACCACTCTGTTTTCACAATTAACATGGGAATGGGTTTATAGTCTTCTGTATGTTAAACTGGGATAGCATAATGTTTAGATATAAACCATAGTAATCTCACAATAAAAAAGTGTCATTGTGATGATATTATAAACACATAAATTCCCATTAGGGCTGCAGGATACGGCAAAATATCATAAACATGCATATCGCAATACACACTAGGGATGCACCGAATCCAGATTTTTTGGGTTCGGCCGAACACAGAATCCACTGTTTAAGATTTGGCCGAAACCGAATACCGAATCCTATTCGCATTCTTATTCCATTAACACAGTAAAACGCATTAATGAAGTAAACAACATCCACAGACGTGTATTTTTCCTTTTATTTAATTTTAACTGTAAAAAAAGGATAGGCAACATTATGCCAGGATGACAAGTCGGAAAAACTTTTTGACAATTACCATAAGCCTATGCATTATGAAAGCGATGAGGTGCGACACGCTCGTGTCCGCGAAATGTGAACAGCCCCTAGTCTTTACCGAAAGAAAAAGCTTATCTCCACGTCAGCACCCGTCAGCGGTTCGGTGGAAAAAAAATCTAGGATTCGGCCGAACCCAAACCCCGTCAAAAAGCCCAGTATTCGGCCGAATTCGAAGCATCCCTAATACACACGTCGCAATAAATCATGACCGTAGCCAAAAAAGTTTTATTTTGTGCCACCATACTTACTCGTGTTACTACTCATGTAAAAGTCTTTAAATAGGAAAAACATGGAAGTGTTTAGTGGCTTCTAAATTCATCCCTGTTTGGATCCTAAGGAATGAATGGGGCTAGGCTAAATGCTAACATATTTACAAGGCGCTGTACAAAGATTAAAAGTGTATGCATTGAAAAAAGATAGGTATGTGTTAATTCGTCTAAGTTGAGGTAAGAACATAGTAAAATATCGAAAAACAGTGTTGTTTTCTGAACTTACTTCGTTCTTTATGGCCTATTATTTTTGTTTAGTTTTTTCATCCTAATATCTGGCAACAGTGGGTGATCAGCACCTAAACTGAACTAACAGTTATAAGATTGACTGTTTTAACCTAAATAATTTTTCAAACCCTGCAATAAATAAATGATTTTAATACTTTGAATAGTTAGTATAGTCAAAGTTTTAAGTTGATGCAGATTGCTGAGAGACTGCAGTGAGACAGAGAGAGAAAAGCTGTTTTTTTTTTTTTCGAGAAAAAAATTCAATTTTTTTTAAATAAATCCATTTAATTATAATTCAAGTTGATTTTACAAATTAAAAGCATTATTGTTTCATATATCGTACGGTACATTCACACGGGCCGTCAACGTTAATAGAGACAGAGCGCAATTATGCTAATTTGAAAACCACGCCCACCAGGGGAAAACAATCCAAACGTCTCCATTGACTTTGTATTGCGAGAGGCCGCCTCCTTGTCATTTCTGGCTTATAACAAAAAACTGAATAATGCCTAAAAGCTGCTGTATGACAAGATATACAGCTAACAAGCCAAAAAAAAAAACAGAAATAAGTTTTTATAAGCTGTCAAGGAGTAAAACCCAGCCTTTAAGGAGAAAAAAGTGGATCGCTGACTAAGTTTCCCTCAAGTGGGCGGATTTCTACTAATAGTAGTACTATGAAAAGTTGCCTGTTTTTCAACTTTTGTGTCTTTAAACTTTCGTTTTTTGGAGACGACAGCTTATAAAATATATTTCTGTTTTTTTTTGCTTGTTAGCTCTACATCCTGTCAAACAGCAGCTTTTTGTTATAAGCCCAAAATGACACAGAGGCAGCCTCTCGCAATACAAAGTCAATGGAGACGGATGGATTGTTTTCCCCCCGGTGGGCGTGGTTTTCAGGTTATGGCGCGTTGGGCTCTGTCTCAATGCTTGACGGAGGGTAAGTCTGAAGCTTGGCTTGCAGCCAATCACAGTGGCCGCAACACATGCTCCTTCAGTCTTGCATAAACGTAATTGAGTGGCTCTGCACTAGGTTATTTGAAAAAAAGCGATCTGATTGGTTGGCACTTGAAAAGTGAAGAAATGTTCAACTTCTGACAAAAGCAAAGCCAGTAACGTGAAGCTTACCGATCCACAATTAGTTCGGCAGCGTATGACGTCACCCATTTAAAACCAACTGTGAAGCGTTAACTCTGACCCCCTGTGTGAATGTACCATAATTCACATCATATAGTTCTGATGCAAGAGCAAAATCTTTACATTTACTGGTGATGCTGGCAGATGTGGGTAAGGTAAGAGAAGATGGTACAGTTGTATGATAACAGAAGCAGTTACTATAGCAACCGTTACCGTACCATACTATAGTGTGTAAATACTGTGTGGACGGATTGAATTAAAACTTACAGGAGACGGTGTGATAGATGCTGGGCCAATACTGTCCACTGTCTCTCTTCAGCCAAACTCGAATAGTCCTGAAACAAACAACAACAACAAGAAAGGAATATTTTATAAAAAATGTAATATCAGGTGTCAATCACTACAAAAGGACTGACCCAAACCAATACCAAACAACACAAAAAGTGACATTCATACACAGACACACACATATACACGTAGCTGCAGATGTTTCTCTCAGTTCCTCTCCTTTCAGTTCCTGCTAAAATCTCATACATATCATGTGTACAAATTTGTGTAACTGATCACATACTGTACAAAATACATGTAGGTCAACAACAATCATACAGTGTATGCATTACTTAAAAATACATAACCACACAGTTTATCTTACTAATAGCAAGATTTTGTAAACGCAGAACATGCAGGTGCAGAGACAAAAAAAGTAAGCCTTTGGACATAAAATATAAGATAAAATGTATTAGAAAATGAGGTGTAATTTTAAGCTTTAAAAAAAGTAATTCCTAAAAACTCAGACTGAAGTGCTTAACGTTACATTTAAAATACAATTCAACAGACAAAACAAGTCCCATGGTAGTACCACACATAAACACGGTAAAGCATCATTTATAATGTATATCATAGTATTGATCTCTACCATGCCATAATAAAAAAGTAGTGTAGTATACTTTAGTATCCACTATAGTAAACTATAGTTAAATGTTGTATAATGTAGTATACTGTAGTATTAGTACACTTTGGTAATGTATATTTAGTATTCTTTAGGTATTTACTAACCTAGTGGATTGATAAACTGTGCTGAATAATACTTTATACTTTTATATATAATATATATATAAACACCGGTAAGGTTCAAACACACTAAACACAGTGAATTGAATAAACATACTAAAAAATAATATACGCATTAATGAAAAAAGCTGTGTTTAGAGAGGGTAAGAGTGTTGTCATGTATGCAAATATGGTACCTATCCTCTCCGACTGTGATCACTCCGTCCTCTTTTGGGATGAGCACGGCGGTGTTCACCGCGTCGCTGTGACCCTCGATCTTGTTAAGCAGGACGGGTCTGGAGCTCTGAGGCCTCGAGTGAATCTCCGCCGCCATCGTTGTTTTCCTCCTGCCGATGATCTCAAGTCAGCTGAGCGCTGGCGAACTTCAATCGCAACCGCCCGAAATACCGTAAAGAGCCGTGAAAACGCGCATATACGCTGTGTTGGACTTAATAAGGCGCTGCGCAGACCTTCGTGGTATGACATCGAGGTACCGCGAGAGCTGTGCTTTTGAATCGCTCTCGCGGTACTTTGATGTCATACGGCAATCGCCCTGCGCAGATTTTTTCCTTAAGCTCTTTGTTTTACTTTTGTGTACAAAATGTGCGTTATAAATAAACTTGCCTTGCCCTTATTATATTCTAAAGTGTGTCTGATGAAAAACAACTCTATTGGTTTATACCTATATACCTAAAATATTATTAAAACCACAACCTGTTTACAAAGCCATTACAAAATATTTATGTTTTCTTTGATGGTTCTTTGTTGGCTTTTTAGTAGGCAATTTTTAGTTTGTTTTGTTTTTAGTATGATAAAGATGTGTTTTTCAAACCTTTGACATGTCTGTGCATAATATACACATAAATATATTGTTGTTTTATAATCATTGTCCTTTATTCAAATGCCATATGCACAATCAAGTTACATTATTTTAATACAAATATAACAATAAGTATGCTATAAATAATTGATAAGTAGTTGCAAATATTGCACGACGAGCTGTCCTGCGCCTTGTCAGTTGATTTCATGCACCGCCGCAAGAACCGCAGGAGTATGACATCACGGTACCGCGAGAGCGATTCGAAATCTGACTTCTCCTTATGATTTCTTGAATCACTCTCGCGGTACTTTGATGTCATCTGCCTGTTGGTTTTTGCGGGACTACATGAACTCGTACGAGCCTGCGGAGGTCGCATATGCAGGCTGCATACGTCACCAACCCTGGTTAATTTAAGTTCACTGAGCAATACATTCGCAAATCATAAGCATATTTAAACAATTTACGATCAGATAATGCAGCTTTCGGATTGAGAAACAGCCAATGTCAAAGTGTTTGAGGTTTGAACTGACCAATCGAATTAAAAAAGACGCCTTGATTTACTGTTCAAAGAGGCGGGAAGCTTCAGTAACCGTCCGCCACACAGCAATGGGTAAGACCTAGGAAAAATAGTAGCTTTAATATTTTAAAAATTTGAAAGGTGTAATATTTCACAACTGTTCAATGATAAACATGTTAAATGACCCACAGTAAGTAATGTCTTGTTCGAACTACTAAGTTGTAGTCAAATTTCAGAGACAATTTGTGATTTGAGGTGAAAATATGTGACGAGACAAAAAACATACCTTTCCTCATAGCCTTTTAATAAACTCACCTTTTACAGTAGTTTAAAGTTATTCATAAAACTCAAAGCGGAAGAATGATCCTACTCAGAAATACAGATACAACAAGCTTTAAAAAAATGCAGCTTACAGTTTGTGGGAAGGATATTTGACCAAAATATTTGCAAATAATTTAGATGCATAAATCTTAAAAATAAAACCTAGATCTTTAACCTATTTTTGTTTTTCTTGTATTGTTTTATCACTTTTGAATTAGAATTGAGGTGACAAACGGAAAGATAAGAAGATGGAGAGAAGATGATGAAGAGGAGAAGGGAAGAGCAGGTACAATCCACTGATGTGGTTTTGAACCTATGGATAAAAAGCACATATGGCAATCGGAGAAATACTTTTTTGGGGCGATACTTGCCCCTATTCCCATCATGATAAGGCCAGTCTTTGAGTTTTTGGCATTGGTATTTTTAAAACCCTGCAAATGGCTATGACTACAGTAAATATATATTGTCCCCTTCAAAACCAAGAACTTTTTTACTGTTTTTGGAAGTAACAAAAAATACTACAAAACTGCTTGATATAAATACACAAAACTTTTCACAAGATGAATCTGGTTTAAATACCATATTTAATAAAAAGTGACTTGTAAAACGTAGCATTCATATGAAACAAATGAACTAGTATTTTATTAAGGACAGTTTAATAATAATGATAAAAGAGAAAATCACAATGCGAACAGCATTTTAGTTTTTTAGTGGCACATTTTGCAAGAATGTTTCGCACTAGACACAAACGATGAACCATGTATAAAATCTTATAAAACATTTCCCAATGATATCAGCAATCCAATACATCCTGTTCCTGTCGTCTAATGAAAATAAAAAGTCAAAACGAAGGTTAAAAACCCATAGGGCAACAAAATAAAAAAATCTGTGGGTACAAAAGACACAATCCAGGACAAAAGTTTAATATATATATATATATATATATATATATATATATATATATATATATATATATATATATATATATATATATATATATATATATATATATATATATATATATATATATGTCTGTATTTGTGGAGTGTGTTGTGGGTGAATGTGCATTTAAATCTCAAACTTTTGGCTCATGGTTTGTTGATCTGGCCAGCAAACAGAAGAGTTCCTGAGAAGAGAACGAGATGAGATTTAAAATTTGTTTCACACAGTGACAGATTAAACGTCAAAACTGAGTTAGCATGGTTCTGCCTACCTGCTCCTGAAATACTTGTTTTGCTTTAAATCTTACAAGGTTACTAGATTTGTTTAAGGGCAGGTATGGTTTGCGGTAAATATCAAAAGGTCTTTGTGTGTACCTGTGGGGTTATGTCTGATGAGAAACAGGAATGGTCTGTCCACGGTCACCCATGGAGGAGAAGATCGGGCGTGCAAGACTGCAGCTGGAAAGACAAAAAGATAAGGAGAGAGAGAGAGGGAAAGGGAGAGAGAGTAAACAAACACATATTGGGGTCATGAGCACAGCTGCAGGGTCTTGCTGAATGAGATTCTCTCAAACTTCTGACCTTCAACAACAGATTGTATTGTTTCATTTCTCCCCAATGAAAGATGGGAATTTACCCATGCAAATATCTTAAATGATAGGGCATTGTTATAGGGTTTCTGGCCAAAGTAAAAAAAAAAATTAACCCTTAAGTAGTCTATACATTTTATTACAGAGTAACTTACCTGTTGCAGCAGAAGCTCTGGTTCCATCTTCATTGACTTCTATCTTGGCTTTCTGAAGTGCTTTGGACACGTGAACAGACTCTGAACCTGACACACACACATATAACACAGTCTTAACACCTAATTTGAAACATATTTATAATAATGTATTGCATTGCACACTTGTTTACATACATTTATAATCAGTCATGACATTGTAATCTTTAAGCTTATTGTGTTAGCAGCACAAACGTTATAGGTTTGATTCCTGGGGAACACACACATACTGATAAAAATATACCTTGAATGCGACATAAGTCACAATGGATATCTGCTAAATGCATAACATTGTAATATCATTTCTGTTCTGCTTGTAATCTAACCAAAAAGAAACATCAATATATTCATACTTTTTGCTCTATGTAGTTTGCAAAAGTAGGATTAGTGTCCTTTATAAAAGTTCTTAACATGTGCTTTTTCATTGGGCGTACATTTTTGGCTAATATTACTTACAATCCTTCCCCTTTTAAAAATTGTAGTAAATATACAGCCGTGTCATTACCTCTGAACACCACAAGAGGGCTACAGATGCATACTGCATTTGTACTAGTCTCGCATTGCCAGACCTGAAGGTCAGGAAGCCATGGCCAATGGCCAATAGGCCATATGACTGTCACTTAAGCCAGTGGTTCTCAAACTGGGGTCCAGGGCCCCCAGGGGGGCCGCGAGATGGTGCCAGGGGGGCCCCAGTTTTATGACATTTTATAAAATACATTTATTTATCATGAATTCTGTGTAATTAAACCTAAAAAAAATAAGGCTACTAACCATCAGCACTACTTTGTATAACTTAATATGTTTTGTTTAATTAAAATGTTACATTTTAGAACAGTTTTGGTCATACATTTTCGCGAAGGAATGCACCGTACACAAGGGGGGCCGCACCCGGAAAAAGTTTGAGAACCACTGACTTAAGCAACCAATCACGTTTCAGAAATGTCTCCACAATAAGAGGCCGGTGTGCAACCAGTAAATCATTAATTCATGAACGTCTCTGAAGTTCGTAACAACAATGTCAAACACTTAAAATATCTCTACTACTAACTGCATTAAGGCAAGCAAAACTCTTGGACGCCTTTATGCCGTGAACCTCGCATACTTTTTGGCTTTGTGTTGTTTCCAGGTGGAGTGTTAAAGGCGTTCTAAGCGAATCTGCGAGACGTTAGTTTTTGTTGACGTTTGAATTGTTTTCAAACAGACGGAGCGTAGCTAACTCCTCCCCCTCCCTTCCGTGCTTTCATGAACGCGCCCAACCCCCACCCCCAAATCCTTCTTGTCGTTTATTGGCTGGAATACTTTGTTATGGTTTCTGTTTGTAGGTTTGGCCACTGTGTTGTTATTGCCGTTTGTGAAGCCTGGGCTGTCTACAGAGATCTCGTTTGATCAGCGGACAGGCAGCAAGCAGATAGTGAGGAGATGTTTGCTGTATATAACAAAAAATGTTTTATGGTCTAAAACGCGTCAATTCGCTTAGAGCACCTTTAAGGAACTTGACACATGTCTCCCTGAAATCCTGTATAATTCAACCAATCAGAGGACGAATTTCGAAGCTGCTTAAAGGCAGCCCCTACCCCAAAAGAATCTGGACCTTCTTTTGATAGACCCACCCCACACTTACGCAACCTAGGCAACAATGTTTTTTAGTAGACACGCCCATTACTGCTGATTGGCTACAAGTGTGTTTTGGTACGCTTCCTATTTCTAAAGCTTTTTTCAAAAATTGTGCGCCCCACCTTTAAGTGTTTCCAGAAAAGTTTACCATTATGCATCAGACGTTCAGCCAACAGTTTGTGGGCGTGAGAGTGAGACTAGGTTTGTACTGGTTAGCGTTCCTACTAGTAACACCTCAAACTGCTTGCACAAAGTTTAAGAACCACTGAACTAATCATTAATAACTAATGCATAACTAATGTTAATTAATGGATGGAGGTAAAAAAAGTCCAGTGATTGAGCCAATTTTGTCTTGAAATCAACTTAAAGAGTAACTAAACCCTAAACCAACTTTTTTTAGTAATTGATCTGTAAGAATGATGCTTTATTAGTGCTGTTCATTGATTTTAGTATTTTTTTTTGACATTTGGATATAAAGTGTTTCAATACTACAATATATAGTGTAAAAACGTCTGATTGCTGCCCTCTTCAGGTTGAACGGTGGCTACTGCAGTTGAATTTTCCTATTGGATGTTGGGTCCAAAAAATGACTCGTGACGTAAGCAGGTTTAAGCTCACCAAGCCCTTGTTACGATCTTACTACACACTTGATACGAGCTTAGTTCGTCCCCTCTATCTTTGTTGGGATCTGCCCACTTTTCTTGCATTTTTCAAATATTGCCAGTGGGTGGAGTCACGCTCTCACCAGGGGTTTAGTTACTCTTTAAGGTGATAAAATAATTCAAGGACCTCTCGTTACAAAAAGAGAATGAACTGTTTACAGATCAGCCTGCGCTAGCTTGTTTAGCATCTGACTCATATTATCACACTGCCCCGCGAGACGTGATTCATCCGTCTGCAGTTCACAGTCAACAAACAGCCTGCGCTCTGAAGCATGACTGACAGCTGTCACTCACTCATATGTCTGAAATCAGCTTTGGCCTTATTGAAGATATCTATGATTCCCATCGCTGTAAGAGGAGCTTCCAAATCCACCTCTGCCTCAGCAGTGAACCTACACCAAGAGAAAGAAAGAAAGAAAATGTTAGTGGTGCTAGTTATAGGTTTGGCTACAGATGTTTGGCCGTGCCTTACTTTGGCATCATAAGGCGTATTCTCCTCTGAGACAGCAGTTTGGTCCAACTTTGGATGGTTGCCGTGGAAATATGTGGCAAGATGGCTGACAGGGGTGTGGCTTCTTCTAATGGCATTGCAATGAACATACTTATGCCGTTGCCATGATAGGGCAGTTCAATCACTGTATACTTCAAATCATCTGGAGTGCTCGCTTGACCTGGAGAGACAGAAAGAGAGAAAGGCGTAATAGACAGGCAGATATACCACAAAGCCTCAGAGTTATCCCATTGTTCAGCTTTACGCAGTTTCTGGGAGTCATGGTGCACAGACTTTTATTAGCCCGCTGGGAAACACAGTTTACAGGATCCCAGGCTGCTGCAATAAACTCGGAGAAAGATCGTCACTGGGTGTTTATGAAGTTCAATACATTAAATATTTAAAAGACATTTATGAATTTGACATGAGACACTACATAGCCAATAAACAAATGATCATAAAAACTGTGGTTGCTTTTTGAGCCAGAATCAAAATATCAAGTGGGAACCTAATGCGGTTTTGGGAACTATGATAACGGGGGATAAGGTCTTCTGTGTTTGGGCCTGAGAGAGAAGGGCCAACCCATAAATCGCAGCAGCAGCCGAATTTAATGATTTGCGCTTAGTTTTGTTTTACTTCCAGGGCCAACAGTCATAAGTCTGGTTTATGAGACTAAAGTAATACTGTGTGCAAAGTTTTTGACCTTATTCCTTTAATTAACCAAATTTTCACTATTTGTGACCCTGTACCACAAAACCAGTCATAAGTCGCACGGGTAAATTTGTAGCAATAACCAACAATACGTTTGTATGGGTCAAAATTATAAATTTTTATGCCAAAAATCATTACCGTAGGTTCACGCCAGCCGCATTTGAGGCGTTAAATTCACGTCTACCGCTTCTAGTTTGCCGCTTGAACATTTTGAGTTTCTCGGTTTATTCGTGCATAAAAGCAGAGCGTGAAATTCTACTCATTGAGACATTCACGCAGAAATTCCCGTCATGGGGGGCTTCTGCGACTCCACTCGCTTCTGTAATCACATCACTACTAGAGCAAGCTCCTGATTGGTTAACACGGGACGTTTTTCCGCCAAAGTTCAAATTTTTCAACTCGCACGTTTGCCGCAGCAATGCTCAATTCGTGCCATTCGCGCAAACAAATGAGGTGGAATTGCGTCTACCGCGCCGCGGCAAACACCTCATTTGCATCTTCACATTGACTTAACATTGAAATCACTCGCGCTTGACGCCTTTACCGCGGCTGGTGTGAACTAGACCTGTTCGAGTCGTGACTCACTTGGATCTTTAACCCGGATCTTTAAATTAACTCATGAGTCGCGAGTCTCTAGTGTCATTAACCCGGATCAGTTGAGTCCTTCTACAATTCAATGTAAAACCATAAACAGCGCCACCACACACACAAACCTCTTTCAACATTATTGATGAGACTTCGCTCGCACTACAAATCCACTCGTAACCGGCTGATCTGCGTGAGAACTGACCCGAGATTCTCACTCAGAGCCGGAAACATTGCAAACTCGAGAGACCTGCGGATCTGCGCGAGCCGCGAATTGACCCGAGATTCTCACTCAGAGCCGGAAACATTGCAAACTCGAGAGACCCATGGATCCGCGCGAGCCGCGAACTGACCCGAGATTCTCACCCAGAGCCGGAAACCATGCGGACTCGAGAGACATGCGAATCTGCTCTGACTCGAGAGTCTCTCAACTCATAACCGGCTGATCCGTAACCGACTGATCCGTAACCGACTGATCCGTAACCAGCTGATCCGCCGGCTGATCCGTAACCGGCTGATCTGCGCGAACTGTCTCTCCGGCTCTGAGGGCTACAATAGCAGGACAGTTTTATTCTATATTTTCTCTATATTATTATGCTATTGTTATTAGGCTTCTTTTTTAAATGGTTGACCATACACACCAAACCTAAAACCTATAAGCATGTTATTTCAGAAGTGAAAGGCTTTTGTTATGGATTTGCTTTTGAGGAGACTTCAGTCGCTCTATAGATCCACTAACCGGCTCCGGCTGATCCACGCGAATCAGCCGGTTAGTGGATCTGTAGAGCGAGTCTCATGTCCATGGTCTGCGAGTCTGCAATGTTTCCGGCTCTGAGAATCTCGAGTCGCGTGGATCAGCTGGTTACAAGTGGGTCTGTACTGAGTTTCCTTGGCAATTAAGCAATACTGACTCAAATGACTCAAGTGAATCACACAACCCGGATCACTTTAGTGAGTGACTCACAATAACCCGGATCCTTAAAAGGAATCGAGTTTGCCAGGCCTAGTGTGAACACAGCATTAGGATATTAAGTAAAGTTCATGCTCCATGAAGATTTTTTGTACATTTAATACCTAAATATATAAAACATGTATTTGTTATTAGTAATATGTGTTGCTAAGGACTTTACTTGGACAAGTTTAAAAAGGTGATTATCTCAATATTACTTTGTTGTATGCTCAAATTCCAGTTTTGGACAAATCTTGTCCTATTCTAACAAACCATACGTCAATTGAAAGCTTATTTATTCAGCTTTAAGATGATGTATAAATCTCTTATAAACCTTTTGTGGTCCAGACTCCGGGGTCACATATATGCGTTCCTTAAACATAGTACATTACACTTAGCAGTATAGATTAATCACCCCGGGAAACTTTATTTTTGCACTCTCCCACTGTCTATAAAAGTTTTTATATTGTTATTTAAGTACTTATTAAACTACAAAAACAGAAACATAAAAGTTTATTGTTGTTTTATTGAATAAACTGTTCTCCACATAGTCAGCCACAATCTGGGTGCGCATTAGTAATTTCAATATTACATGGTTTTATTCACATCTGCAAGGTTATAAGGAATATTTAGATTGAAAGTTAATATACCACAATGTTCCCAGTGATCAAATAGTGTACAGTTTAACTGGCTTCATATCTCTGGAAAACAAATCCATGCATACCCAGACAATGACACAGGGCAGGAAAATAGTTTCATAACTCAACACTTACGTGTAAGAATTAATTTAGACTTCAGAATATGAGGAGATCTCACCTATGTTAAAAACAGAGAGCTGAGACATCATTGGCACTTTGTATGTTTTCCCATCTGCAGGAGTGAAGCTCCTTGGTTTTGTGCTCTGGGCCTGAAATCGTGACTTCCACAGGCCTTTAAAGTAAATGGAATTTACTGCCACTAACCGGGTCAGAGCTGGATCCAACATATCTGGTTTAACAAGACTGGGAATATTGCCTGATAAAAAAAAGTAGAGAATATGTATGAATAATAAACATAAGATAATAGGATTTCTATTAAAATAGGTTAGAAGACATCTGGAAATCACAATGCAAGTATTCTACATAATATTTGCATAAAAAAGAAGAAAGTTTACAAAATGATGGGCCAGATTTACTAACAGCTTGTGCCAGCGCAAACATCTGGGTGGACCCCGTTTATTTCTGAGACTGACCTCATTGCATATGCATTTGTAAGAGTTTCCCTTCAGACAAAAAATGTATGGTAGGAGAGTATTTAACTTTGCCGTAGAATGTAAAACTGTATTTACCTTTGCATGAATAATAAGAGTTTGGTACATGGTAATGACATATCGTAAACTTCAAACGCGATTGTTTCCTACTTCTTACAGTAAACCTCGTTCATGCAAAAGACCGCTGGAAAACAGGCCATTGTCAAAAAAAAACACCAATTGTGATGTTACAGTCGAGATATACGTCCCAAACATAAAATTACACATTAAATTAATTACAAGCTTGTTACAATGCTAAAAACAAAGTTGTGACTGCTGAGTTAGCGCTATTTGCTAGTTAATGCTATATGCTAGCGTTTAGGCTGTAGTTCTACTATTGACGTTACAGTTACGTTTTGTAGGTCCATACTGAAAAAACACAAACTTGCAACTCAGAAACATCCATTAACAATCTCCAAACAATATTCCTTAAATTCTGTATCTTTGTCTGATACAGGCCAAACATAAGGTTTGTTTACATACACACAGAGCTACTGAAGGAGCTGCTCTGTGAAACAGCCAATCAAAGCAGAGCTCAACATTATTATTCATGACCTTTTCAAATAAGATAATCATAGACCATTTCATTCTTAAGGCAAATCCTACGCTTACAAATGGACATTTAAAACCATATCTAGATTTTTGCACTTAACTCTTTCCCCGCCATTGACAAGTAAACACGTCAATTAAGAGAAATGCTTCCCTGATAATGAAGAGTTTGTCCAGCAATCCGTATTTCCGCTGTTATTCACTAGGTGACGCTCTTACCCAACTTATAAAACCCAAAAGTATTCCCTTAGGACAAACAGTTCAAACTCCCTGTATGTTTTGACAATCGCTTTGCATCTGATCTCTATTAAAAGTCCTTCACAAAAACGCAATTTTCTCAGCTTTTTGGTATTCTTAAAGAAACCTACCCATATTTGAGAGGTGACAAAAAGAGAACAAATAAAGGTAGGATGAAACTTTTTATTTTTTGAAAGCAGATGGTCTGTTCTTTCATTTGATATTTTGCATGTTTATATATTTTTAGAAGAACATTTTCTGGAAGGCATTAAACCTTTGTGAAAATCATTTTAAAAAAATGCTGCCGCTGACTGGCAACTTTTTTTTAAACGCTGGCGGGGAAAACGTTTATAAAGCCACGTACCTTCTATGTAGATATCAGAGAACAATTTATGAAATTATTTTAATGCATTGTTTGGCACCTTTAAATTAATCACACAACGCAATTAATTAGGGTTTGTTGGAATTTGCGCATCTATTTAACGGCTACAAAAATCTTGTCTTAAACGCTATGCAAATATGCCTTGCTCTTGGTAGATTGCATCTGTCATTATGGAAATGAGATGTTGTGCCTGTCAGTAAACCACTGGCATTTCCTCTCTCATGATCCCATTAACGCTTTTTGAAATTGTACTCTCCCTATTTGGTAAATCTGGCCCTATGACAGATAAACAAAGTTGTATTATAGAGATAAATCGCCTAGATAAAATAAATTCTGTAAAATTCTAGGGTTTAAGGGTTAAAAACAAACTCGCAATAAACTCAACTTCTTCCTGATCTCTACCTTTGGTGCTGTTTTTGACCCATTCATTAATGGCATCTGCAGCCGTCTGTGGATTGCTGTAGTCAAGTGTTTTACTTTCACACATGAAGTTCTCTTTGTTGGCTGTCAGAAAGTCTTCATGCATGCTGAAACCCTTGTTGGGGAACAGGGCGTTTGCGATCGTCACAATATCAGCATTGGATTTGGTCGTCAGGGACTTATGAAGTTTCCGCAACATCTTATACGGACCTGAAGGAAAGACAAACATCAAATGGACTTTGATAACAATTTCAAGAATATTTTAACACAGTATGTAAAATCTGCCTAAGCAATAAGGTATGAAAGGCCGTGCCATCACAGTTATAGGACATGCAAAAAATATGTATCGATGCAACTTTCATGACATAAAGTCACTAAAAGCCGTCTTTCCGTCCCTGACCGACTGTGCAAAGTAACAGAATGTATCACACATGTTTACATTGCTACGGGTGCTGTGCACTGAAACACAAAATCGTTAAGTGGAGCAGTCAGGGTTGTGTTTTATTGTAAATAAAACACAGCTATTAACCAATCAGGATCAATGAATGAAACGGCTTTATAAAAATAATTTTTCAGGAGGACTTTTTTATTACTTTCTAAAAGTAATTTAAGTACCTCTGTTGTAAACTAAATGCCAAGTATCTTAAAGATTCTTTAAACAAAACACTAAAATGAAAAAAGAAAAACATTCACCCACCTGACTTCTTGTATTTGAGACCCATGAGTAGTTGGCGGCGAGTTTCCCCATGCGTCCCTGGAAGCAGCATGCCCAGAACGGACGCCACGCCGTGAGGAGACAGAACAACATTCTCCTGGGGTTTAGTCTGGACCACACGCAAAAACACCTGCAGGCCAAGATCAGAACCCCTCTCTCCATATGACGGAGACTGAGACACAACGCCGCTTAAAGAGCACACCAACACCACCACAAACATACGTAGAACGACACACATTGTGGAGAACACACAGGCAATTCACCTGAAGGAGAGAGAGAGAAACAAAAACAAGAATTACGGCACATTATGGCTCATGACAACAACTGTAATTTACACAAACAAAACCATTATAGTATAAAATTAAAAAGACTTTGTGGCAACTAGGGATGGGCATGATTAATCGACGATCGATAATTGATCGTTAAGAATTTAGTCGATGACGTTAATTTGTTATTGATTAATCGAATACTTTTTTTTTATCTAATGCAGGTTGCGTTGCCTAGCGTAGCGTGTGTCTTGAAGCAATTAAATGAATTTCACTGTTTGGCAGCAATTCAACATTTTACCACCAGGGTGCAATATTTGACACCATACTCCGTTATCTGTGACCTTCCGTGTTTTGATTTCAAAAAAATAATCATGAAGAGGTCATGATTTTTTGGAACAAATAAGAATGCGGCTTGCAGCTGCAGGTTCCGCTGCTTTAGAGCACTACATATTCAAGCGCATATATGTTCCGTTTGTCTAACTAAATGTAGTTTAAATGTCTGCCACAAGTTGATCTTGTAATAAAGGTCTCATGGAGGAAAACACGCTGTAATTTTGTATTCAACCTTTTTGATTTATAAAAGTTAAATAATTATTTTTTATTATAAAAATATTAATGATTAATCGATAGTCGATCGTTAATTCTCCCGACAATCGACTAAAAAAATTTAATCGAATGCCCATCCCTAGTGGCAACACTGTTAACACTCATTTTGTTTTAACCCAAATAAATAAGAACACTTACCCTAACCCAAAAATCTCCTCCATAACTCAAGTGTTTTAGTTTAATGCACGAATTGCACAATTTCTCTCATTCAACAAGAAATTTTAGGTTGAATCAACTTATTATTTTAGCTAATTTAAACCTCTGGATTTACAAATGTTACCCTTCATGATTTGCAGCATGCATAAATTAATAGCTACTATTATATTATAGTGTTGTTTTGCTGTTTGTTGTCTTTATTTATAATGTTTTGTTATCGTTGCTTATTTTTGTGGTGAAGTTAAGGGGACACTTCACTTTTTAAAACAAATATGCTAATTTTCTAGCTCCCCTAGAGTTAAACATTTGATTCTTACCGTTTTGGAATTCATTTAGCTGATCTCCGGGTCTAGTGGTACCACTTTTAGCATAGCTTAGCATAATCCATTGAATCTGATTAGACCATTAGCATCATGCTCAAAAAAAGAGTTTCGATATTTTTCCTATTTAAAACATGATTCTTCTGTAGTTACATCGTGTACTAAGACCGACGGAAAATTAAAAGTTGTGATTTTCTAGGCAGATATGTCTCTCATTCTGATGTAATAATCAAGGACTTTGCTGCTGTAACACTGCTGCAGCAGGCGTAGTGCAGTGTTAATTTAGTTGACGAAGACGATGACGAAAAATATTCGTCAACGAACCTTTTTAACGGACGAAAACAGAATAAAAACTAAATAAGTCAGATATGATGACGAAGACTGTAACGAAATATAACTGACACTTTAGGCAACGAATAAAAATAAGACGAAAATGTTAGGGAGGGACGAATGGAGAAGAGATCCAATCAGGGCTACTCATTTTGTGGGACAAGGTGTGAAGAAATCCAATCAGAGCGAATCTTTGAGGGTTGGTTGATCTATGCAGGCAGCAGAGGCATTTTAAAAACCCGTGGCAAAGTTTGTTTTCACAACAGGTTGTTTAAATTATATTTACTTGTACAGTCTTAGTTACCCAGCTTTGGCTGATTTCAGTTGACTTCGCTCGTTAGCAACACTCTAACGTTTTGCAGTGCACCCGGTCTGAAGACATGTCTCATTAACAACAAAAATGTCAGAGCTAGCGTCTAATCTGGTCACACTTAAAATATTACAACAAGACTGCCTGTAAAGACGACTCATCCAGAAAAACATGCGTAGGTAAGCATACACGCTAAGGTTATTTTATCAGATAAACCAACGTGTTTTCGCTAAACGTGGAATAACATAGAAGCGAAAGGAATACACATCTGAACTGTATTGATTGTATTGGATTGTCTGAATTAATGCGGAGTATAAATATTCAGTGTCCTCAAATTGAATGAAATGTGTAACGTTACTATTTAGTAGATGTTGTGCTGTTACATGACTGGACAAAGTGCGTGCGTGCGTGTGTGTGTGTGTGTCTGTGTATGGATGTCATTCAAAGAGAATGCATGTCTTTTCCTGGGACCATGTATATTTTTTAGGTAGAGCGGGCCTTATGCTTATTTTATGTGAGATTATCTTTTGTGAGAAAGCCACGGTCAGTGTTTTTGACATTAAGAATAAAATAAAATACGTGTTTTCTACAACAACCATTAACTCTGTGTCTGTATTGCATATTCAAACCTTACCATTCCATAACAGAGTGAGGATACTTCCAATGACTAAAAAACTTAAGACTAAACTAAGACTAAAACTCTTAAGATATTTAGTCGACTAAAACTAGACTAAAACTAAAAAATTTCAGATGACTAAAATAAGACTAAAACTAAATGGTGTGTTATTCAAAAGACTAAGACTAAATCAGAATTTGCTGCCAAAATTAACACTGGCGTAGTGATATTACGTACTGTCCGAAAGTAGTCCCCTTTGTAACTTTTAAAAACAGTGGACTATTTTCAGGCACTGCGTAATATCATTGCGCCTCCTACAGCCATGTTATAGCAGCAAAGTCCTTTATTTTTATGCCAGAATGAGAGTATAGTTCCTAGCCATATCTGCCAAGAAAATCACGACTTTTACGTCGGTGTTAGTACACAATGTAACTACAGAAGAGTCAAGTTTTAAATAGGAAAATATCGATACTCTTTGGTTATTTTTGAGTGCAATGCTAATGGTCTAATCAGATTCAATAGAATAGATTATGATAAGCTATGCTAAAAGTGGAAGCGCCAGACCCGGAGATCAGCTGAATGGATTCCAAAACGATAAAAATCAAATGTTTAACTCTAGGGGAGCTGGAAAATTAGCATATTTTAAGTAGAATGTCCCTTTAAGAGCTCATTTTTTTACTTTATGAGATTTGTTTACTGTTACCATTATTGAGACATATCTAACTTAAAATCTAACAAGGAAATATTGCTGGAACGAGACATTTTATGTTCAGTGAACGAAACATTTTAATTACTTGTTTAGCAATCCTAAGTATTTGTTTGTTTTACCAAGGCAAAATTCACATTTTTAGGGCAACGAGTTACCCTGTGTTTTTTAAGTTGAATCAACTTTGCTGGGCTTAAATAATTTCTGTGTTAGCAGTTTATAACTCACATTAATAATTGAACTCATGTAAAACATGTTAAAACAAGCAAACAAGACAAAACAAGTTGTAACTCTAATCTAATTGGATGAGCTGCATTTACTGTGATTTATCATCCAGACGATTACAACATCTATTACAACATTTACAAAGACCACATACATCAAAGATATGCAACCTCACACACATCAAAGCCAAACCATCAATAAACCAAGTTTTTTTTAACTAGATCTAATCTGTATTCTCCAGAGCACAAAGTTTTACCGGGACTTATTTCAGACCATGTTTGCGCAAACATTTCTCCCATAAAAACAGCTCCAAGAAACTCATTTTCACAGTGCTGCGGTATCCTGACACATAAACCGGTGCTATAGTGTTTCCCATTACAGCCCTGCTGCTCAGGAATTTATTTGATTAAAAAAGTGTGTGCGTGCGTGCAAGCGCGCCTGTATGTGTGTGTGCGCGCGCGTGCAATCAACACAGTAGTCAGCCCATAAAAAAATCTTTGCTAATACAATAAGGGGTTACTGAGCATTACATTGATGGTATAATATGTAATGTACATCATGCAATTAACGTATATAATACATTATACAACGTATAATACACATAATGTATATTATCCATTATAACATCATGTTAGTTAATGCATTAGCGAACATAATTATTACCCTTCATTTTAAAAATCTAACGTTTTGTGACACACTGAACTAACATAAGCAAATGGCATTAACTAACATTAACAAAGATTAATAAATGCTGGAAAACTATATTGCTCATTGTTTATTCATGTTAGCTAATGCATTTAATGTTAACAAATACAACTTTATTGTAAAAATTTAGTGAATTATGATTATTATTTGCTGTCAATAAAAAATATTACTATTATTACTTATATTAATTGTATATGCAATTAAACAGATCTGATCTGATGATATAAAACAGTAACTTATACAAGAGTAACGAGTTAGTTTCAGATCGCAGGAAACTTTTAATAGCAACTGCGTTTAACACACTATTGTATGCGCACAGTCACAGGCGTCTGTCTGCAACTTATCGCAAACCACAGAAACACAACTCATCACTCACAGCTCTACACATGTAAACAATACCGTTATATCTACACCAACAACAAATAGCCATAACTAACGATAGCTGTACATTCGGCTGTAGTACACAGTTCCTGCTTCGCAAATAACGCAAAACCAAATGCAATGGTTCCGTTAACCTGGTTACGCACCTGTATTTCTTTAGAGACTTGGGTTAAACAGCTCTTGCTCGTGTCTTACAGCTAGCGTCCGGGTTCCTTCAGTTTTGCGATACCGCGCCCCCGTTTATTTCTGTCTGTCCGCAGCGCTAGACCCCGCCTTTTCTCATTACGTGTTCGCTTTCATGCGCCGCAGCACAGACTGTTCGGCGTATGACATCACAATACCGCGAGAGCGATTCGAAAGGTGTGTCCCGCGGTACTATGATGTCATACGCCGACCGGTCTGCGCAGCGTCGCATGAAAACGAACACGACTAACTAAAAAACATAGGTTTTATTGAATATTAAATAGGTGGACCTGGTTTGAACATTTAATATTCATCCAATCACGTTGCACTACTTAATTTATTTGATTAATATTCATGAGAAAATCCTTTACCGTGGTATATTGCTGCTGGGAATGGTGCAGGAAAAGCCTGGGGTGAATCTTTTGTTACTTTTTAATCTGTGTGAACAAGAAATGGCAGTCCGGTGTTGAAATTATAGCAATTAAAACATGATTTAAGCATTACTTTAATACAGATAGGTTATGCTACTAAGGGTTTATTCAATTGGGGTAAATTGTGACACGTTCTCCTTTCATCTCATTGACAAAAAGATTACAACTTCACACTAAATAAAAAATGTAGTCCTACTAAATTGCACTGACGGTTCTCACGGGTCCATAAAATCCTTGACAGATTGTGAATCTGGGGGGAAAATTCAAGGCCCTGGGAAGTTTTTGAAAATATACATACACAAGTCATTGAATCTATGCTAAGTGCTTGAATCTATTTTATGCAAGAAGTTTTCTGAAGAAAAAAAATCCATATTATTCCCTGTGTAGTGTAGGATAATATCATAAAATTCTAGAGTTTTTAAGCACACATGCTAAACTGTTCACTTTAAATGATTATATCTTCTTTATGCGAATGTTGATTCATACCAAAATGCTTTTTTTCATAGTTGTGTTTGACACATGAAAACGTCTCGTGTTAAGTGTTTAACTGTTGTTCCCTGAGAAGGGAACGAGACGCTGCATCTCCCTTGCCATACTTACTGTGTCCCTGTAACTCCATCTTTGGCAATATTTCAGATAGCGATATACTTCCTGGCTCCCGTGTCACCCTGTCTTTGTTGTTAAGCCTCACCATTGGTTGAATTTGATATACACATTGAGACGCACTTACCCCTGGAGAGGCCCCCAAAGTGTTACCTCAGTGACGCAGAGCGAGTTCCCTCGAAAGGAAACTGTAACAATGTATCTTAAAAGGTAACACAATGTAACTTTGCTCTCACTTTAAATGTGTCTCCACATTTAGTCCTTGAATTTGAGGGTATTGGACCTGGAAAGTCATTGAAAGGTCCTTGAATCTCCCATTTTGGTTTAAGATGGTTTTGGTCACTTAAGTTGGTCTAGCTGGACTTAACTGGGCATTTTGTAAGACCAGCTGACCCACCAGCTTTGCCAGGCTGGGAGGACCAGCTTAAACCAGCTACTGCCACCTTAAACCAGCTAAAACCAGCTGGATTTTTCAGTAGGGAGTTTCATCACTGTATAACGCTTTGTAGGGCGTTTTGTAGGGTTGGGATATGTGATTATTCCAAAATATTGTTGTCTTTACAAAGCATATATGAGAAGCTCAGATGCAAAAGCCACTTAAATGAATCAAAAATGAAACATTAATATTAACCAAATGCCCTCGCCATGTATTATACTGTATGTTCATTAAATACATTTGCTTCAAATCTGCTTAATCCTGGCCTCAGATCATTCAGAAATACTCGTTTGTTGGCAGAATCCATTAAGAGTAAAAAAAATTAATTTAAAAGAAAACATGTCAGACGCACTTCTAGGGTTTTGCATCTCTTCCTACAGTACAGTATATTAACTTAGACATCCCTGGTCCTGAATAATATACACAGACTTTGTGTTGTTATTATAGTAAAAAATGATACTTTCTCTCCATATGCACTTTGGGTTCTTTGTCGTATTAGCGGTTTTGAAAACAAACACGAGCGATCCAGTCATCATGACCGAACCCTGGAGTGTGTATGTGTGGAGAGTTACATGTGGATTTATATTTGACTACACAGCTGCAAGTTTATGTCATCACAACAATCTCAAAGCAGTCATTTTCCATTTCCCATAAAACGCAAACAGAAGTGGGTTTTTCATGATACCACAATTAAAAAATAATTCCATGTGGTTCAATCTTAAGCTGGTGAAAAAAAACACTTGGGCTTGTTTATCAACTAATCTAACTTTTTCCTTTTAAAATTCTGCTATTAAACAAACACTGCTTGGTCCTATTCTGCAGAAATGTTTCGTAACCTTTCACTATAATGTAAACCAGTCGGCCTCATCTAGGTCATTTTGCTTTAAAAAAAAATCAACCGCACACAAATTCAGACATTTGTGTTGACACATTCAGATGATTCAATAATCATGTCTCCAAACTCTTAAAAGCAGCTTTATTGAGAAATTTCCAAAATATACAAAAGGCGACTGAAGAAAAACACTTAATTTACTCTTTTATAAACATACAGTATTGCATAAAAACTGATTAGGCAAACATGACTTTCATCTTGTTTCAAAAGAAAGAAAATGCTTTATTTGCAGTGCTATGGTACCGTGGCAGTACAGTTGTTTCTGATGCCTGATTAAATTACATTACATTACATGCAAGTCATCAAAACTGTATCTGATTGGCTTTGTTGATCGTCCATCACTTAGCCAGCCACTTCTGAAGCAGAAGAAAGACGTGGTCCCGTGCCAGACTCAGTTGAGGAAGGTCCTCTGCTCGGTCTGGGTACATGTTAGCACAATGAGCCGTCCCTGAGACAAAAACACAACCAGTGATGAAGAGAGGAATATTATTAAAAATATAAAAAAAATTGATACAAAGAATTGACCTCTGACCTTTGATGAATACAGCTGGAAGTTCGTCTGTGATGTCCTGAGTTACGCCGAGAGCGTGCCAGGGGTCAATCGAACCATTGGGGAAAACGATCCGTGTTGTTTTGATGTCATATCCTCCATATTCCTCATTGGTCTGCTGGACTGCATCGTCCAATGAGGTGCTCAGATTGTATATATCGGCACACTGCTGGAGGTAAAACCTTAAAGGGACAGTTCACCCAAAACGTCATCATTTACTCACCCTCATGTTGTTACAAACTTGTATTAAACCTGTATTGTCGTTCTGCTGGACACAAAGGAAGATATTTTTGAGCAACTGTTTTGAGCACCACTGACTTCCACAGTAGTTTTTTTTCCTACTATGGAAGTCAATGGTGCTTCTGTTTTTTCCTAATTACAATGATCTTCCTTTTTGTTCAGAAAAAGACATTTATACAGGTTTGTAACAACATGAAGGTAAGTAAATGACATGATGAACTATACCTTTAAGTAAGAGGCAGAGGTTAAAGGCGGAGTCCACGATGTTTGAAAAACGCTTTGGAAAAGGAGACGGGCCGACTACCAAAACACACTTATAGCCAATCAAATCAAATCAAATGCCGGGTTGCGTATGTGTGAGGCGGGTCTATCAACAGAAGGTCCAGATTCTATTGGGGTAGGGGCGTGTTTGTTTGGGTGATTTCAAATATCAACATTGGCTTTCAAACATCATGGACTCCGCCTTTAAGCTTATACAAAATGTAACATGACATTTTAGACACTCACTGTAAGGGAAATCCACTAAAAGGCTGGTTTGGTGAATCTGTGGTTTGATAAAATCCAAATTCAGCGCAAGTCTGATAGACCCACTGCCGTCCTAAACAAACACACACATACTAAATTCAGTTTCATTCTAGCTATCAAAATATTTAGCGTGTATGCAACATTACTGATGAACAAGATAACATTCAATTACAGAGGTTTTGCCTATGAAATGCACAGATACTTTAATGATTTGTGACCATTTTCATGACAAATCATACAAAAATTTTATTAATTAATTTATTATTTAATTTATTGTATAAAAGGGACTTTTATTTTTTTTTTTTAAAGCGAAGTGTCCCTTTAACTCTTTCACCGCCAACGATTTAAAAAAAAGTTGCCAGCCAGCGCCAGCGTTTTTCATGATTTTCACCAAAGTTTAATGCCTTCCAGAAAATGTTCTTCTTTAAATAAATAAACATACAATATACCAAATGAAAGAACAGACCCTCTGCTTTCAAACAAAAAAAAACCGTTTCATCCTACCTTTAGTAGTTCTTTTGCAATCAGCTTTTGAATATGGGTAGGTTTTTGCAAAAACACCATATTTTGAGCAAAAAGCAAAAATAATTCCATATTTGTGACGGACTTTTCATAGAGATCCCATTCAGAGCGATCTTTAAAACAGACACGGACATGCAGCAGCTTGCCATAGGGCAATACTTCCGGTTTTAAAAAGTTGCGGAAGGGCGCCACCTGGTGGATAATAGCGGTATTGCGGAAAGACGGAAAATCTCGTCATTGGCGGGGAAGCGTTTTCTCTTAATTGACGAGATATCTCGTCAATATCTCGTCAATGGCGGGGAAAGAGTTAAAGAGTGCCTATTATGCAAAATTCACTTTTACAAAGTGTTTGAACATAAATGTGCATTGGCAGTGTGTGAACACAACCACCCAAAAAAGAAAACAAATTAAACCAAAACGATCTCATTAGACGTGCCGTTTTGATACTCTTGTTAATGTGATGTCACACTGATCAAGCCCCACCCACGGCCACTGAATGACAATCCTGCATTACCATTGTTTCCGCCCTCAGCGAGTTGTAAACTGTCCGCCATATCTCAATAGTAAAATATTATTGTCTCAGATTGTCAGGAATCAGATCTATTTTAACAATTTTTAAGTGCTCACTGTCTCTTTTGGTAAGGGAGTGAGGATTAGGGCTGGGTATCGATTCAGATGTTCCAGATCGATTCGATTTCGATTCATAAGCTATCAAATCGATTCGATTCCGATTCTCGATTAAATTTTCGATTCCGGTTCTCAGGTAGGTTTTTATACTCGATTCTCGATTCGACTCAATGAATATAGATTTAATACACATACTATATTGATAAAAAAAAACAGTGAACAGCAGTTTACAAGTGGGTAATTAATAAAAAGAAATTAAAAGCCACAACACGTCTTGCTTGCGAAATCTAAAATGCTTCCATTCCTCCGTTCAATGTTTGCGGAAATAAATATGAAAAAAAAAAATCGATTCTGCTCCTTGAGAATCGATTTTTAATCGACCACGTTTTAAAAAACGATTAATCGAAAAATCGATTTTTTTGCCCAGCCCTAGTGAGGATCCGTAGCTCATTTGCATTTAAAGGTACATACATGCGTTTTTGCTCCCACCGAAATAGGGGCATTTTAGACATGCTATAATATATGATCTGTGGGGTATTTTGATCTAAAACTTCACAGACACATTCTGGGCACACCTGAGACTTATATTACATCATGTAAAAATGCAAATAATAGGTGCCCTTTAAGACCGGATTCAAATACGGCTCATGAATAGATGTGAATTAATGAAAGAGAGGAAAAACCCATAACTAGATAGACCGATACACTTCCTGTACGTGAAGCCAATAAAACCCTAAAATGGATCACACAGACTTAAACACTACTTTGCGCAACTTAGGAAAAGTCATACTGTGTGTAAACAAAAACACACACCTTAACATTGCGTAATGAAATACCGTTAGTGAAGACACACACCTCCTCCAGCTGCTGGGCCGCTCCAGCTCGTGTTGCTCATTTCCTGGATGTAGTTTTTGTACTGGACGTCTGTGCAGGACTGAGAGAACGTCTTCTGCATCAGTTGAGCCACTGCGGCGTACCGGTCGTACGGGTCACCTAATGATGAGTCTAACATTATGCCACACAACACCTTAATGGTGATGTTAGTGCCCACAACACCCTGAAACACACAAACGCACACGACTAAATGAAGATACAATGGAGATTTCTGTTGTTTTTATATCAAGTTCATTCAAATAAACATTTGCATCACCCACATATTGTTTTAAACCTGTATGTGTTGAACACAAAAGAAGACATTTAGATACTGTAAACGAAAGTAAGCACACCGTTGAAGGTACCCATTGACTTTTATAGTAGGAAAAACAAATACTATGGAAGTCAATAGGTACCGTCTACTGTGTGCTTACCTTCATTTATCTAAATATCTTAATTTCAGCAAAATAAATAAATTTATTCAGGTTTGTAACAACATGAGGGTGAGTAAATTATTACCGGTGAACTATCCCTTTAATATTTTTAACATTTTAATATTTGAGGGCATACAAAGAAAAGACATTTTAGGACAAAAGTCTCAGTCTCTCATAATCAGGATGGAGACAGTAATCTATCAGAACCAAAATTCTCTAGAACGTACCGAGATTGGACTCTGATTACAGAGACACACCTCTTAATCCAAATTCCTCTTAAACACTCAATACCTGCCTGGACCATGCCAAGAGTGAGTATGTGGGTTTACTGGCTTGTATCCACATCTGCGTTAATCTGGAAGAATTCACTGGAATGTGAACAGAGTTTCGTCCTTCTCTGATAAAGAGTGTTAATCCAGGAAGAGATAAAAGTGCAGATTATTCAAAAGATAATACCTGAATCTCAATAACCCCTTTCACACAAAGCGCAATAATCCCAGAAAATTGCTAAAAAAGGAATTGCTTTTGGGATCGCTCTCGTAAAGGGGACTTGGTAAAGAGGCTGTAACATTTCTGGAAAGCGTACTGTGTGAACTAGAGGCAGGAAAAATATTGTAAGGGGTGCGTCGTAGTGCCGTGCGTTGTCGCAAAAACGTAGTTATCATTTAGCTCTTTGACGGAGCGGTTTTAAAGAGTAACTAAACCCTAAACCAACTATTTTTAGTTGATGATCTGTAAGAATGGGGCTATATTAGTGCTGTTCATTGATTTGAGTAACTTTTTTGACATTTGGGTGTCAAGTGTTTCAATGCTACAATATATGGTGTAAAAATGTGTTGCACTCTTCAGGTTAAAGGAACAGTATGTAGGATTGTGGCCAAAACTGGTATTGCAATAACAAAACTTGTGGCTAAAACTGGTACTGCAATCACCCAACTAGTGGCCAATACACAAAATTACAACATAAACATCAGTTGAGGGCTGCAACTCCACTTTTTAAATGACAATATCCTGGCCAGACCACTGTTGTGAGTGATATAAGTATTTAAAATGAACATGATTTCTTAATGTCTAGTGACATATCAGGGCCATTTTTGTGATTAATTGATATAAATTTCTTACATACTGTTCCTTTAAATGTTGGCTACTGCAGTTGGATTTTACTATTGGATGTTGCGGTACTACGTGATGTAAGCAGGTTCAAGCTCACCACGCCCTTGGTACAAGCTCAGTTCGTTCCCTCTATCTCCGTTGGGGTCTGCCGACTTTTCTTGCATTTTTCAAACACTGCCAGTGGGTGGAGTCAGGCTCTGAACAGGGGTTTGGTTACGTTTTAAATGCAGATAATTCACAACAAAAAATTTCTGCAAACTGGAACGAAGCAGAGGACAGGGAGCTACTCACTATCTGCACTGAAACAGCTTAAAGGTGCAGTGTGTAAATTTTAGTGGTGAGGTTGCGAATTGCAACCAACAGCTTAGTCCACGGCTCACCCCTCGCTTTTGAAACACATAGAGAAGCTACGGTAGCCCCCACCGGACAAACATGTCATCGTCAGAGACAACTTAGTAAAAAAAATTGTCCTTTAAGGGCTTCTGTAGAAAAATGGCAGCACAAAATGGCGATGTAAGGGGACCCTCCGTGTATGTAGATAAAGAGGTCTCAATCTAAGGTAATAAACACATAACGGTTCATTATGAAAGGTCTTTATACACCCCTGATAATATAGTTTTGTATATTATTTTGCATTTCTGTAAAGATCCTTCTAAAAATTACACACTGCACCTTTAATCGTACAACATACATACCATTCGCTAGTTTATGACTAAAAATGCATTCAGACTAGCAGATCAATGCGATCTCATTGATATCAATGGAAGCTTGTCGACTTGCGGCGACACAAGCAACAGTGACCATTCGCAACTGGATGGGGTGTGTCCAGTCGCGCAACAAAGTTGTGAAATGTTTAACTTTATGCAAATTACGAGCAACTTTTGGGAGCGAATACCATTGAGAACGAAGCAGTGGAGTTCACGTCATCAGTTTCTCATAATTTACTTAAGTGGACGTTACTCATTTATTTATGACAACCAGATTAAGAAACGCCTCTTTATAACAATAACAAACGCAATAGCATTACACGTCAGGTCATGTTTTTACAGGCGTGAACGCATGCACAGATTCAAGAAAAACATTGGCACTGTGAATGAACCAAAATCCAACGATCCCCGGACACATTTTCGTGTGAAAAGGATAAATGAGTGAAGCTATTACTTTTTCAGACTTCACAGGATAAATTTGATGTGTGTAGGATGAAGTACCAGCTTTACGGTTTCAGCACTGTACAGACGCCTTCATAAATATGGCTCTTGTCTCCACAAAATATATTTTCCCTCTTTCTTTCTCTCTTGCATGGAGTCCACATCATTCATTTTCCGAAAGTAGCTGTAACTCAATCCTGCACCTCTAAGAGCTTCTGCTGTTCTGAACCTCAGCGGCTTATTAGTAATCTGAAGACACACAAACCCTCTTATCTGCACGAGCAGCGTTCATTTAACACGGCTGATTTTTCTGTGCAAAATCAATAAATTAAAGGCAGTTTATTATGTGCAAAAGTTCCTGGTTCAAAGTACAAACAGGATTAATATCAAAATGATATATCAGTTTAGATGTTGCTCAATCGCTTTTTTTGTAGATCCATGTCTGTCACACTCACACACCTCAAAAGCCCTATTGTCTTCATTGTATTGCACCACATCCATGAAATTTCCGGCCAGAGCCTCTAAAAGACTTGCAGAGTCCATCTTAGACTGGATCTGTAGCTTAGAGCACAGCCTGAGAGAGAGAGAGAGAGAGAGAGAGAGAGAGAGAGAGAGAGAGAGAGAGAGAGAGAGAGAGAACCGGTTAATTTACATACAGTAATCTAAAATAATCTATACACAAGTTGGGGAGGTCTGTTCATGATACTATGATGCTATTTCTGCAGTATGCATAAGTGACCCTAGATATAGCATATAACATAGTATAAATATGCCACTGTGAGTTATATTAACTAGTAAGAACATAAAATAAGATGCATTGTTGGGTTTAAAGGGTACAATAAAGGACAAAGATACTCAGTAATGTTTGTTATTAGTTATCATGTACGTACACTATACGTAGCTGTCTTTAACTTACACTGGCCTGTATGTACTATAAATTTATCATGTATATACAATTTGTAAGTACAGTGGTGTTTGTTATCAGTTATCATATTGTACACTGTAAGTACCTGTCACTAACCCGCACTTGCCTGTAAGTACTAAATACTTATATTGTACATTCATTTGTAAGTACAGTAGTGTTTATTGTTAATTACAGTATACCTACACTATAATGCCGCATTCAGACAGCCAGCGATGTTATCGCTGTGTGTCGCCCGTCTCTTTCAATGAGGCGTTTCTAACGCCCCATTCAGACAGCCAACGACAAGCAGTAGCAGAGCGACACGATCTCATTAATTTCAATGGAAACCTGGCGACTTCCGGCGACACGAGTGAAAGTGACCGTTGGCGACTGTATGGGCGTGTCCAGTGACGCAAGAAAGTTAAGAAAAGTTTAACTTTATGCAAATGTCGAGCGACTTTCGGGAGCGACTACCAATGAGAACAAAGCAGTGGAGTTCACGTCATCCTTCTCTTGTCAGTTACTGGCGTGGATGGTACTCATAGTTAGAAACGCCTCATTGAAAGAGACGGGCGACACACAGCGATAACGTCGCTGGCTGTCTGAACGAGGGGTAAATCTACTTGTCATAAACAGATGAGTACCATTCACGCCAATAACTGACGAGAGAAGAATGACGTGAACTACGCTCCTTCGTTTTTTATTGGTAGTCGCTCCCGAAATTCGCTCGACATTTGCATAAAGTTAAACTTTTCTTAACTTTCTCGCTGGACACGCCCATACGGTCGCCAACGGTCACTTCCGCTCATGACGCCGAAAGTCGCCCGGTTTCCATTTAAATTAATGAGATTGCGTCGCTCCGCAAATGCTGGTCGTTGGCTGTCTGAATGGGTCGTAAGTATTTATCTGGTATTACACATAGACTGTAAAAAAGGCGGGATCAAAGAGCCAGAGGCTTTACCTTTCCAGACTTGTGAGGCACACCCGGTATTACCCAGTACTTATCTAGAGTTACATAATAACTACCAAGTATGTACCATCATGTAATGATACCATTTAATTACCATGTAGATACTCAAAAGTAAGTACCACACATTTGTCTGTAAGTACAACATATTTACCATATATGTACAAGTACTGTCAAATAAAGTGCTACCATACATTCTCTTGCATGCAATACCTGGATGACCTGCTACATTTCCAAAACATGCAATTTACAAACACGCTAATTGTAGTTGTCCGTAGGCCCTACTGTGTAGCCTTGACGCTATAGGCTACACGTCGGTTTTCACATATACTTCTGCGTCGTCACCCGCATTGATGTGCAATTACACATGCAGTATCTACGCATGTAACTCACAATAAAGAAGCAGCAGCTTGGCCACTAAACCCCCAAACGAAAAAGAATCAGCAGCTTGTTGTTTATGATGTGAGAAGACAGCAGTGATGGAGGTAGATAGGAATCGACTCTTGTTGCAGTTTGAATTGATTCACTCCTCAACTTGGCCCTTTCTTGGCCACCCTTAAATTTTTTCGAACTCGACCAGGCTCCACCAATCACATTCCCCATGCATGCACACGCATAGAATTGTGGGACAAGATCTCAGAAGTCAGGAAGTAAACCTAACATTGGATTCGGACATGCCTTGATGCCTTCCTGCCTTGGAATTTAGAGTTTTCGGACAAAGCAATAGATTTTTTTTACCTGACGGGAGGGGTTCTAGTTGACCAATCACAGACCTTGCAGTCCGCATAAGAAAACATTTTTGGTGAGGTATAACCTACTGCATAGAACCTACGCACCACTATAAATGACACTCGTAAATTGTGTATCTTACAGCATCCTGAACACTATGCAATATGCATTTAATTCTTAACACCAGACACAGAGCAGAAAAATAAGTTTTAGTCATTTTCTTTCTGTCAGACGAGATCAGACCGGTGACCTTGGTCCATATCAGTGCTATAAGCCCAGGCGGCATTCCAGGATATCAGAATTTCATCACACAGACAGATGCATGCACACACACTTTAAGCCAATCGTAACTAAGAAGGACACCGAGACCAGGATAGTCACAGTCCAGTGGCTGGAACAGAAAAGGCCTTTTGAGGTTTGCCAAAACACACCTGCCATGCACACACACACACACACACATATCATACACACTCTCACATACCCATACTATTACAAACGTCTGAAGATCATCCAGTTGTGACCCAGTATGTGTAAACCCAGCTACAGTCATTTTTTTGTTACTTTTTTGTGACTTTTCTATATAAAATCATCCTACATAATGTAAAGAACATAAAAATATGGTCACGTACACACTGCATATTAATACGGTTGTCACTTCACCTTTTAATGCTTAATCCTTTTCTGTACACACACAGTTCATACATAACCGAACTGAACAACTAGTAGTTAATAAAGTGCATCATAAACATGATAACAGGTCTCTCTTCTGAAAAAATAAATGCCTAGAAGGAGGAAAAGTCTTCTGTATGCACGGTGCAGAAAATGATATAGGCACGAGCGCTTGCACAAAACCTGGCAACACTGCAAGACAGCCCTCTGTGTGGAGCAGCCTCACAAATGTGTACAAAACATAACACCAAGACGGAGGTTTATTGCAAAACATAATGCTGTTAAATTATTTTGGTCAAAGCTGTGAGTGATAAGCACGTGAGACGGCAGAGCGTTACTATCGTTATCTCTGTGTCAATCATCACATTTTTCGGGAGTGAGTCTTTTTCCATACAGACAAGAAACGAACATTTAGGGGATTCACTCCTGAAAGTTTGCAGTGTGTATGAGGCCTACAACCTTGGTCTCTTTATTATTGACTAATATTAACTAAAATATTGACTAATATAGACTAAAATAAAACTGAATGTTCCTACCATGTACGATTTATCAGTGCATGTTATTGTTTTCATAAATCAAATGTAATAATGTCTAAGGTAATGACTTTTCTGCTAACATAAGCAAGACCGTGTGGGAGGGATGTTAATAAAGTTTTGATAATAATATCATAGCTCTCTTATCTCAATCCAATCAAAATCCAGCACATAAAAACAACATATCCTATAATTCATTATGACTAGACTAAATATTTAAGTTTCACTTGAAAAATCACTGCAGTTTGATGCATTATGGGCGTTTCACACGATACACGCAGTCACAAGTGTCTAGTTCATTTTCAATAGAAGACGGAAATCTGCAAAACGGTGGTGGAGCCAAGTCGGTCCACACCCCTTGGATGTGCACCCAAAATGCTGACCCTTCCGCGGACACGGCTTTTCATGGCAAGCGTTTGGAGATAAACATATTTGCAGTACTCAAGTAAAGTTGTAGCCATGGGGCGGTTTACAAATGCCATTTTATATTGTGATTTTAGTGTATTGTGTTCGTGTAGCACAACTTAGAGAGCATTGTGCTAGCAGCACAAAAGGTCATGGCTTCATTTCCAAATGAACACTTCGGATAAAAGCATCTGCCAAATTAATACATTTAATGCATAAATGAAAGTTAATTAAAGGTCACATATTATGCCCATTTGTACAAGATGTAATATAAGTCTCGGGTGTGCCTAGAATGTGTTTGTGAGGTTTCAGCTCAAAATACCCCAAGGATCATTTATTATAGCATGTCTAAAATACCCCTATATGGGTGGGGGCAAAAAAAAGCTTTTTCCTGTGTGTACCTTTAAATGCAAATAAGCTACAGCTCCTCACTCCCTTATAGTTCGTTCCCCCCTTTGCCACAGTAGAGGTGTCATGCGCGAGTGATTTCAATGTTAAGTTAATGTGAAGACGTGTTGACGCGCGTCTGGAGGTCTCACGGCGCGAATGAGGCGTTTAGCGTGGTGCAGTTGACGCGATTACGCCTCATTCGCGTTTCTAGTTTGCGCAAATGACGCGAATTGAGTGTTGCCCCAGGAAACGTGCGAGTTGAAAAATGTGCACGTTGCCGGAAAAGCTAGCTCTAGTAGTGACGTGATTGCAGGAAGCGAGCGGAGTCGTAAAAGCCCCTCCCATGACACAAATTTCCGCGTGAAATCTCGATGACTACAATATCATGTGCAAATGAAGCGAGTTTAAACTCAAAATGTTCAAGAGGCAAACTAGACGCGGTAGACGTGAATTTGACGCCTCAAACGCCTGTGGTGTAAACCCACAGTTACCAACAGACAGCGAGCGCTTTTGGTTAAAAATTGATCTGATTCCTGTAAAACCAGTCTGAGACAATAGCATCTTTAGTCGAATTTGCGCTACAATGTCCTAACAAACACATTTAAAAATGTACAATTGACCAGTCAGTCAGGGTGTGGGTGGGGCTTTATCAGTGTGACATCACATTAACACGAGAATCAAAACAACATTTCTAATGAGACTGCTTTGGTTAAACAGGGATTAAAAAAAGGAGAGGATGGATGTGTGTTCACAGACTACCAACACACATTTATGTCCAAACACCTTGTAAATTTTTTTGCATGTGTGTCCTTTAATAAAATAAAATTCAGGGGTCTTCTACATAAGCTCTAAGAGATGGTGTGTGTTACCTGAAGTCTTTGGTGATGTTATCATAGGTTTTTGGGTCACCGAGTTTAGCCACCAACGCGTCTGACGCCTTCTTCACCAGCAGTGGGCACTCGGGATTCTCCGCTGCCAGTGATCTCCACACCACCTCTAAATACTCTAAAACCACAGAGGAACATGTTGCTATTTTAAATTACACAATAAAATAAACTACATGTGAGTGATGCCTGTCCGGAAAAGACCAATTTTTTGCCACACTATATGGTTACCGGAGTGTTCCTATGACGCACTTTAGCACTTTGCCACTGGGTTCCTATGGTGTACGGGGGGGTTGCTAAAAGACCAAAGTCCACAAAATCTCTATATTAACCAGTATCTAGAAATCATTCAGGAATATTTTAATTATTTATCATTTACTAGTTGTACTGATCAATAAAAAGGTAATAGCATAACTTAATGTTACTTGTTGCATAAGTTACTTAGGGTCAAAAGTTTGTTCAGATCACTAACCCTAAACATAAGATAAAGTAATTGTGTGCAGGAGAGAGGGATAGAGGAGGCGAGACGAGACGAGAATAAATGAGATGAGAGGCTATTGTTCAGGATCAGGAATGATCTAAGCACCGCACACAAAGAAATCCTGTGTGAAAGAGGTCAGTGCCATCTTCTCTATTTACTATCTGAGGAGCAATGCTTGACTCGAGCCAACATTACTGCAGAGCACTGTCCAATAAACCACATACCGTTTAGACTCACTAGACAAACATGGAGTCATCTGGAGCCATTTCATGTCTCACCACAATGATGGAGGGCTTGAGATGTGCTCACAGGTCAAACAAACACATATTTTCCCTTTAGTTATATTCACACAGAGAGTCTTGTGTCTCTTACAATGAGTGGGTTGGAAAGAGAGACAGTTGTTCAATCTACGTAATTAACCGGCTATTTATTTTTATGGTACTGTCTGCACTGAGTGCTATTTTAAATATGAGTACAGATATAATAAGCTCCTAAAGGAGACCTGTGATTAATTCAAGTGTGAGTAGGTGTAGGTCAGCGCGAGATCACTGTTCATAGATGCTCTGTTTTCATGGTGGCATCCAGCTGTTATCCTCAGGGGAGAAAGAAACAGAAAGAAAGAAAAACATAAAAAGGCAAGAAAGAGAGAGTGAGAAAGGTTTGAAAACAAATAAGGAAGGAAGGGGAAACAGACAGAAGGAAACGTAAAGGGAAGAAATGGAGAGAAAGAAAGAAAGAATAAAAAAATGTTAAAGAGAGAGGGAGAGAAAGAAAGAAAAAGTGAAGGGAAGAAATAAATGTGAGAAAGAGAGAGGGGGGAGAGAAAGAAAGAAAAAAGGGAAAAAATAAAGAAGAAAAGAAAGAGTAAAGGGAAGAAGTAGAAAAAGAAAGACAAAGAAAGAAAGAAAAAGTAAAGGGAAAAATAAAGGAGGAGGAAGAAAGAAAGAAAGAAAGGGAGAGAAAGTAAATGTAAGAAATAAAGAAAGAAGGAAGAATAAAATAATAAAAGAAAGGAGGAAGAATGAAAGACAGAAACAAAAAAGTGAAGGGAAGAAATATATGAGAAAGAGAGAAAAAGAAAAAAGGTAAAATGAGAAAGACAGAAAAAGTAAAGGGAAAAAGAAGGACAAAGAAAGAAAGAAAGAAAGAAAAAGTAAAGAGAAAAGCAGGAGGAGGATGGAGGAAGGAAGGAATGAAATAAAAAAATAAAGAAAGAGTAAAGGGAAAAAGAAAAAGTAAAGAGAAAAAAGGAGGAGGAAGAAAGGA